>NW_025963835.1:26496279-27074058 GCF_023055435.1 Haliotis rufescens | reverse complement strand
TAGTTTAAACATTCAAGAAGTGAACTTCTGACAATTAATAACAACATTACCCATAAACACGTCCATTAACTGCCGATGAAATGTGGCCGCTTTATCATCATAGAAGAAATTTCAGGTATGTTCTCGTTACTAGAAAGTTAGGTGGTAAAAACAGGTCTACTTGAGCAGGTCTGTGAACTATGGTGCGCTATGACTCATTTACACAGTGTATTCAGTATGCGATAGTGAGGTAAAACTTGACAAAAAAAACGCGACACGGAAATACCACTGCTGAAATGGATTGTAGAGTCTTAACTAAAAGAAATTTAGCGAAAAAAAATGCACTTTCCGAAATAGGGCAAACTTTTAAAAAGCAGCACATTCATCATCAACATTTTCCTTAATGCATTTGGCGTATTTTGATTCCGCTCGGGAGTTAAATGGTTGTCTTATCTCGATAGTCAAAGAAGGCTAAGGCCTTTGAAGGTTCATCCCAAATCTTTTACACTCTCAATAGGACGTAGTACGGAGGGATCCCGACATGAATGAGGGCTTCATTTGAAATGAGATTTAATGTTGAACATTGCTCGGGAAGAGATGGAATTCTAGATATTAGCCCTGTCAACACATCACTCATTTTGGCGTGTATGCGCGCGCTCCTCACGCGCTGCCGTGGCGTTGCCGTCATCATGAGAGTAGGGGTCGCTGTGAGGTGTAGAACTCCACACAGTGGAGCACATGTAAATACACTCTCGCAAATTTACAATTCCAGATCGTTTTTAGTATGAAAGTAGAAGGCGTTTTGTGTGCAGAGAACATTAGCTATGATTCACGTGTGGTGTATGGCCGGTCGTGTGGATTGTGTCTACCTATACATGGACACAATGCCTGTCGTGTATAGCCCTGCACCTGAGTAGCGACGAGGCTGAGGACAATGTCTGTCTATACAAGGACAAAATGGCCTCAATGTATTGGCAATAGCACGAGTGGTGCGAACATGGAGGGGGTAAATGAAAAATGGTTTACGTTGCTTTAGGCAATGTTCAAACAATTAGGGGATAAACATTGCGATTTCAGATTTGGTGATATTATAAAGTATTCGGTTTTGATGCCGTAGGTTCCACATAGCATATACCGCAAATATGAAAACATTGAGTAAAGTCCATTGTTGGTGCCCCCAGCTATGTGTTGACCACTACCACTACCACTACTCAACCTGCTGCCACAAAGGCTACTACTACCACTACGACCAGTCGTCTAAGGCGCCGCGATTCGCTGTGCAGAGTTGCGTCCCTTGGGAACACCAGAAACCTATGATCACTTGGGCTTTCCTCCCACATTAAGTTGATACGCCGCTATATAACATTAACACTGTTCAAGGCGGCGTTAAATCCAACTCACTCACTCACTTAAGACCTCAGCGATTTCACTCGGTTCCTCCCCTTTGTCTCTCACGGCAAGACGGAGGGTTGTAAAACAAACCCGATCATACGTGTGTCTGAGGCAAACATGAAAGTGAGACGAAACTTCAGGAAAAAATGTTAAATGTTATCTAAAGTTCAAAGGATCTGCCTATTTCCGGTGAAACCGATTCCTACAAGATATATCTGGTTGCAAATACCTGTACGACATCAACCTTGCTTCAAGGCAAACTGTTAATGCACCGCATCGCTGCCATTCCACTTGGCTGATCCTTGAAGCGATGGTTTTCAACAGCATAACGGTATGTGAAACTACTGTCCCGCTAGCTTTTACTTACGTAAGTAAGATGTAGTTTAACACCTCGAAATACGAAACTACGACCTTGCTGGATTGGCTTACGAATATAACACACATCATTAAGCTGGTTACCGCATCTCTATGCGCCATACAATCTACTTTTGATATGAGACGCAGATCAGCTTGTATTTCAGGTTTCAAGACTAAATGCGAAAGTGCGGTTTAGCTTTGCTTACACATACATCAACACGGGTTCCTAATGAGAAAAAAATCCGATTGCCTCCCTTGTTGGGACGTTGTTATTGAATGTCAGGTCTCTTGAGAATTACGTGACCTTGAAGTGATGCTAGGTCAGCGATAGACAGTGTTACACAACCCTCCAGTCATAATCTGCCTCCTTTTGACCCATTCAGACAAAAATATAAAAAGTTTTTGGTTTAGATGAAGCGTATATATAACGGACTCAGTGGTGTTATCCAAACACGTGTTACAGTTTCGGGTTCATGGGCTCTGTAAACAAGCCTAAACATCTGTTAAAGTGTACTCTTTTCCTTTAAGTGAAGATGTGCTTTTCTCTTTGTCTATGCGAGGCGGATACGATCATGCCTAAACATTGAAAGCATTACCCACCTCTAATACAGCGCCCCTTTCACGAAACCTTGTGTATTATTAAGGCGCGGATCTAATCTGCGAAAGCATCTTAATCTGCTTGACATAAAATGATCATGAATAACTCATAAGGGGGAGAACACCCATGCCTCAGTATGAAATTGTTATAATAGATTTGCCATCCCGACCCCTAGTCGCCTCGGTGAGTTTACAGACTGCTAGCCATTCACAATACACCAAAGTGTTGATGTTAGATGATGTTGATGTCAGCTGGTTTACGGCCCGTGCGGGATATCGGTCGTCACATCGCCGTTATGTGGCGATAAACCGAACTGAAGTAGATTAATACCTACCGTGAATAAGGTAGTGAGAGAGGGGTGTGTCTGACGTCTTCATGGCTTGTGTCCAAAGCGAACTTTACCGTTAGTCTTAGACTCAGCCACACTGTCTTCAGAAACGGGACATCAGCACCACACTGTCTTCAGAAGTGGGGCCAAACCGCAACACTGTCTTCAGAAACAGGGCACTACCGCCACACTGTCTTCGGAAACGGGGTCCAACCGCCACACTCTCTTCAGAAACGGGGTCCTACCGCCACACTGTTTTCAGAAACGGGACATCACCACCACACTGTCTTCAGAAGTGGGGCCAAACAGCAACACTGTCTTCAGAAACAGGGCACTACCACAACACTGTCTTCAGAATCAGGCCACTACCACCACACTGTCTTCAGAAACGGGTCCCTACCGCCACACTGTCTTCAGAAACGGGTCCCTACAACCACACTGTCTTCAGAAACAGGCCACTACCGCCACACTGTCTTGAGAAACAGGCCACTTCCGCAACACTGTCTTCAGAAACAGGGCACTACCACCACACTGTCTTCAGAAACAGGCCACTACCGCCAAACTGTCTTCAGAAGCGGGTTCCTACCGCGCCTCTGTCTTCAGAAGCAGGCCACTGCCACCACACTGTCTTCAGAAACAGGCCACTCCCGCCACACTGTCTTCAGAAACAGGCCACTCCCGCCACACTGTCTTCAGAAACAGGGCACTACCACCACCTTGTCTTCAGAAACAGGCCACTACCGCCACACTGTCTTCAGAAGCAGGCCACTGCCACCACACTGTCTTCAGAAACAGGCCACTACCGCCTAACTGTCCTCAGAAACAGGCCACTACCACCACACTGCCTTCAGAAACAGGCCACTACCACCACACTGTCTTCAGAATCAGGCCACTGCCACCACACTGTCTTCAGAATCAGGTCACTGCCACCACACTGTCTTCAGAAACAGGCCACTACCACCACACTGTCTTCAGAAACAGGGCACTACCACCACCTTGTCTTCAGAAACAGGCCACTACCGCCACACTGTCTTCAGAAGCAGGCCACTGCCACCACACTGTCTTCAGAAACAGGCCACTGTCACCACACTGTCTTCAGAAACAGGCCACTGTCACCACACTGTCTTCAGAATCAGGCCACTGCCACCACCCTGTCTTCAGAATCAGGCCACTACCGCCACACTGTCTACAGAAACGGGCCACTACCGCCTAACTGTCCTCAGAAACAGGCCACTACCACCACACTGTCTTCAGAAACAGGCCACTACCACCACACTGTCTTCAGAATCAGGCCACTACCACCACACTGTCTTCAGAAACGGGTCCCTACAACCACACTGTCTTCAGAAACAGGCCACTGCCACCACACTGCCTTCAGAAACAGGCCACTACCACCACACTGTCTTCAGAATCAGGCCACTGCCACCACACTGTCTTCAGAATCAGGTCACTGCCACCACACTGTCTTCAGAAACAGGCCACTACCACCACACTGTCTTCAGAATCAGGCCACTGCCACCACACTATCTTCAGAATCAGGCCACTACCACCACCCAGTCTTCAGAAACAGGCCACTGTCACCACACTGTCTTCAGAAACAGGCCACTGTCACCACACTGTCTTCAGAATCAGGCCACTGCCACCACCCTGTCTTCAGAATCAGGCCACTACCACCACACTGTCTACAGAAACGGGCCACTACCGCCACCCTGTCTTCAGAAACAGGCCACTACCACCAGACTATCTTCAGAATCAGGCCACTACCACCACACTGTCTTCAGAAACAGGCCACTACCACCACACTGTCTTCAGAATCAGGCCACTGCCACCACACTATCTTCAGAATCAGGCCACTACCACCACACTGTCTTCAGAAACGGGTCCCTACCGCCCTACCAAACAACAAACCTACCAACAACCTTAGAAACGGGACATTACCGCCATATTGCCCTCGACCGCGCGTCACTACCGCCACACTGTCTTCAGGAACACGACACTACCACCACATTGTCTTCAGGAACACGACACTACCACCACACTGTCTTCAGGAACACGACACTACCACCACACTGTCTTCGGTAACACGACACTACCACCACATTGTCTTCAGGAACACGACACTACCACCACATTGTCTTCAAGAAACAGGACACTACCACCACATTGTCTTCAGGAACACGACACTACCACCACACTGTCTTCAGGAACACGACACTACCACCACACTGTCTTCGGTAACACGACACTACCACCACATTGTCTTCAGGAACACGACACTACCACCACATTGTCTTCAGGAACAGGACACTACCACCACACTGTCTTCAGGAACACGACACTACCACCACATTGTCTTCAGGAACACGACACTACCACCACATTGTCTTCAGGAACACGACACTACCACCCAATCCTATGAGTTACAGGACACGTCCAATCTTCAGAGGCTCAACCTAGAACAGAGATGGATCCCGTTACATCTGTCTCAGTCCTACTTCTAATACACGTATAATAACATGGTTATAAGCCAAATAATAAATAAAGGTTTATTTCATATGCTTAGAAATGTTTTACCAGCACGAATAGAATCGAGAATGTCATTACAGCGCAATTGGGATTCAATGACATGCATCAACCGATCTGACCGTCCGATCCCGTTAGTCGCCTCTTACGACAAGCATGGGTTGCTGAAGAACGATTCTAACTCGGACTTACACTGGGCTGTTGATATCAGAAGAAACAGAATGTCCGCAACTAGTTCCACATTCAACGCTTCGACTTCATTCTCCTTGAACAGGTCCCTAGAGAAGGTGTTGCCTAATGTTCAGAACACTATGCCATAATATCGTCACTCATCTAGAGCAAAGCTAGACGTGTTTTATGGATGTGTATGACTAAGATGCGTCCCTTGAGCCGTGTACAGAACATAAACACTTGATAAATCATGCACACACAAACATATACTTTCACAAAAAACATCGTTTGTTCAATTTAGATTAGTAATTGTTGCTTTGTGCCTATAAACTTGCCACGAATGTTGAAACCTGATTCAGGTCGTATTAGTGAAGTAACAGTTATGTGCCCCGGGGATGGGGAAGGGGGCAGTTCAGCGTTAAGCCTCACCTGGGGAGGATGCAGAAGGGTCTGAGAAAGATATTAGCATGGAGGGATACGATCAAACCCGTGTTTCACCCAGCAGGGTCGGCAGGGGGGTTATGTTTGTGGTTTCCGGGATGCGTTTTAGTGATATTTTTTGTTGCGGGGAATTGAGATATTTGCATACTTTGTCTTTTTGTAAGAGAAGTACAGGTTTCTTGGCTTATTTTCTGTTTTATTATTCACCTTGATCACTTTCCACAGTCTTACGAGGTAGTTAGACACACGGCATTGCTCTTTAGTTAGGAGCGATTTGGATGGTGCAATAGGTAGCGTGTTCGCCGTTCGGTTTTATTCCCTAATCCGTTTTAATGTCAACTCAGATTTGACGTCGTCCATCGTTACATGACTATTAGATTGCTAAACACGACATGCACCGTTCACAATCATTCTAGCTAGAAGTAATTGGCACGTCATGTGGAGATGGTGTTGCAATGATTCAAGGCATCAAGTTGCAATAAAATGCAACAAAAAATTAAATGCCAATGTTACTGCCCCTGGTTTGACGACAAGAAGCAGGGCTAGTCACATAATGCGTGGCAGGTGAAATAAACAGGCAGAAATACACATCCGAGTTGAAGTCATTAAACTATGCTGGAAGAGACAGCAACGAGATCTCGCGAGAAAATGCCAGAAGAAAATTATTTTGACCAGGCAACAGACGGAGGCAAGTGGTTCTTAACTAGAATTCGCTGCAGAAGATTTAGCGATATGGAGATTGATTTCGATGATATTTGGAACATTAAACAACGGGTCACGGGTGTCGGTTATTTAGAATGATTTCATTTGTGAGTTAATTTCCACGAAACAGTTTTCCCAAACAGAATCGCCATTAACATACTATGATATTTCACCTGCATTCAACAAATCGATATAGATAATGACTTCCCCTCTATTCCATACATCACTTCAATGTGGTCGCTCTATCTTCGCTGTGTAATACTTCTTTCATCATTGCCAACACTTAATCCACACTCAGACCCCACGAATATGTGTGTGTTTGCTGTGTATTTGTTCGTTTTATTGTTTAACACCGCGCTCTGTAATATTCCGGGTATATGACGGCGGTCTGTAAATAATCGAGTCTAGACCAGACAATCCAGTGATTGATGTGATTGATGAACATCGATCTAAGCAATTGGGATACGATGACATGCATCAACCAAGTGAGCAGGCCTGGCTACCAGGGCCCACTTGCACCAAACGATCTTAGCGCTAAGTCTATTGTAAGCCTATGTTAAAGTATGGGAGTTAAGATCATCTTAGCACTAAGATCGCTTTGTGCAAGTGGGCCCAGGTCCCGTTACGACAAGCATGGGTTGCTTCGTACGACAGGCGATATTAATAACTTTATTATAGATCACATATAACGCTGATCTTCATGTGGAGGTGTGTGTGTGTGCGTGCGTGCGTGCGTGCGTGCGTGCGAGCGTGCGAGCGTGCGAGCGTGCGTGTTTTGAGTGAAATGGTTTTAACGTCGCTTGTTACCAGTAATATCACTGTGTGTCAGCTTGATGTAGATGGAAAATCCGAAGTGATACAGCTGTCAAACATTTACCACTTTAGTGAAACCCACGGGCATTGGTATGGTGCAGACAAACCTAGAAACGTAATCAGCGCGAATCTGGGATTCGAACCCATGATCACAGCGAATTACTGCGCCTTACACGACAGTAGGGGGCGGTCGGGTAGCCTAGTGGTTAGAGCGTTCTCTCGTCTCGCCGAAGACCCGAGTTCGATTCCCGACATGGGTACAATGTGTGAAGCCCATTTCTGGTGTCCCCCGCCGTGATATTGCTGGAATATTGCTTACAGCGGCGTAAAACCATACCCACTCACTACATGACAGTGGCCCATCCCGAATGTGCTAAGGTTGATGAGGTAGATATATTACTTCCGACTTGAGAATTAAAAGCTATCATGGATGATATGGGAGTTATGAAGTATCTCTATGAGTTCAAGGAGCTGGCGTCTCACAACTCCATCCCAGTAAATTAAGACGATACGGAAATATGGACCCGCTCTATCCACACGCCACCATTGATAACGGAAGTAGCCCGCACGTGACTTACAGCACATCTTGCACGTGCTATCACGTGACCTCACGTCACGGAATCGTGTTGGGAAGGAACGAAACAAAGGTGCCATTGAAAATGTCTGAATGAAATGAGTGTTAGTTGCGGAAGTTTACCATGGCCAAAATGATAGGTGTCCTTTTCCGGCTGAACTTTCCAAGTGAGTCCGATACACCGTGTAATCCTTCCCATAATGACCCGCGACATCCGCCCAATTATAACGAGGCTTTAAATGTCACGATGGAGGGTGTGAACCAATCAGAGGACACGTGATACACCTGCTCTTTGTGGTCTTCAAAGGGACCAATAGTTAAAGACGCAACAACTGATTTGACCTTATGACGTCATTTAATGAACTTTGTAAACAAACACCACGGGGGGTTTCATCCGTAAGATTTATACCTATATTTTGGGAGATTTACGACCCTCTGCCACGCAGCACAGATGGGTACGCCGGTCTTCAAATCTCGGTGTTTGTTTATGCAAGTATCTTGAGCACATATTGAAAGAAATGTTAAACGCTTCCGTTTTACATATTCAGAAATTCCACAAGACTTCAAACAAAGGTGGACGGATTATGTCAACCTGAGCTACAAATAAACAAATAAACAACACGGAATCAACAGCTGCTCACATCTGTTGTTTCTAAACACAAACAACATAAAACAACATATGCAATGAAATAACTGTGAAACAACTGTAACAACTTAAAATCATCAGTTGCCCGTGGTTGTAAATACAAGCTCCTGGCAGCGCTTGTTTCTGTAGGTAAGGAGTTCTGTTTGCCCGCTTAACTTTTACCACACGGCAAAAAACAGAGATACTTTAAAGGGTGTGAAGTACAATTGATATGTTAGTACAATATGTTTTCATACAAACCAAGGTTGCTTTTTTACGTATCTGCACCAGAATTACCACATGTTCTCGGTTTTTATCGTTTTTACCAGATTTTGGTCTTGCTTTTGGGGCTTCATATTACCAATGTCAAACTTTCGTCAACTGAAAATGAAATTAAATTAAATAGGTGTGCAGTACCCAAGGACACATCAACAAACACAAAGAAAAATAACGAGGGCGTAAGCAATATGAGATGTTTGTATTCTGTTTCAAGCAATATGATTTATAAACATTGGAAGGTCGCTCGAGACAGCTGTAGGAAGGTCATTTTACAAACAACTTAGGCAACTTCGCGTTCAAGATTATTTCACTTATACATCGACGTGCATGCACGTGTGTATGCGTGTGGCTGCTTGTTCCTAGCCCACTGAGATACCAAGCCGCAGTATTTTGGAATGACGCGATCGAGGATCGAACCTCTTACCCCCAGCTGTCCGGGCAGACGCTCTATCCACAGGACCACCGAAATAGTCTGGATTTGTGACGGTTTTATAGTGCTAGCTCACTGAGATATCATGCAGTTTAACATGGATACAGTATACTGACTCCGAGCCGACCAGTCCTTGTTTCATCCCCTTAATACTGAGCCCCAGGCAGGGTAACAACAAGTACCATCTTTTAACGTCTTTTGGTATGAGGCGGCCGGGGATCGGACCATGACCTTCCGCTCTATCCACGACAGCATGACAGATTGACCATATTGATGTGTTTGTTTGTTTGTTTGTTTGTTTGTTTAACGCAGCACTCAGCAATATTCTAGCTACATGACGGCGGTCTGTAAATAATCGAGTCTGGACCAGACAATCCTATGATTGACATCATTAGCATCGATCACGCAATTGGGATCGATGACATGCATCAACCAAGTCAGCGAGCCAGACCACCCGATCCTGTTAGTCGCCTCTTACGACAAGCATAGTCGCCTTTTACGGCAAGCATGGGTTGCTGAAGACCAATTCTACCCCGGAATTTCACGGGTCGCCATAGTAATATGAAAGAATCGGAGTAGTATATACTGCTGCGCCTGTGTGTTTGCTTTACAACGCCTACGACACCAACCCGCAACACCCCGTCCCCATGGTCTAGTGGATAGAGCTTTGCTGGATGTCACATCTGCGTGTTCGAATCCCAAATTCGCCACGATTACGTTACATGGTTTGTCAGCACCACACCGTATGGTTTACCATATCGGTTAAATATCTAATACCAGTATCACTTGCGGTAAACTTTCACAAGTCTCTAGGCAAACATTATGAGTATAAATAATCATTTCCAGATTTTATAAATGATAAGAACAAGTCCCAAAATGAGACTGGCGTCCTAGACTTGACTTATATAAGGATCGAATTACTAATAGTATACATCCATGGACTTATCATTCAGCACAGCCTTGGAGCAAGGCTACACTTGCGGCTTTCACACAAATCTGACACGCAATGGTATGACAAAATGATGTTCATTCAGCCCACGGACTTATATAGGACCGTGTTCAACCCAAATCACCAAACTCACTCACTCATAATGGAGCCCAACTGCAAGGGCTCCGTGGACCACGGTTCCACACAAACTGGCAGACATGTTCTTTTCATCTCTTGACCTCTTTATCTGAAGACCGCAGTTGAGCGTCAGATATCCATTCAACATTTATGACCTTCTCGCCTTCAGCCAGGCAGATTGAATGATGCTGCGAGTGATAAGGGTGAATATCTTGATAACAAGCATCAAGATAAAGGGACTGTCTCGTGCCAGCGCCGACTCCTTGACCCCAGCGGCATGGCACGAGCGCCAGTGCGCCCCCTGTCACATGTCCTGGCGGGTGTCGACAGCACGAATCAGAAAGACGTCGGCACTTGGATGTCTTGGGGTGTTACTCGGTGGGAGTCGAGGAAACTGGATCTACCTTCTGTCCTAATTCCACATGAATGGATACAAATACTGAGGAACTAAACATGAATCTCTTATAACATCACTTGGAACTAAACATGAATCTCTTATAACATCACTTGGAACTAAACATGAATCTCTTATAACATCACTTGGAACTAAACATGAATCTCTTATAACATCACTTGGAACTAAACATGAATCTCTTATAACACCACGGGGGCGGTCGGGTAGCCTAGTGGTTAAAGCGTTCGCTCGTCACGTCGAAGACCAGGGTTCGATTCCCGACATGGGTACAATGTGTGAAGCCCATTTCTGGTGTCCCCCGCCGTGATATTGCTGGAATATTGCTAAAAGCGGCGTAAAACCATACTCACTCACTCACTCACTATAACGCATCACGTGGAACTAAACATGAATCTCTTATAACATCACGTGGAACTAAACATGAATCTCTTATAACACCACGTGGAACTAAACATGAATTTCCTATCATTCTGACCCTTGAAGATCCGGGTTAGAATAGTTCTTCAACAACACATGCTTGCTATGAAAAGCGACTAGGCTTGTCGTAAGAGTCGACTAAGGGATCGGGTGGTCAGGCTCGTTGACTAGGTTGATGCATGTGGTTACATACGGATGAACTATTACTAACCGCGGAGCCAAAGCAATCTGGATTACTCAAACAGCTCAGACTCGCTGACTTAGTTGATGCATGTCATCGTAGATAGATGCTCATGATGTCAATCACAGGGTGGTCTAGACTCGATTATTGACAGAACGCCATCCTATAGCTTGAATATTGCTGTGCGCTGCGTTAAACAGCAAATTCTTATCATCAAGTGGAACTAAACGTGAATCTCTTAAATAACATCACGTGGAACTAAACGTGATTCTCTTCTGATGAAATGCAAGACACTAGGCGGTATACATGTGGCTACGAAGACAGGAATGAATATGAACAAGACCCCTCGTTCAGTGTATACTACCCAAAAGAAGTTAAGAACACCCGATGTTTCATAGTCAATCTGCCTTGCCATGAAGCCACGTGTCCCTCGCCGTGATAGTGTTGGAATATTACTAAAAGGGGCGTAAAAACATACTCACTCACTCGCTCATATTACGTAACGTATATGCACCTATGCATCAAAATGTACTCTTTACATACTATCACCTATCCACATGTACAATCTTCGCTCTTGTATGAAACAAATCCATCGTCTAGGAGTCTTTCTTTAACTTGGGTCACGGGTGGCCCAGAAGTCTAAGACGACATAATTCGCTGTGCAGAGTTGCGTCCCTTGGGCGCGCCAGAAACCTCTGATCGTGGGTTCGAATCCCGGTTCGCCTCCATTATGTTTCTAGGTTTGTCAGCTCCATATCCGTGCTTGTGGGTCTCACCAAAATGGTGACCGTCTGAGACCCACATCACTTCGGACTTTCCTCCCACGTTAAGCTGACACGCCGTGATATAACAGGAATACTGTTCAAAGCGGCGTTAACGCGTCAGACACCTTTACAGATTCAAGTTCCCATATCTCGTCTCCAGGAATGTTGCACTTCTTACCCAGGTATAGACACCGATCCTAACTCGGGTATAAGATACCTTGTAATCATGTAACCGATCTCGCAATGCACCATTACCTCAAGTTGACAGCCTGCACACACTGACAACATCGGGATCAGTTGTCTTTGAGCAGGATCAGATAGCCCCACGTCTCACCTGAACAGGTAGAGTGAGTCGTTGAGTCAATGGGTGTCGACCCTGAAACCTAACCGTGCTTTGCTGTAGGCGTGTGACGTCGCCAGGTGCGTGGGTGCACATACACACGCTAGTGTAACGGGAGCTGGGGGGTCATACTATCAGGGTCGTTCAGAAAGGGGTGTTGACTTACGGATGTAGACAATTATGTCTTTGTTGGGATTGTCCGCGGTCGGAGCAAGTCGTGAGGTTTGAGGAAGCGCACAAGTTCTGGCAATGCCGCGGAGCACATGCTACGTGATGCTACAATAGGAGACAGATGCTGGTATTCAGTGAAGAATGGTTCTATCGTGGGGGTATGTCTGTTATTCCACGGGGTTTGTGTGTCAGGTCAAACATGAGAGGAGAAGGAGACATGAGGGATTCCAACCGATGGCTCCTTACACCGATCACGTGACGTCATAGCATCAGTATATCTATACACCTACTCGTAACATGGGCAATTGCCCCTCGTCTTTCCGTATGAAAGTGAATAAATCAGTGAATGTCCTTCTTCACTGTAGTCAGTAATATTCTACCTATAAACAATAAAATAAAAATAATAGCGTCGGGCAAACAAGTGGTCGATAGTATGAGCAACGAACCCATGGTCGGCTACGATGACAGGCAATAATCCGGGTCACATACTATAACCACCCAATCATATATCCATTCTTAAAACAAGCTTGATTCAAGATGACCATTGTACCCGAAATTCCCCTCAGAATCCCCATTCTGCGTTAAACCCAACTCACTCACTCACTCACCCATTGTGCCATGAGCGCTTATACCGACCCTTTCTTCAGAGAGTGTCCAATTCCTTTCCTTTCCAACTTCTTCATGTCCTACAAACCCAATTTTTCAAAAGATTAAACATTGAAAGCTAAGCGGGTTATTTCATAATTGACATAAGTGCATCCAAGGAACGTAATTGAATGAGAGTTGATTCAAGAATGACACATTTACACTGAAAGCGAGTTGCAATTTTAGAACCATAAAATAATTTGTCGGAGTTGTAGCAAGGATTGATCAGGCCTCGCCGCCAAGCAGAACACACTGTGTTTTTCAATTACCCCCATACTCTTTGCCATCAAGGGGATTATTAAATTTCCTCCGACTCAAGCCGATGGTTACAGAAGCGCCGCGGTAGAGGTGTAATACTCGCTGTTGTATGGATTCCGTGATCGACGGCCATAACTGATGCAATATTGTTTTAATCGCAAAATTAACCCTCATTAAGAGATTCAAGAAGATTTTTTCAGGTCAGTTGGTGCGGGGTCAAAGGCCAGGGAACAAACGAGGGGGGAGGAGGTCGAGAGTAAATTAAAAAAGTAAGAAAAATCTAGGTCATGTCCATGTTAGTCACTGATGGCTGGTTCGGTCTCGTCAAATCTCGCACTGAGTGAGATTGTCATATATAGGCTATTTTCAACAGTTGGACAGACATGCGCATGAGGAATGCCCGGTTGGCGGACCAGGGTTGCAGTGGCGATACATGCACCGTCCAGAATTAACCATAGGGATACTCGGATACCCCGTAGGGGGGGGGGGGGGGGGGGGGGGGGGGGGGGCGTGGCGTTAAACAACAAACCAACAAAACAAAGCCAACTTTCACTGGGCAGCTGTTTGTGGTTTAAGCGTTGCTTCGTCACGCAAAAAACACGGGTTCGATTCCAAAGATGTGTGTAGCCTTTACGATGGATGAAATATTACTAATCACCCACTCACCACCATCACAAATTCCTCCAGGTCAGGCCAGTCCCCCGGGGAGAAAAACATGTGTTGGGCAAGCTCTGTTTATCATTTGGCAAAGACCAAGTGGAAGCCAGAACGTCTCTTCCTTACATTTGATAATCCTTTGGCATCCAGGTCTTGTCTCACCTTTTTGTCCTAAACAGTCCGTGACGTCAGAGGAAGAATATCCTCCGTGGGTCCCCTGGCAATATTTTTACCGTACTGATATTTTATTTTATTCAACATCCGCATCAAACACGAGTCTGCGCTTAGCCAGTGTCGAAGGTCCAGCTGCGACCAAGTTCTTCAGAGCTGAAGTTCTCTGCGCATACATGATGTAGCGCCAGTCTGACCCACTGTCTCTGATAGCTTCTGTCGAGCATTTTCAGCAACATTTACACACTGAAGCTAATATTAGTAACTATTTTGCTTTAAATTCGACATGATAGATGGCCTTGGTAGGCGCTGACGTGAGACCGTGACGTCATGAACCATCGTTTCTGTGGTATCGCACAGGAAACGATTCTCAGTGAATAAAAATTACTTCTTAACGAGTTAATCGCTTGTGTGAGAATAGGTGTCGCTTCTTGCCAGAGTACTCTATTTAAGTCTTCTCAACTCCGAGCCTAAAGTGTCGCAATTACTCGACTTTAAAAAAGAATTGCTTTAATCAACCCCGTCTTCGCGGCACATTTTACCACTAATTGACAGGAGGCCAATGTGTCACTGTCGGCGCAGGACAACGTTCACGTCGGTGGAGTGATGGCGCTACCATCGGACCCGACCACAGCGTACGATAATGATATCGTCAGCAGGATTAAGCTTACCATTGGTTGTACAGGACAAGGGTTTACATACATCGTCCACATCGGTCGGTGTCCTCGACGCGTGGACTCCACTCCTGCGCTCACTGACCGTTGTTTTACAAAAAACACCGCGTAATTAACAGAAATGGATTGACTGTCGGGGCGAGGATACCCTGTCGTCTGTTTTGACTTTATTTGATGTCTTCGGTAATGTGTTTTTTTAACATACGTGAATTATCTTTCTATCGGGTTGCTGTACATTGCCAAGGTTAAACAAGAGACTCCAGACTGGTCCGAGGAGTGACAGTGCTTTGTGCAAAGGTGAACTCACCCTCCCTATCACCGTATTTTTTTATTTAATTTATCATTTGAGGAAATCCGTGATCAATTTCATGAAAGACGTCCCTGTACTGGTTTTATACTGGTTTTAATAACACAACCCCGATATAACTTAAAATACTAACAATCCACCAGCGCCTTCAAAAATAATCTCATATTTCATTTATAACATGTTTATGCAAAGAAAATCTCCCCACAAGACCATAATAGCAATATTTGTATTCCATTGTACATATCAATGTTCATAACTTTTTATTATAACTAGTCATGTTCATGCCTTGTATGCTGCCCCCTATGGGAGGTTATGTACAATAAATCATCATCATCATCATCGTCATCATCATCATCATCATCATCATCTTCTTCTTCTTCTTCTTCTTCTTCCTCTTCTTCTTCTTCTGCCTGAATTGAATATTCGTGGGTTAGAAACCCCTCCATTTCAGACACCACTGCCTTACTTAATCCAATTGAAACTGAACGTCTTACCTCCCCTCCCCCCTCCCCCTCCCCCTCTCCCGTCCTCCCCGTAGAGATATCCTCCCAGCCTAAATTATAACACTCTGTACACCGCTCCCACTAAACAATGCCCTTGGAAACATCCTTCTCCCCAACCTTTCCCCCCAAAACGTGAACCACCCCAAACCCATTTACATCGCTTGCAACAAACTATGCCCTTGGATGCATCGTACCACCCCTCTCCCCATGCCATCACCCCCGCCCCACCCCTCCTAACCCTGGCCTGATTCATCTGTGAGCGGCATAGCCAGGGGGGTGTCTGGCAGTGTATTCAGTACCAGCAGTTTGGAACTGAATCTAAGAGGAAATTGATGACGAAAACGGAGCAAGTTGAAGAGAGTTTAGAGTAATCAGAAGCCACGAAGACCACTGTAATCACGTGGCAAAGGGAGGATGCCAGTTAAACACATCAACGGCCTCGCAACCGCTGCCCTCGTGCCCCCGATAAAAAGACCCAGCAGACTGTTTCATGGAATTTTCACCACTTTGGCAAATTTTCACTCAGCCTCTATGTTCAAACAGCAGATCGACTGAAGTTTTTTGTGATGTTCCACACTCATTGTGCAATCCTCATATAACCGGCTTCACACCCACGGGGAATAGTGTCTGGGGTCGTGGGGGTCACGTGCCGCAGCATTCTCACCCTTCACCTCCCAACACTTCATTCACGCGGATCCAGCAATCGTCAGTAATGTGTGGCCGCGACTTCCTTGTCCCCCTGGCATTGCCTGGCCTGATCTTACGACTCCAGGTTGGGTATGGCGGGCTGGTTGAGTGGCATGTATCTCGACTATACTGTGTTCGATTCTATTTTACCTGCATATGTCATGCAGGATCGGTTTGCCTGTGTTGACTGCTTCAATCAAGGCTTGTCCTATCCTATAAGGAGGTGAGGTGAGGTGAAATGGGGTTAAACGTTGGGTTCAAGGTTATTGTGTTTGTGTGTGTGTGTGTTGTTTTTTGTGTGTTTGTGTGTGTGTGTTTGTGTTTGTGTGTGTGTGTGTGTGTCTGTCTGTCTGTCTGGTGTGTGTGTCTGTGTGTCTGTGTCTGGTGTGTGTGTCTGTCTGGTGTGTGTGTCTGTGTCTGGTGTGTGTGTGTGTGTGTGCGCGCGTGCGTGCGTGTGTGCGTGCGTGCGTGCGCGTGTGTGTGTGTGTGTGGCTGATTGTACTACTTGTGTACCGGACTAATGCCGGTTTTATAGTGTTAGCCCACTAAGATACCATGCCGCGGGATTTTGGTATGACGCTCTATCCACAAGACCACGACGGCAGTCCTACAATCAGGAACATCACCGCGTAGCAACGTAGATCTCGGTTCACATCCGTTCTCGTTCCCGGAGTCGACTATCCAGCGTTACGCAATAACGTTCCTGGTAACCTTAAACCCACCGGTGTTCCACCCGTCCTTTTGCGGATTTAAGGATCGGATGGCAACGATATTTGACAATGTAACACGTTGCTCGTACTATTAACCACTGGATTGACTCGTTCACACTCGATTTTAGACAGTCATTGATATAGCTGGAATATTGCGACGTATTTTTTCATTAACTCATAAATATCAGCCCACCCCTATACCTTCCTGTTCTCATCTTCCCGAGTCAAGGGAGTTAACTGACTATTGATGTCCAGTTAACACCCTTGCCGAACTAGGAATTTTGGGCTTCGATCGTAGCGTCAACAGTGGCTATAACGAGTTATGTCCCTTCTATGTCCCTCCTACTGACCAATCAGATTCCACCTCTCATATCACTTAAATTTGTTTTTAATAAAGTGGGGGCACCCAGTCAAGACGATCTGATCGATAATCAAAATCTACATAGTAAAAAATGGGTCTTACTTCGCGAAGTGCATCAAATCACGTAAGCACCGTTATAAAAAAAACCATGAAAAGATTTAGACAATATCTGTTGACGCTTAGTAGACGGTATGCATGCTTTGCGATTCCTGCAATCGATCGAAATCTGCAAGGCAGTTAACGAACCGGATGCCGATTTCGTTACGCGATTTTGTTTGGACTATGCATAGACTCGGTAGTGCAGCCAAAATACAACTAGTTTCAGCCTACTTCGGCAAGGTGGACACTGAACTGTTACAACCAGATAACTCCCTTGACCTATTCTGTCCGCCCTCTCAAACCCACCTTTTTTACCTATCTGCTGGATTAACACCACCAACCCACCTCAATGAATCATTCCCCTTAAATTAATACTATGCAGTCGCGCAGATGTGAGTCTATTTTGGACTTAGTGCCACCTGTAAATTACCCAATAATACTTATTCTCCAACTGCAACGCAGGTATTTGTCTAAACAATTACCATGTAGCCCGCCTGACTGACGCACGGTCGTCTATGGTTCTGCCTGTACTCTGCGATCACTACAGGTGCGCCCGCAGTGTGCACGATGTCGTTGTCGGTGATGAGGCAGCGTTGTGACCATGAATCCCCTCTTCCGTCTCTCCTCTGTTCATACATCGCCGTCGACCATTACCAACGTTAACAACGCCACTCACGTTCCGACTTGTTGACACACCTGGGTGATGTTCTCCAGCTAGCTGACATATTTAACATTGTTCGAGCTGAAATCACCCAAATAACGCTGGGTATATACTGACAAAAAGAAATAAGGGAACGGCTATTAGTGGAAGTTAAGAACGTGCTTGGCATGATGTGTATCTACACCCAAGATAACAAGAGATTAGCAGCAGCAAAGTATACACCTGGTACAAACACTTTAATCGGTCACTTAGTTTGCTGATGTGAAACAGTAAGAAATACGGAACTCAGTTACTCTTGTTCAGTAAAAAATTTCAACACCCTTGAAGATTATAATAAGTCTTCACAACCCTTGCTTGTCATAAGAGTGAGTATGGTTTTACGCCGCAATATTCCAGCAATATCACGGCGGGGGACACCAGAAATGGGCTTCACACATTGTACCCATGTCGGGAATCGAACCCGGGTCTTCGGCGTGACGAGCGAACGCTTTAACCACTAGGCTACCCGACCGCCCTGCTTGTCCTAAGAGGCGACTAGGTGAGGTGAAAACAGGTGTAACGTCGCATCCAAGATTATTGTCCTAATATAGCGACGTGCATGCACGTGTGTGTGTGTGTGTGTGTGTGTGTGTCTGCTTGTACTAGTACGGACTAGGGACGCAGTTTAACATGAATACCTCACTCAGACACAGTACACTGACTCCGGGCAGACCAGTCCTTGTGTTAGTCCCTTAATGCCGAACGCCAGAGAGGGTAACAACAACATCAGACTTTTGTATTACGCGGCCGGGGATCGAACCCAGGACCTTCCGCTCTCCGGGCGGACGCTCTACCACTAGACCATAGAGCCAGTCAAGAGGCGAGAACGGGATCAGGTGGTCAATCTCGCTGACTCGGTTGATGCATGTCATCGTTTCCCACTTTCTAGACCGACGCTCATGTCAATCACTGGATTGTCTGGTCGAGACTCGTTTACAGACCGCCGTCATATAGCTGGAATAATGCTGAGTGTTGCGTTAAACAACAAACAAATAAACTTATTACAGAATTTCTTTTCAAGCGAGCCAACAACCAATTAAAATGCTTCAGAATCATCTGAACGTGCCAATGAGCCCTCGCTGTACTTCATCGAATCAGAA
Organism: Haliotis rufescens; assembly: GCF_023055435.1. NCBI lineage: Eukaryota > Metazoa > Mollusca > Gastropoda > Lepetellida > Haliotidae > Haliotis > Haliotis rufescens. The sequence continues at coordinate 27,054,620 of NW_025963835.1, read as the reverse complement.
GACTTATCGCCGGCTTCCCAGAGGTCTAAGACAGGGGAGGGAAGTCATTATGACACAATACGTTCCGGCTGTGTTGGAGACGGCAATCAAAAGTCGAGTCGGGTGCTAGCGTTGTCGACGCTTGTTTTAATCGTGCAATTTGATTGGGCGTCTGAATTCTGCGTCGTGCCATTTGAACCGGACCCAAAACGAGGCTATTGTGGACCAGGGTATCCATCAAACAGAATGGAGACTTAATGCGCTGGATAATCGTGGATGTTTTAAAGTAAATTTCTTGAGGACAACGTTTTTTATCGTTTCTCAAAGACATAATTCCTCGAGGGAGGGACAAAAAGTTGCGATGTTTATTCATTGGCGGGCGGTAACTAGTTCTGAACAATTCATATGAAAGTTACATGAAAACTTGGCCATTCATCAGTAGTTTCCGTCATCTGTCCCGGAATTACCCGAGTGATAGCGAATGGATGATGTATCCTCTAGATGTATATCTTAAATAGCAATTTGATTGAAGCAGCGACCCTTGGGAATTACCATCCTACAGCTGTAGAAGAGAAAGCTTGAATTTCTGTTTTAGTGTGACTGTGAAATTCACAAGCATACATAACTAAAATAAACTCGTCCCCCTCACTCAGTAGGTGTCCTATGCGTGCGTGCGTGCGTGCGTGCGTGCGTGCGTGCGTGCGTGCGTGCGAGCGAGCGTTCGCCCGCGTCTGCTGTACTAGTCTTGACGCCATGCCGCAGTTAAACATGGATACCCCACTCAGACAGAGTACCGACTCCGAGTCGATATCCGATATCCACTCAATGCCGAGCGCCATGGTAACTACAACTACCATCTTTTAACATCTTTTGGTATGATCGGACAAACCTTCCGGTCTCCGGGCAGACGCTCTAGCCACTACACCACGGAGGCGGTCTGTAAGTTCCGTAAGCCCAAGTACTACGGAACTTGTAGAGGCGCTGATTTAACAGTCGGGCCGACGCAGACAATTAACACATTGGTCATACAGAGAATTGTGATTGGTGGCAATATTTCTCCTTTCAATCACCGCCCCTTGACACTAAGAGTGACCGTTCCTACCACTCGACGCTACCACGCCGTCACTCCCATCGGTGATTTAAACACTCCACAAGGTGGACGTTGGACGAATATCAGCGCTCTGTTTTTAGAGGTATCTAAATCGAGATAGGTTCAGTTGGCAATAAAACAGTTTATCTGCAAATCCGGCCCGCACCAAGCAACGTAAGTGTCAATTCCGAGTCGACCTCGCGACTGCAGCCATTCCGCTATACATTGGACATCCAGGCTGTCTTGGCCTGTGCACTGCCAACGCTAAATACGTGTTCTAATGTGTCTGCCCGATGGTCACGGCCGCAAGAAACGGAGGCAAGATATAGTTCATCCATGCTGCCTACGTCTGAAGCCCTTTTGCAAGTCTCAAGGGGACAGTGTTCTAGTGGAAACATATATTTGTTAGTAATGATTTAGGGTTTCACAGGAGAGGCTTGAGCCATCCAATTTTCCGGTGCAGCCTTAGTGCTTTCCAGCGGGGTACACTTGATTAGAGGAGAGGGTTGTTGCCGGGCCGAGTTCGGTCTGTATTGATTCCAGGGGTAGCGTATAGATCTCGGCTGACCAGTCAAAGCAGTCGGCCATTTCATTGCTGTTATAAACGCTTCACACTTACACAAATTTCTCTGATTTATGTCTTCAATCTACGGCGTTATGCGTGAAAGGGGTTTAATATAGGCGGCAGCATTGACGACATTTGTGCTGCTAAGTGGTTCGGTCGACTACGTTTTACATTGACCGGATCAAGCTAAGCGGTACGGTCAAGCTCTTGCAGTCTTTCTTTCTGTCGAGGGAATTGTTTTGGTTATGCAGCGCAAGGCTATATGCTGATTAGGGACGTCGGAATCAACGTCGCTGTCGTCTTCAACGTGGTGGTGGTGTAAAGTGGGGCACTGAGTGAGGTTGTGTCCGTAGATGTTAACATAACAGTTCGGAGTGGCAACGGTTGGCCAGTGATCAGTGCGCGGAGCACAGATGCGAGCTTTAGCTGCCAAGATTTGTAGTGTTCGGTTCGTTTGTGGGGATTCAGTGGTCCACGACCTGCGGGACATGCTGAGGCGTCGTAGGAGACCGCGTCTACCTAAAGGACAACGTAGCACACATATATGAGCGCCATTGTGACCAATGAATCCCCACTTCGTCAGTCACAGCAGGTGTTCTGGGTTAGCTAGCCTAGTGGCTAAGGTGTTCTCTCGTCACCCTGAAGACCCGGTTCGATTCCCACAAGGTACAATATGTGAAGTCCATGTTTGGTACCCCCCACTATGACATAGCTGGCATATTACTAAAAGCGGCGTAAAACAAAACACGTTCACACTATAACACATAACGTTCAGTAGCTTATATTCGGGTAGCCTAGTTGATAAGGTGTTCGCTAGTCATGACGCAGACCGGGTTCTAGTCCCTACACGGGATCGATACTTGAGGTCAATATTGATCTTCCTCGTCGTATTACTGGACTGCAAATGACGACGTGAAGCACACTCACTCACTCTACGTCTACGCTTGTCGCATTGTCTTCTATTTGTGTTCCCGTTCTTGTTTTGAGCAGCTGCAGTTTCTTCCGCACGTGTTGACTGTTCCATGATGAACACCGCATTTCTGTTCGTCTATGAACCGCGGCAGACATACGTGTATATATACTGTCATCGCACCTGTGCAGCGGTCACAAAAATACCCCGTGCAAATCATGCAGAGATCAAATTGAGCACAGTGTTATTTCGCACCTCGCGTCAGGTTGTGCATACTTGTCTATTGTTGGTTTAAGGTGTTCTTTGAGAAGTAGCTGTCAAAACGTGGGCAACCCATGTTATCTAGACAGGAATATCTCCGCAACATTTTCACTACAATAAGAAGCATTTGGCAAACATACATTTTTAGGTTCTGAAGCTATTAGTCTATGTTTAAGAGCTTAAGCGGGTGAGGGTGAGGTATCAGGTACACGGGATGAGGAGAGGGGGATGGGGGTGGGGATGAGGGTTTGGGTGGGGGTGAGGATAACATTTGCCAGACCAACAAGGTTGGTTTTATTTAATAAACATAATAGCAATTCCTATTTATAAATATACAACATACCATTTTAAGTATGTTTTTTTGTAGAGCGAGTGAGTGAGTGAGTGAGTGAGTATGGTTTAAAGCCGCTTTTTACAGTATTCCAGTTATATCAGGGCGTGTCAGCTTAATGTGGGAGGAAAACCCGAAGTGATGCAGGTCTCAGACGTTCACCACTTCGGTGAAACCGACGAGCACGGGTATGGTGCTGACAAACCTAGAAACATAATTGGGGCGAACCCGGATTCGAACCCACAAGCATAGGTTTCCTGAATGCCAAAGGGACGCAACTTTGCAAAGACGGCGCTGTAGACGTCTGGGCCACACATCACCATGTCCATAGTGACGAGCATTCGTCTATTTTCAGAATTGACAATATCAGCCTGTAAATAATCGAGTCTGGACGAGGCAAACGAGTGATTGATAGTGTGAACGACGACCTTCGTCTTTAACAACAGTCAGGTCACGCATAGGAAACGCCTTCTTCACATTTTAGTCAAAATTAAATACACGCGTTATAGGGACCTATTCTACACGGCAGGCCCGCATAAAGTATAAATATTCCTTAATTTCTTAGGGCGGTGGGCAAAATAGTGGTTAAAGTGTTCGCTCGTCATGACGAAGTTCGATTCCCCACATATGAAGTCCAACTTTGGTATCCCCCCGCAGTGTTATTACTGGAGAATTGTTAAAAGCGGCGTTAAACCCAAGTCAGTCAGTCGTGATATATATACTCTATGCACTTCCTCAGCATTCACCTGATGAAGAAGCAAGAAGTAGCTCTGAAACGTCGTGACATTGAATAAAAGAAATTATCCATACAAAGTGTCGTGTATTCAAAACAGACAGTTGTCTCATGTATAACTAACCAACGTTTTCATGTTATAGCCGTTTTCTTTAAAACGAATATCGTTTTCGACCCGCGAAGATCCGGGGTAGAATAGGTCTTCAGCAACCCATGCTTGCCGTAAAAGGCGACTATGCTTGTCGTAAAAGGCGACTAACGGGATCGGGTGGTCAGACTCGCTGACTTGTTTGATGCATGTCATCGATCCCAATTGCGTGGATCGATGCTCATGATGTCAATCACTGGATTGTCTGGTCCAAGTTCGATTATTTACAGACCGACGTCATATAGCTGGAATATAGCTGAGCGCGGCGTTAAACAAAAAACAAACAGACTATAATATCGTTTTTCTCGATATGTCACTGTCTGTAGGTTGTTCCCACCACGTCGTGTGTAGAGAACACGTTCCGCGAGTGAACCCCTGGGCCCCGTTCCACAAAGCGACATTAGCGCTAAGTCGGTCGTAACTCCCATTCTTTAACACTGACTTACGACAGTCGTAGCGCTAAGATCGCTTTGTGGAACGGGACCCTGGTCCATACCCACGGTGGCAACAACTGTTCACGGACGTTATCTCGCGTGACAACGCCCTGGTCACATGACATACAACCTTTACTTGGATGTCACCAGTAACGACGTGTCCTACATCCCTTAACGTCCACGTCGTTGAGTTACGTCGAATGTATTTTTCAGTATCGACGTCAAGCTCTTTAATTCATGTGCTTCTCCACTTCCGGCGCTACTGACAATATTGTTGATGGCTCGGGTTAACGCATTTGTCTGTGATGTGATAAAAACAGAGATCTGAATGAAAGATAAGGCGTCTATGTTTATTTGTGATGTTCCTTGATTGTTGATACAAAACTGGCCTCGCACCTGCACTGCGCACTTCTTCCCCGCTGCCATTCCGTTCGCCTCCCCGCGCAAACTCCTCCGTTGTCGTCATGCGCCATCTGTCGGCCATATCCTCAACTGTATCACTTCCAAACCGTTGGCGATATTTACAAAGCATCCGAGATGAATAGTTCACGCTTTGTTCGCGGTAGCTACCACTCGACAAAATCGACTCTAGACATGGATGCTCCGGAGTAAAGACCAGTGCAGGACAAGCAAGAAGGGCGCAAGCTGTTCCTTGAAAGAAATGAGATTGCGTCGATACATTTGAAACGTGAACACAGACTTTGCTGTATTTATATGTTGTATAAACACAATGGCGATTTATCTGCAAAAAATATCTTGATTCGATTCTGACACAAAAATACATCACACGCCTGTATCCCTGGATAACGCGAAGCTGAAGACTCCAGTTAGGAGACGAGGCAGGCACTGCGCCATTAAGACCAGGCCCCGTTCCACAAAGCGCTCTTAGTGCTACGGCTATCGTAAGCCTATGTTACAGCATTGGAGTTACGATCACCTATGATCGCCTTGTGGAACTGCGTACGCCTTGAGCTGTACAGGTACCTATTGTTGATACCCGTGAAAATCTGGGATGGAATTGGTCTTCAGCAGCCCATGCTTGCCGAACAGGCGACTAACTACGCTGACTTGGTTGACGCACGTCATCATATCCCAATTGCGTGGATCGATGCTCATGATGTCAATCACTGGATTGTCTGGTCCAGACTCGATTATTTACAGACCTTCGTCATATAGCTGGAATATTGCTGAGTGCGGCTTTAAACAACAAACAAACCAATTGCGTTGATCGATGCTCATGATATCACTGGATTATCTGGACTCAATTATTTACAGACCGCCGTCATACAGCTGGAATATTGCTGAGTGCGGCGTCAAACAACAAACAAAACATCGTGAGCATCGTGATGTCAATCACTAGCTTGTCTGGTCCAGACTCGATTATGTACAGACCACCGTCATATAGCTTGAATGTTGCTGAGTTCGGAGTTAAACAACACACAAACAAGCACACCATGTCCATCTCTCAGGGCGATGTGGGAGGGCGACAGGTATTGACGTGTGACTGTGTGTGAGAAACCTACGATATCTTGCTGGTATAGTATACTTGCAATACCATAGCATACTTCTGTTCAAATACAAGCGTACGTGTTTCAGCATAAACTGCCGGGCAAAAGAAAATATACACTTGAAAATTAGATTTGACCCAAAAATGACAAACGCTATCCAAACGTTACAAGGCTGAAAACAGTTGCCGAAACATTGAAGACTTGAGGCAACATGGTGAGGCAACGTATATAATGCAAGGCCCTCTTCACAGTGTTATAACAGTTAAAACGCATACATTTTCACAGTAAAATATTTAACGTATGGCCCTATTCACTGAAAGACAACAATTACATATAACGCATCACCCTATTAACAGTGACATAACGCATGACTATTCAGAGTGACATCACGCATGACCCTATTCACACTGACATTACACAGTCACGTAACGCATGACCCTATTCACTGACATACCAAATGACCCTATTCACACTGACATATCGCATGACCCTATTCACAGTGACAAAACACAGTGACATAACGCATGACCCTATTCACAGTGACAAAACACAGTGAAATAACACATGACCCTATTCACAGTGACAAAACACAGTGAAATAACACATCACCTTATTCACAGTGACAAAACACAGTGAAATAACACATGACCCTATTCACAGTGACAAAACACAGTGACATAACGCATGACCCAATTCACAGTGACAAAACACAGTGACATAACACATGACCCTATTCACAGTGACAAAACATATTACCCATCACATAACACATATAACTGCCCCAAATTATGCTAACAGGTATGTTGGCATAACATTGTATAATTCAGGTATAAACATGTATAATGCATTGACGTGGGGACACTTAAAACAAAACACAACGACTTACATTTTTCAGGGACTGTTCGGTAGTGAGCATATGTACTTCAAACGGGGCCGAATCTAAGACGTTTTCGATAAGACTTAATTAACAGCCAATTAAACATTCCCCGGCGCGGGTTTCAGTAAATTGTCTGTAAAAAACGCAAGAAAATATGGACTGTGGAGTAATTTTTCAGTCTTTCATTGGACCGCTCACGCATATTAATTTTAAAAGTTGGTGTGTGTGTGTTTGGGGGGTGGGGGGAGGGGGTAATTGAACCATGGCACTTAATAACGTTGACATATTAGCTAGAACGCATTGCCAAATTCACAGTGACATGACATATATAGTGTATACGTTACGTGCTTTGATTAGCGAAGAAAATGTTAACTTTGAAATCCTATCGTGCACAGCTGAGTGCTTGGGATGTCCCGCGTGCTTACTGACACAATCTACCCAGTGTAAGCCCTGAGATCCACACGGCGCCTCCATTTTTCTTTCCCCCGCCTCTTGTCCCGGCTTCATAGACCCTCGATACACCATCACACACGACGACACCGCCCAGTATTAACTTGGCAGTCGAAGAGCAAGTTTGAGAAGCAAAGATAAGAACAACGTCCATTTCTGAATTACCCTTAATACTACGGCACTATTTACTTACAGTTACTCAATATTCAGTGACGTCATGACTTGACGTCATCGTCACGTGATACACACACTGGAAACGATCCCCACTCTCTGAATTTCCTCAGAAGCCGAAGCCTTTGTGATAAGTTGCAAGTACTCACTTCAACTCGTCTTGGGGCCCATACAGAATATTTGACAACCTCTCCGGACGGAACGTTGTATTGTATGACGTGATATACCTGGCCCTGTAGCTTCCTATCGGCGGTTGTAGTCGCCCATGTTATCCCCCAGATTCTGTGATTGACTGTAATGTACACAGGAATCGGAATATTGACAATATTCATAGCTTGATTAAGGTTTTCTGGCTAAACTCTCGAATTCAATGAAATATGTGTTGAAATTCCGTATTTGCCGATGTAAATTTGCTGTCTGGTTGAACCCCACGCGTATGGATTTCTCGCGACGTATGTACACAATCCGGCAACGTTTCACCCGATTGCTTGTGGCCTAGTTCTATATTTGAAACACTTAAATTGATTGTAGCAATTATCAAAGCGAAACTCGTTGAAATATTACATGCAGGGCAAAAAGCACGCTCTGAGCTTCTTCTTCATCTCAATGATGCTGATAATGGGGACGCATCTCAAAGGAGGGGGGTAGGGGGGAGGGGTAATTAAAGAAGGGGCTGGGGTCGGGGGCGTAGGTGATGTACGGTTACATCTAACAAAACATATCTCAAGAAGAATATTTTACATCATTTTTTTACGAGTGGCCAATTTGTCTTTGGCGCCACAACTCACTGTGAAGATTTGCGTCCCTTTCCTTTGCCAGGATCCACTGGGCCTCTGGATAATACTGCTTTCAGACACGGCACAGTTGGCATACCAAACTCAGGGGGCAAAATCACACCGAGTTTGTTTTTCATGTAATTAAAGATTGAAAGAACTATTGTTAAATTTGATAATTTCTGTTTAACTATTTTTCATTCTGGCAACAGCTTGAAAAAAGTAATTTGTGGGTGTGTGATTCTGTTAAAAGAAAATGGTCCAATGAAGACTGGGGTAAGAAATGAATTTGCAACCACATGACCCTTACCATGTATGAATTGTAAATTTGTGCCGAACAAAAACCAAATGTATGGATTTTCAAAAATAAGTTGTCTAAGACATCCGCAGTTGGGTATCATGCGAAGGATATTTTTTTTAAGTTTTAAAATTTTAAAATCAAATTATATTGTAAAATATATAACCATGGAGAAGTATTATTTGAGTGTTGACTAATCACCAGTACAGTTAGGTTTTTGGATAGAATATCGTCAACAAGATATTTTCAATTGAAAATCAAACATATGTTCAATCTTTTGCCCCTCCATTGATATCATTTCATAACACTACGGGTGCGCACCGCTCAACATGAAAAAATACAGTCAGTAAAAACAGTTACAAACTTCCGGTTGACGTCACCATTAAAAACAAACGAAAAAACCAATCCACCCTGAACATGAGTCTGTCTTTCCGACCCTGGTACAAATATATATCAAATACAGTCCATGCAAGTCTATAATGTTTGTCAAGTCTAGATCACTGCAGTATCAGGAAAATGAAAGAGTCACTGGGCTCCTTTTTATTATATTTTAATAAAGATAACTGAACAACTGCTTTTTTCTGTACGATATGTTCATTTCAGAGACTAGATGTTAGTCTACCTGAACATTTGAGCCTTGTGATGATTTAAGGTAACTGGCCATGGTATGGTCATGTATATATTTGAAAGTCACTGATCATTTCCTTGAAGGGTATCACGTTACTTTTAGCACTCTCGGAGATGAGTGACCAAGGCGACCCATCCCGTGAGTCACGTGATGATCACCGAACCAGTCCAATCAAGGGCTGTGTAGTGGGCACTTTGTTCCGGGGTCTGATTTGTAAAGGTAAGCTTTGCTTAACAATGCCGTCTACGTTGATAATGGGAATCAGGTAGAGGAACAAAGAGCTGCCACTGTGATTCGCTATATGCGTAATTGTATTTCTTTGATGTGGTCAATGAGCGTTGTGCTGCTTGTTTGATGGAGCTAAGTATAGACGCTCTGATACTGGGGCGTCTGCCTCAATGACAACATCGTCTACGGCAGTTCAGTCGGGCATCAGTAGTTTCATTGCCCCTTTTTCTTTACGGCCGACGTGTAACGTCATCGAGAATGTCGTTGAAGGAGTTGCAACTAAGATCTGATTATTTTTGTGTTGGTGCTGGTTGTGGTGGTCGGGTGCGGTTGCTGGTGGTGGTGCTGAAGACGGTGACGACGCTGTTCCAATTGTCTCCATAAATGACAACGCGTAAGACCCTTCAGAATTCACTTCCCAAACGGAAGTTACTTTAAACTATTGTCATAGCGATTGATTTACGACATCCATTGTCTGAAGAACATTTAATTGCAAAGGCTCATTACCCTGGAGCCATGACATCTATATGCCTTGAAACACTTAATTGCTGTTATTTATAAGATGCTAATCCTAATTGTTAATCCCCATTTTTGTGTACATCGACCGTCTGCCATCCCGAACGAGATGTGCAAACATGTCACTGATGAATAACTGTTTATATTTATATTTATTACTTACTAAATGTCAGGTGACCTTGGCTATATAAGCCTTGGTCCAGAGAGATTGAGAGAAAAAAGAAAGGTCTTACCCTTAGCCTAGCTAGGGTTAGGCTGGGTGCTCCGGGGCACCTAGACAACAACCACTACCACTTTGTGCTGACCTGGCGCATAGTGTCTTTTGTATGTATATATCTACATGTATAAAGTAAAACTGTATATACCGCAAGCCATCGTCTCCAAGTTGTCACTTCCTACAGGAACCATACGTCGGCCCCTTGGATATACGAGTATGCAAATTATTCATTAATCAACGTCAGACCACGCGCGTTGTTACTATTTAAATTTTGACTTGAATCATGTGATGTAGTTCTGAAATGATATGACATACCCTCAATGTATTTCATGGCGTCGTCATCATGCCATTCCCGGACGCATTTTCTTACCTCCTCTACTACATGTGTGGGTTAACCTAGGCCGCCTAACGAAGTCCAGTACATCACAAGCCCGTTCAACGTCTAACACAACAGTACAGTACATGTTGAATCCGCGACCTTGTTGGACAAGTCGAGTAATAATATTGACTTAGGGTTTTCCCTACTGGAAGCTCGTGTCCACGTAGCGCACGTTCAAACCATCCGTAATCTGCCCGTATCAACTGAAAACTGAGCCTCATCTACCAGTGGGATATCGGGCTTCAACAGAAGGATGAGTGAGTGACTGAGTAGAGTTTTAAGCCGCTTTAAGTAATATTGAAAAACCTTATCCTAGCGGGTCACCAAGAATGAACGTAGATTGTCAACATTTATTCCAATTGGACTCGGACCTCCTCCGTGACAAGTGAATGCTGTGTCAACGTCACTACGGCCGTGCCCCTGCGATGTCAACACATGGCTTCAAGAAAGTCTAGATTTGTACGTTCATCTTATGACCTGCGCCCCGTTCCACAAGGCGATCGTAGCGCCAAGACGATCGTAACTCCCATACCTTAGCATAGACTTAAGGCATTCGTAGTGCTGAGATCGCTTTTTGGAACGAGACCCTAGGGTGTATCATACCATGCACTCCGGTATGTCGACGAAGTCGTGGGGACCGGACACAAAACCGATACATCGAAGTCGTAAGGACAGAAGTCGTGGGAAAAGACACAGGCCCAATAAGTCGAAGTCGTGGGGGCCAGACACAGACCCGATAAGTCGAAGTAGTGGGGCCAGACACAGACCCGATAAGTCGAAGTAGTGGGGCCAGACACAGACCCGATAAGTCGAAGTCATGGGGTCAGACACAGACCCGATAAGTCGAAGTCGTGGGACCAGACACAGACCCGATAAGTCGAAGTCCTGGGGGCCAGACACAGTCGTGAGCGCCCGATACAGCTTTCGGAATAACCGTGGAGAGAATGAGTTATGAAATAATGACCCGAGATGGAGATACCTTCGGGATGACATAGCCAGAGATGAATTGACTCCGCCAGCATCTCGAGATACGTCCTTGTCGTAAGAGCTTAAGTGTGGGTATACGCTTGTCACAATGTGTAATCTGTCTGACTGCGCCCAAATCGTTGCTTGAGGTCCCTATATCAGCCGTTGGTCTGCGTCCCCGAGGGGATTCCGGTTTCAGTCCCCAGCAACCCATGCTTGCCGTAAAAGGCGACTATGCTTGTCGTAAGAGGCGACTAACGGGATCGGGTGGTCAGGCTCGCTGACTTTGTTTATTGGGTGTCGTTTTACTCACAATATCAATTACTGGATTATCTGGTCCACACTTAGATATTTACAGGCCACCGCCGTATAGCATAAATATTGATGAGTTAAACAACCAACAAACAAACAGGGCGAGACTTATTTACAGGTTCCCAAGATTAAGTTTAATTATTTCTGAGCAAAGCGTAAATTTCTCTCTGACTACACGCAAAATCGCCTCCATGTCTCGGGCAATAAAGACTCAGTGCCCAAGCATCAACATTGATATTCATATAAACCACACAAGACATAACATTCAAAGCCTACACGAGCAAATATTCTTGAAAGTTAGATAAACCTAGTTGCAAACACAGATAATCGCCAGTTTAACTTGTTTAATTTTCTGTTCTCGAAAACGTCTCGTAGATGAATGATCCCGACAAAAGCATCTTCTTATAAAGAAGCCATGGTGTATATTTACCCCGGCCCTGAGCGAGTGACCCGGATGTAGAAGGAGTCCGATGACCGCCATTATGAAATCGTCTCTCAAGACGAAGTGGTTTTTGTTGACTAACTGGGCTGGCGCAATTGAGAGTTTCTTCTTTGAAGTTATTTCTTGAATTCCCCCACACCAGCCCCAGATGAGTGCCGGCGTTCTCATTGTGTTGGACTGGGATGTGTTTGCACTGTATTACAGCAGTATCAATGGAGGCTCTCGCTCGACTGTATACTAGCAAGGGTTGCAATTCTTTCTACCCGCCTCACAAAAAGCGATCTCGCCAGCATCCCCGTCCCTACTCCGTGATAAGAATATCCCCGCAAGCATTAGCGGGACTTTAAGGACTGGCTAGGGTGATCGCCAAATACTTTCCACAGCATCAATTGCCAAACTTGGAAAAACGGAATGAAACTTTTTATAGTCTTTTGAGAGATACTCGCGAAATACTTCATCAAACACAAAATTATATGAGGTGCATACGTGCTTGCCCAGATTTTAGTGCAATTAAGAAGAGATTTGCAGGCTGCACAAAGAAATTAATTCTATTCATGTGGACTCGCTAGAGACGCTCTAATCAATACTAGTCCAGGCCTGACTGACTTAAAAGTTCCCCAACGTAGTGGCCATTGTTCTACAGTATCTTAAAGAGCTCATGATGTGTTCGCCCGCTCTGTGAAGTATGGGCCAAGATACGTCCCGCTCCAATTTGGACACTTTTTTCTAAAGACTTGCTCTTTCTGGAGATCCCTCATAAAGTACCCATGTTTGTTTACTTCTTTAAATCGTCTGCTTGAATTTAATAGAGTTATGGTTGCGTGCGCATGCGTAAGCTGCGCCAATCATAGGCCACAGAAGGACCAACTTCAGGACTGTGCGGGGCAGCCGTGTTGGAGGGGCTGCTTGACCCTCGGGGTTTGGAAGCGCTATATGAGGCATGCTCTGCCTCCTCCCTCTCCATCCTCCCTACACCACCTCCCCTGAGGTTAGAAAGCCACGAAGTGAACATCATCGTGAATGCACGCCCGTTACACTCTCGGGTAGTTCCGCTAATGAGGTGTAGCGGAGATCGAAAAGAGTCCCAAAGTTTAATTCCGCGAGGGATTTTCCCCTTTTTGTAGCAGTAGCAATCCCAATAAACTGCCGGGCACAAGAACGTATACACTCAGGTTTGATGGTGGCTAAAACTGAAAAAAAAAATAAAAATTATTCGATGGTGAGGTATTTGATAGGCATTTTGGCCTGCAGTGGATGCGTGTTCGATTCCCAATATGACTAAAGCATATGTGAAGCTTTTCTTGGTGACCTGACAGTGTTAATCGTAGCGTAGTGTCGTATTCGCCTTGAGGCAACCAAATGTGCCCTGCACAAATATTCCACACACACACACACACACACACGCACGCACGCACGCACGTACGCACGCACGCACGCACGCACGCACGCACACATACATGGAAAAGGGTCCCGAGTTTAACGTCACGTTTAAGATTGTTGCACTTATATAGTGGCGTGCGTGCATGCGTGCGTGCGTGTGTGTGTCTGATTGTACTAGTCCGGACTAAAGCCAATTTTATAGTGCTAGCCCACTGAGATACCAAGCTGCAGTTTAACATGGATACCCCACTCAGACACAGTTTACTGACTCCAAGCCGACCAGTCCTCGTTTTAGACCCTTAATGCCGAGCGCCAGACAGGGTAACAACACATCAATACCATGTTTTAACGTATTTTTGGTATGACGCGGCGGGGGATCGAACCCTCGACCTTCCGGACGTTCTACCACTAGACCACGGAGATGGTCTCCCAATATCCTGCGTGTGTGTGTCTGCGTGTGTGTGAGAGAGAGGAATGTTGTAGATTTGGTAGTCAATATACAATATACATCTCTCTGTAGCGCCTACAACGCATTCCCTGCACAGCTTCCTGCAATGCCTACACAGCTCCCGGAAGTGCCTACAGCGCTCTCGAAAGGGCCAACAACACTCTCGAAAGTGCCAACAACGCTCTGCAATGCATACACAGCTCCTCACAGCGCTCTATACACTGGGAGTTGCCAACAACGTTCTCTGGAGCAACATTGGTGTATACATACTCACTCTCTCTCTCTCTTCCTCACCCACTCTCTCCTACCCTCCCTCCCTCTCTCTCTCCCTCCCCACTCTCATTCCTTCTCTCTCTTCCCCTCTCTCTCCCTCTCTCACTCACCCTTTCCTTCTCCCTCTCTCGCTCTCTCTCTCGTCTCCGTCTCCCTCACCACTCTCTCCTACCCTGTCTCCTCTCTTTCTTCCCCCTCTCTCTCTCACTTACCCTTTCCTCTCTCTCTCTCTCTCCGTCTCCCTCTCCCTCACACACTCTCTCCTACCCTCTCTCTCCCTCCGTCTTCCTCCCTCTCTCTTTCCTTCTTTCTCTCTTCCCCCTCTCTCTCCCACCCCTCTCTCTTTCCTTCTCTCTCCCCTCTTTCCTTCTCTCTCCCCCCCACCCCCCCTCTCTCTCTCGTCGTTATTATGAGGACGATCTGTCCTGATGGAGACAGGTCTCTATATGTCCGGACATCCATCAACACGAGCCGTACAGGGGAAGTTTAAAAAGAATCACTTGAAAACAGCAGTTCTTACATTAACAGAAACTTTGAAAAAACGCTGCATAGAAGGACTGCACTAATGACCGTCAATTAAGCATTAATTAACCAATCAATCATCCCAATACAATATACAAAACAGCAAATCAGTTTATTTCAAAATGGGATTTAAAGTTCAAAGACAATTATCAGCGATCGATCAAAGTTATGAAGTCACGTGACCTCCCTGGAGCCGAGACTGCACGCAGCGTGGGGTGCTGCAGATCAATGGAAATTAGGGACAACACGAGCTGAGAACTAAACAGGCTGAACTCCAAGTCGGGGGAATCCAATTGTTGAAGTACAAATAAGTAAAATCAGTTATAAGATTACTTTAGAAAATCCGCTAACACCGGGAGTAATTCAATTTAAATTCCACAGAATCAATTCTCACGATTACCATCTGAATAAACTGAGAGTTTTTATGCCGAAACTAACATGTCCTGTGTACAAATAGCGGCCCGGAACAAGATTAAACTGTATCCCCAGTTACTCGCAGCCGTTATGGACCCTGTGCTGAGCTGTGCTACACGATACATGGTCACGGTGCTGAGTCACGTACGACAAGTGCCCTGTGCTGAGCTGTGCTACACGATACATGGTCACGGTGCTGAGTCTAGTGCCCTGTGTGGAGCTGTACCACCACTACTGGACACGATATGAGTCACGTACGACAAGTGCCCTGTGTGGAGCTGTACCACCACGCCATGGACACGAAATGAGTCACGTACAAGTGCCCTGTGTGGAGCTGTATCACCACGCCATGGACACGAAATGAGTCACGTACAAGTGCCCTGTGTGGAGCTGTACCACCACGCCATGGACACGATATGAGTCACGTACGACAAGTGCCATGTGTGGAGCTGTATAACCACGCCATGGACACGATATGAGTCACGTACGACAAGTGCCATGTGTGGAGCTGTACCACCACGCCATGGACACGATATGAGTCACGTACGCCACTGCCATGTGTGGAGCTGTATAACCACGCCATGGACACGATATGAGTCACGTACGACAAGTGCCATGTGTGGAGCTGTATCACCACTACTGGACACGATATGAGGCACGTACGACAAGTGCCCTGTGCAGAGTTGTATCACCGTGTCGTTTTATCACGTGCCATAACTTCAGTCGACGAGTGGTCTCTGTTTGGTTATACGTCATAGTCGACAGGGCACATTATGACCTGCTTCCATATGCATGGATGGATAAATGAACAAATGAAATTTACCGTTATCCACTTTTCCATAAATCTGTGAGGTGAGGTGAGATAAAATGGGGTTTAACGTCGCGTTCAAGATTATTGCACTTATATAACGACGTGCATGTACGTATGTGTGTGTGTGTGGCTGTTTGTACAAGTCCGGTATTGACTCCGAGCCGACCACTCATTGTTTTAGCCCATTAATGCTGAGCGCCAGGCATTGTAACAACAGGTACCATCTTTTAACGTCTTTTGGTGTGACGCGGCCGAGGATAGAACCCCGGACCTTTCGTTCTCCGGGCGATCTCTCTACCACTAGACCATGGAGCCGGTCGGTAAATCTATGATGGTCTATACTGTACATATACGTCTCGGGGCGGTCGGGTAGCCTAGTGGTTAAAGCGTTCGCTCGTCACTCTGAAGACCCGGGTTCGATCCCCGACATGGGTACAATGTGTGAAGCCCATTTCAGATGTCCCTGCTGTGATATTGCTGGCATATTGCTAAAAGCGGCCTAAAACCTCACTCACTCACTCACTCACTCACCCACCATCTCACCCACCCACCCACCCACCCACTCACTCACTTATAAGTCTCTTTTCCTAAATCCAGAAAAAGACACCTCTTCGTCATATAAAGGTATCAGCACCAGGATCCGAAAGAGGTATGTGGATTAAACAGCAAACCGTTGATATATAACTTTCAGAATTCAGGAAAAAAACCACAACCTGCCAAAACATGTGTTGCGCACTCGTCAACAACAGCTGCTGTCGTGATCACTTTCTTAACGATGTACGGAGCTCACCGAGTTTTGATAAGACTGGGCTTCTGTCTGTGGGGGTGTATGACCGCGCAATTACATTCTACATTCGACAGTGGTACCAGTTATGAACATGGACCACTTTGCACGTGACATACATGAAGCGATGACGTTGGGCTGATGGAGGGGGTGATGAACAGACTAGTGCTTATATTGATGTCAAACATGCGATACTGCGTTAGTGTCGTCTGCATCATTAAACTGACAAAAATAGCAACGGTTCAAAATTGTTTTACTCATTTGATGATATTCAAATGAAATTCGGGGCGGTCGAGTAGCCTTGTGGTTTAAGCGTTCGCTCGTCACGCCGAAGACGACATGGGTACAATGAGTGAAGCCCATTTCTGGTGTCCCCCGTCGTGATATTTCTGGAAAATTGATAAAAGCGGCGTTAAACCAAACTCACTCACTTAAATAAATATTGCACTTATTTGATTTTTTTAAATGTTGTTTTACTGCATTATCCCCAAGGCTCCATCACTGATATTCTCAGTCGATTCTCAGCACCACGAATTACTGAGAAAAGTGTCGTTTTCAATATTAATTAACTCACTTATAGCCTGAAATTAACTTTTTTGACGAAAAAAATATATATAGTTTTGTACTGTATTATCACAATAGGACCGCGTTCCTGGCATTCCCTGTAGACACTCAGCGCCACTAACTACTGACACATGTGGCGCTGTTCAGTGTTCACTCACTCACCTATAGCGTGGCATTTACGCCCGATACGCATTTGGTTAAATCAGACTGAGAGAGTTGGTGATTCAGTGTCGAGTTTGATGTTTAGTTTGATGTGTGGAATCACAGAGTCTAACGATGTAATAGTTCAAGTTCGTACTCTCTAACCCACACCAGTGCAATTTGGTTAACCTTTACCAGAACATTATAATCATGGTTAGAGAGTAGGGAGCTGATCAATACAGCGCCTCTATCGGTGGTTTGTTCAAGACGGTTTGTGACAAATGACTGTAGATCACAAAACGCGCGGGGCTCAAACAATCTTATTGTATTATCTCTCTTGACGGATTGACTCTGACACTAAAACATACTTCTCGGGTCACGTTCACTTGTTTTAATCGAAATACATGATCCGCGAACGTCACCGTGCAATCGAGGAGTCAATAGAGTTTCTGCTACCACTCAATTGATTATGACTACACAAGTCAGTCGGTTGTAGGGAAATTTCCGATAACTGATACTTATGTACGACCGCCTGATGGCAAATTATACGTCCCTGACAACTTCCCACATACGTCTTCGTGTTTTCAAAAGCTATTCTCCCGACGACTCCTTGCATACGTCTTCGTGTTTGTAGGACCATTGCCCTGACTACTGACTACGTGCGTCCTCGTGTTTGTAAAGACAATTGCCCTGATGACATACTGCCTTATGTTTGTAAAGACTATTCACCTGACCACTTTCTACATACGTCGATATGTTTGTAAAGACGATTCCCCTGACTACTGATCATACACA
The DNA here is from genome assembly GCF_023055435.1 of Haliotis rufescens. Lineage (NCBI taxonomy): Eukaryota > Metazoa > Mollusca > Gastropoda > Lepetellida > Haliotidae > Haliotis > Haliotis rufescens. The sequence goes on along the minus strand of NW_025963835.1, from coordinate 27,036,272 downwards.
TCCTCACGTTTTTAAAGACTATTTCCCTGACAACGTCCTACATACGTCGTCATGTTTGTGAAGACTTTAACGCTGGCTAATGACTACATACGCCATCATGTTTCTATTCCCCCGACAACACCCTACATGCGTCTTCATACTATTCCCCTGACGACTTCCTTCATACGTCTTCATGTTTGTAAAGACTATTCTCCTGACTACTGACAACATACGTCCACTTACGTGTTAGAACTTTTTCATGGAACGATGCCTACCCACGTAAACATGTTTTTAAAGAATATTCTCCTGCAACCTGCCTACGTTGGTCACGACGTTTGTCAAGACCATGACTACACAAGTATCTCTTCTTTAGTAAAATAGACTACACTGTCTCACTAAAACTATATTCCTGACGCCCTATTCCACTAATGCCTTCCTCCGTTCGTCCTCCACCAAGGATGACATTCTTTTAACACCGTCTACATACGTCCGCACGCTTGCAAATATTCTCCTGACGACCACTACACTGCTCCCAGCGACCATTCTGTCTACTGCAATAATTAGATGCGTGTATTCTATCAATGACTTAAACGAACACATCAAAAATGCACATTTTTAACGCTTTTCATTGCTCTAACTGTCTAGTCCCTTCGGTATAATATTCCTTACTACGAAAATCAAAACAGAATTATTCCCCTCGTCACTAGAAAATACACCATTCATTTCAAGCAGCTCGAAATGTCGAGTGTTGACTCGCGGCATCTTCTGCTACACACAACTGCAGTGAATCATGAATCACGTAAAACCGCTGATGTATAGTTCACACATGTAAATATATCGGCCTAAACTGAAGAAATGTCGATACAACTCGGTGAAAATAAAATCACAATTACAGCTTCAAGCACGGAAATTCCTGCTTCTTTTATACACCACGCACTCATCTTCTTCCCGTCATTTAAGCTAATCATACTTACATATTTAATAAAAACCTGAAAGCGTTCTATCTAATTTCAACGTGATGTGTGTGTTTTGATTTAGGAGGATTTCAAAGTGCTACTTCCGGCATGTGGGCGGGTCCGGCCACATCAGATGATGATAACGTGACGAGATGATGAAAAAAATGAATGTAATTTCCTTACCACCACTTGACGGCTTCGGTCGAAAATGTCCCCCCATAAAGAAACGAAAACGTCATTTCTAGGCCGATCAAATCTGCTCCGCGATATCGCTTTTTGTTGTTTACGTAATGCCAACTCGGTGTTGAAATGGCAGGAGAATGATGTTTTTGTCATAGAAGCATTTAAGATTTACATTAAAGCGGTATAGAGGTAGGCGGTGACTTTAAATGGTATTTTTTAGTGCCACTTAGCCTCAGTCTGATAGATTGGCCTCGGTTATCCAGACAAAACAACATTTTTAACGCGCGTGAGTGAGTATGCTTTTACGCCGTATTTAACAATAACCCACCAGAAAAAGGCTTTACACATTGTACCCATGTGGGGGATCATTTCAAGCTGTCGATAATTTACTGTACAGGACGACAGGGTAGCCAAGGGGTTACGTGTTAGCTAGTCATGCCGAATACCGGGTTCGAATCCCCACATCCTCCTCGTATAATTACTGGATTGCAAATGTCGATGAAGAACACACTCACTCACTCGGTCACGGCGCTTCTACGCCTGTCACATTGTGTTGTTCTATACACAAAGAAAAAAAATTAAGCACACCCCTATTTCTGAACCATGACAAATTGCAAAAATCATGGCATGGGATGACTGACCACAGGAGCTGGGTGATACCAATGTCATCGGATAGAACAAACATTTGAAAACAAATAAAGAAGATATTGGTGAGTTGTGATTGAAATTTACTGACAAAAACATCATGGTAACACAGGTACTGTTTTTGACCTTAGACAATAACCCAAAAAAGTATGGAGCTGCAGGATTAAGTAAACGAGTTACGTTTGATGTTTTATGTGAAAATGTTCCTTAAAGTCTCTACTTGACATGACACGTGAAATAGATCAGTAGCGGGTATAACCGCCACGTGCCCGGATGACGCATTCCACCCTACGTCTCATGCCTCCAGTCAGACGTTGGATCTGTTGATGGATCAACAACAACCACTCCTGATGCAATGCTGCTTCCAATTGGCATAAATCTTGTACAGGAGGATCTCGTGACTGTATGCGCCGCCCTAGAATATCCAAAACATGTTCAAGGGGGTTCAAATCTGGGCTCTTTGCTGGCCAGGGTAGAGTCGTTATTGCATTGGCCCTCATGTAATCCACAACTGCATGCGAACGATGAGGCCTGACATTGTTGTAAGTTGCCCCTTACGGTGACCAAATCCAACCTGCAATCATGAGAGATACACCCCCAAACCATTACTGACCCCCGCCGTATGCAACAGTCGGTCTAATGTTCCTGGGGGTGTAGGCCGTGTTCCGGTGCCTCCAAACTCTCGTTCTTCCTTCAATGATGTGGAGCGGAGCGTCTGACCAATGGATCCGTCTCCAAGTTCTCAGATTCCAGTTCTGTCGCGCAATACACCATGCTAAACGAGCAGCTTTGTGGTGATCTCTCAACAAGGGAAGCTTTATGACTCGTCTAGCCCCCAGTCCTGCTGCTTTCAGTCGGTTCCTGACGGTTCTGGTGCTGAAACGACGATTGGGCAACCACAGCTGTTTCAGACGAGTACTTGTTAAAAAGGGTTCTCGGCGTATGAGACGAAGAAGGTCCCTGTCTTCGCGATGTGTCGTCACAGGAGGTCTTCCGGATCTGGGTCGGTCCTGTACATCACCGGTCTGAGCATGTTTCTCGACTAAACGGCTTACGACAGTGTGATGATACCCCAAATTCCGACCAATGGCATTACAAGACATTCCTGTGTTATGCATGCCGTTTATTTGCCATCTTGATAATCGCCTTCGTGCCATGGTCACACAATGTCATGGAATAACTGTTTAAAACCGAGCTTAAGAAAGTAATTTTAACGTTTGGATATACTGCTTTTAGAGATACTCGAGGTTAGCATGCTGCACGGGCATACAATGCATGGCACGTGAGCTTTCGTCACGCATGAGTGATTACCTCATCTCGAGAAAACATAATTCTTCCCGTAATCATATCTTTCATGACTGTTACAAATATTGGGACCAAACAATAATGAAATGTTTTATGGTGTGCTTAACTTTTTTCTTTGTGTATACTTGAGTTCCAGATCTTGTTTTGAGCAACTGCCGTTTCACGTGCTGACAGATCCATGATAAACACCGCAATGCTCACCACCTATGAACCCGCGGCAGACAAACAGGTATATAAATATTGTCTCAAGGCAAAATATTGATAAACGCGTAGTTAAACCTGACCCACTCACTCATATCCTTTCTTGAACACTAGATCCGGGTTAGAAATGGTCTTCAGCAACCCATGTTTGTGGTAAAAGGCGACAAACGGGATCGGGTGGTAAGTATCACTGATGCATGTGATCGTATCCCAACTGTGTTGGGATCGATGGTCGTGATGTCAATCACTGGATTATCTGGTCCAGGCTCGATTAGTTACAGGCCGCCGTCATATAGCTGGAATAGAGTGCGGCGTTAAGCAACAAATTAACAAACAACAAACATCCCAGCAGAATACGACTATCTTTTGTTGTAAAGATTGATTCAACTTAAGGCCCGAACATAAGGCGTTCTGCTCTGTATGGAATACTAGAAGGGACATTGTCGCGTTGTCGCGCTTTGAATAATCTTTTTTTATTTTACCAAAGGGCAGCAATGCGACAACGCGACATTTTTCAAGGTCAAAATATGTCGCGTGGTCGCATTCTCGCGCTTTGGTTGATTTTGACACTTTTTCCTTTTTTTCGGAAGGGCGACAATGCGACAATGTCCCTTCTGGTATTCCATAATCCTGTAATGTATCTTCCATCTGGGCCGTGCAATGCCACGCCGAGAAGATGGCGACAAAACACAGTCGTTATTTATGCCCGGTCTCTACGATACATTGATCAACCCTATTGACCGGTTCTGTCACAGCGAGAGAAGGCGTTGGACTATCGAATGTCTGACTTAACACAATTAAGCAATTGCAATCATAACACACTGTAAAATGGCCGTATTATCGTTTTATGATCGTATCACAAAGCATACACAGAAACCCGCATGTGTAGGCCCGTGCTCGATACGTGAGTGTTGATTGATTCGAATATTTTATCTAATTTTATTTTTTTACTGACTTGTTATTGTTAATGAACCGACTTGGTTTGATAGCTTTCAAATTGTTATCGGGACAACTGTAATGTCGAGAACCTTCAATAAAACTATTTGTGTCGGCACCGGCATGAAGATGAATATTAGCGTAACACCTGCTGTGACGTCGTCAAGCCGATGTTGTCAACTCTGCAGAGTTTCGCCTTTAAAATACACGGAACAGGTGAGGTGAGGTGAAATTGGGTTTAACGTCGCGTCCAAGATTATTGCACTTATATAGCGACGTGCATGCACGTGTATGTGTGTGTGTGGCTGCTTGTACTAGTCCTGACTGATGCCGATTTATAGTGCCAGCTCACTGAGATACCATGCCGCAGTTTAACATGAATACCCCACTCAGACACAGTATACTGACTCCGAGCCGACCAGTCCTTGTTTTAGCCCCTTAATGCCGAGCGCCAGACAGGGTAACAACAAGTACAATCTTTTAACGTCTTTTTGTATGACGCGGCCCGGGATCGAACCCGGACCTTCCGCTCTCCGGGCGGACGCTCTACCACAAGACCACGGAGGCGGTTACACGGAACAGAGCGACAAGAGGTGGCGTCGTATACTAATTGACGTAGACCAATGCATCTAGGATCAACCTTAAATTGAGGCCAGTCTCTCTGGGGTTTATCCCCAAGAGACTAAACTGTGTGAGATACACCCAAACCTCGTTATAACGCTAACCTTTAACGCTCACCAGGGACTTGAGACAGTGTATGGTCTCTGCGTTTACAATTACTGAACGAAATCACTTATCCTGGATACTGTTGCCGTCAATGACGATGTCGCTTTCGGCAGTATTACAGCTATATCACGGCAGGTGTCATCGAAGATCGGTTTCACAAATTGTACCAAATGTAAAATCGAACTCGGGTCGTTGGCGTGACGAAATAACCTTTCAATAACTATGTCCCGCGCAAGGACAAGATTTTCACGGCGATTTTTTAGACGATCAAGCACAAGGAGAAGGAACGTTCGACGTTTTCCGAGCGTTTGATAGTCTCACAAAGTGAGTAAGTTTGTATGTTTTCTGTTTCACGCAGCACTCAGCAATATTCCAGAAATATGACGGCGGTCTGTAAATAATCAAATAAATATTAATCAAGTCTGGACCAGAAAATTGATATCATGAGCATCGATCTACACGATTGGGATACGATGACATGCATCATCCAAGTCATTAAGCCTGACCACCCGATCCCACCAGTCGCCTTTTACAGCAAGCATGGTTTGCTGAAGACCTATTCTAACCCGGATCTTCACGGGTCTGAGTGAGTGAGTGAGTTGGGTTTAACGCAGCTTTGAACAGTTTTCATTGGTGATATCGTGGCGTGTCAGCTTAATATGGAAGGAAAGCCCAAAGTAATGCAGGTCCCAGACGTTTACCACTTCGGTGAAACCCACGTGCACGGGTATGGTGCTGACAAACCTAGAAACAAAATCGGGGCGAACCGGGATTCGAACCAACGAGGTTTCGGCCGTGCCAAAACACATCAAGCTGTTCGAATCCGATCCATATTTCAGCTATTTGTGTTCTCTGGTGTGCAAATTCGACAAATAACTACACGACAATCTGGTTTAACATATCATATTTGTTTTCTTTGGAAGGCCTGCTGTTGGAATAAGTGTATCCCATCTCAATCTCTAGCAAGTTGTAACATGTCAGCATACGCAGTGAACGTCTGTCGAATAGTGGTTAACGCGAACTAACAGTTACTGAAATTACAACACCCCCCACCCCCACCCACCCCACCCTTGGGGATTCTGGTGTAGAAACGTTCCCAGTAGGGTCTGTTACAGAAATCCCCCCCCCCCCCGTTCCCACCCAGTAAGGTCTGTCTGTCGCCGAACTCTAGAATGGAACGGACTAGTCGGTCATACTGACCCTGAAACAAATATCTCCAATACAGCCCACGCAAGTCTAAAATGTTTGGCAAGTCTACATTACTGCAGTATCTGAAAATGATGAAAGTCTCTGAACTTCTTTTTATTATATTTTACAACTATAATTTAACAACTGTTTTTTTCTGTAAAATATGTTCCTTTCAAAGACTAAATGTTAGTCTAGATCGGATGATTAAGCTCATCTTGGCGTATCATTATGGCGTTTCATCATGCTCGATGGTGGGGATCGGCGTTCATGACTTCTGTCGATGGCGTGGCCTGTCCTGACTCGCTTATTCACAGGCCGTCGCGAGATAGGGTAACTATCTGCGGCGTTAAACTAAATAGATTGACGATCCAAATTTGTAACACAAATCATCCAACGCTTAATGCTACAAACATGCACTGAAAAGCTGCATTTAGCTGCATAGCAAAAACATGTCCCCGAAAATATCCTGAACACTAACTATTTTTAAGTTACTATTTGGGATCTATCCCATCACTTTAAACCGATTCCATAGCATCACGGGCGGTCTGCCCACAGGCACAAAACGACACACAGGAATTAGTGAACATAAAATTAAGCTAAAGATAAGTTCAAAGTCTTTCTGCAGCTTATCGCCATTGGCAAGTACCTCTCCATATCTCGTCAGTGCTGTTTCGCCCTCGGAAGTGCATTTGAGCTCATTTACTGCATAACTTTATGTTCCAGACTTGTCTACACCCTTGTTTCTCTGCCCTGTACCTTCCCACACGATGTAACTCAATAACTTTCACCATATCTCGCTGTTTAGCATTGCCCCTGCGAGACTGGGGTGCTATCAGATTTATCCAAATCCTACACGTTCATCTGAAGTTTATGAACGATACTGCGGTATTTACGACTGAGCGCAGTGCACTTCCTCTACGCAAGATAATACTATCGTCATATCAAAATGACGGCGTAAGCAAAACAGACGTAGGGAACCTATTTTAAAGTGAGTTGTGTATATCGTGACGTCCGATCAACGTAATACGAAAGAGAGAGCTGGGATAAATCATCAGCCAATCACAGCAAAATGAAATATGTCTGACATGACCTTGACCTTGCTGTTGGACTCGGGGATACAGCGGAGGAAACACCATGTCAGTACCAGCTGTCGATGTTCAACCAATGACAGGAGTTCTTGGAAACATCGTGATTCTTCACCCAAAAATACCAGCCACCAGTCCAGGTGGCAGCCATCTTGAATTATTTGTAGTAATCCGCCCTGGGCTGTGTGACAAGTCTCGATGTCGGCGGATGAATAAACTATCTTGCGATGTGTAGAATGAAGTGCCTTGCATATATACAGAGAGCACAATGGAGAGGTGAGGGATGGGGATTGTTTTCTTTTTCGTGTGAGCTCCATCTTGTGACCATCTGACCCATTTGCGTTGCGCTTTTTGCTACGATGCCCGGATGTTCCTGATGCATTCGTGACATTAGATGTGCTGTGGGCTTTCAGAGTCTCCATGGTTGACTATCATTATACCAGCGCCCCGCTGTCAACGTGACAGTGTTCCATTGTTAAATATTAACATAAGAGTGGATCCAACATAAGAGTTTCCATTTGCTGTATAGCAACATACACGTGCCCCATTATTGAGAATCAGCACAAGAAGGATTCATTGTTGAATATCAACATAAGAAGGGCTTCAAAATTGATTATCAGTGTAACAGTGACCCTATTGTTGAGTATCACCATAACATGAGCGTATCGTTGAGTATCAAGATAACAGGGGCGTATTGTTGAGTATCAATATGAAGGGGGCGTAAAGTTAAGTATCAAAATGTCAGGGGTGTATTGTGGAGTATCAACATAACAGGGGCGTATAGTTGAGAATCAACATAATAGGGGCGTAAAGTGAAGTATCAAAATATAAGAGGCGTATTGTTGAGTATCAACATAATAGAAGAATCGTGGAGCATCAACATAACAGGGGCGTATTGGGAAGCATCAACATAACAGGGGTGTATTGTTGAGCATCAACATAACAGGGGCGTATCGTTGAGTATCAATATAAAGGGGGCATAAAGTTAGGGAATCAAAAGCTCAGGGGTGTATTGTGGAGTATCAACATAACAGGGGCGTATAGTTGAGAATCAACATAATAGGGGCGTATTGTGGAGTATCAACATAACAGGGGCGTAAAGTGAAGTATCAAAATATAAGAGGCGTATTGTGGAGTATCAACATAACAGGGGCGTATTGTGGAGTATCAACATAACAGAGAAGTATTGTGGAGCATCAACATAACAGGGGAGTATTGGGAAGTATCAACATAACAGGGGCGTATTGGGAAGTATCAACATAACAGGGGCGTATTGTGGAGTATCAACATAACAGGGGCGTATTGTGGAGTATCAACATAACTGGGGAGTATTGGGAAGTATCAACATAACAGGGGCGTATTGTGGAGTATCAACATAACAGGGGCGTATTGGGAAGTATCAACATAACATGGGCGTATTGTGGAGTATCAACATAACAGGGGCGTATTGTGGAGTATCAACATAACAGGGGCGTATTGTGGAGCATCAATATAACTGGGGAGTATTGGGAAGTATCAACATAACAGGGGCGTATTGGGAAGTATCAACATAACATGGGCGTATTGTGGAGTATCAACATAACATGGGCGTATTGTGGAGTATCAACATAACAGGGGCGTATTGTGGAGTATCAACATAACAGAGAAGTATTGTGGAGCATCAACATAACAGGGGAGTATTGGGAAGTATCAACATAACAGGGGCGTATTGGGAAGTATCAACATAACATAGGCGTATTGTGGAGTATCAACATAACATGGGCGTATTGTGGAGTATCAACATAACAGGGGCGTATTGTGGAGTATCAACATAACAGGGGCGTATTGTGGAGTATCAACATAACAGAGAAGTATTGTGGAGCATCAACATAACAGGGGAGTATTGGGAAGTATCAACATAACAGGGGCGTATTGGGAAGTATAAACATAACATGGGCGTATTGTGGAGTATCACCATAACGGCGCCGTATTGTTTAGTATCAACGAAACGGTAATATATTGTTGAATATCTACAAAATAGTGCCCCATGATTGAGTATCAACATAAATAGTGCCCCACGGTTGAGTATCAACAAAGGAAGGCTCCATTGTTCAATATCAACATGACAGTACCCCATTGTTCAGTGCCAACATAATAGAGGCTCCACACATTGTACCTATGTAGGGACTCGAATCCAGGGTTTTCGGCGTTACGAGGCAACGCTTTAACCACTAGGCTACCCCACCGCTCTCGCCCACGGTAGAGAATCGGGACGCAGACACATGGAGTACAACGACTTTTTCTATCTTTGATGTTCACAATGACGCAGATGTCTGAAGTGTTTATAATTGTATTTGTGTCTCCAACATTTCTTCACAAACCCTTTTCTCATTTCAAGTCCATTTATGTTAACAACATTAGATATTAATGAATGATGACGGTTGGAGCCTTTTGTATATAATCTTAAAGATGGTTCGGGAGTGGTAAGGTAGCTTAGTTGTTGAGGCGGCCGTTCCTTGCAGAAAGATCCATGTTCGATCCCCTGCATTATTACACTGCATGAAACCCTATTACTGGAATATTACGGATAACTATAGTCACTCACTGACTCACTCACACACTCACTCACTCACTTAATCACGACCTCACGACCGCCTCCGTGGTCTAGTGGTAGAGCGTCCGCCCGGAGAGCGGAAGGTCCGGGGTTCGAAATACCAAAAGACGTTAAAAGATGGTACTTGTTGTTATCCTGTCTGGCGCTCGGCATTAGGGGCTAAAGCAAGGACTGGTCGGCTCGGAGTCAGTATACTGTGTCTTGGTGGGGTATTCATGTTAAACTGCGGCATGGTATCTCAGTGAGCTAGCACTATAAATCGGCATCAGTCCGGACTAGTACAAGCAGCCACACAAACACACACACGTGCATGCACGTCGCTATATAAGTGCAATAATCTTGGTGGCGACGTTAAACCTAATTTCACCTCACCTCACCTCACGACCTCACTCGACAGATGTAACTAGGATACTGTCTGTACTCTGTCTATAACAGGATACCATTAGGCATTAGAAGCTGGGAGAATATGAAAACATGAAACATTATATGGATTACATCTCTCGATTGTTCTCTTGGTGTTTTGCAAGTTTGCGTGCAAAAATGAAGCAAATGATGTTTACAGTGATTTCCGAGTAAGATAACTTGTTTCCACCGAGAAAATTAAACCAACCACTCCCATATCACAAACCACTTTCACCCCACACTCATACCATGGACCACCCTCAACCCCACCCCTAAGCACAGGCAACTGTCAACCCAACAACTACCACCCCCGCCCCTGGTCCACCGATACCCCCACCCCACGGCACAACAACTGTCACCACGTCCATCATTCCTGTCCGATGGGCCGCCGATACCTCCGACCCACAGCACAACAACTGTCAACCCCACAACTACCACCCCCACCCCACAGCACAACAACTGTCAACCCCACAACTACCACCCCCGCCCCTGGGCCACCGATACCCCCCACCCCACAGCACAGAGAACTGTCACCACGTCCATCATTCCTGTCCGATGGGCCGCCGATACCTCCGACCCACAGCACAAAAACTGTCAACCCCACAACTACCACCCCCACCCCACAGCACAACAACTGTCAACCCCACAACTACCCCCCCTCCCCCCCCCCCCCCCTGGGCCACCGATACCCCCACCCCACAGCACAACAACTGTCAACCCCACAACTACAACCCCCGCCCCTGGGCCACCGATACCCCCACCCCACAGCACAGAGAACTGTCAACCCCACACCTTCCATCCCGATCCCATTGGCCACCGATACCCCCAACCCCGTCCCTCCCACTCCCCATACCAAGGACCCCTCACTCCCACGACCACACTAAACCATGGACCCCACCCCATAGACAACCGGTTCTCCCAACCCCAACAATCCCCACCCCAATGATAAATGCACTCCAGCCCTACTTAGATAAGTGTATCTCTCCAGCTATCACGCAACTCTCTCCAGTTGATAACAAGCAACTTAATCACGCGTTTCATTCATATGCAGTTTATTTATAGCAAGCGAAACCGGTAACAAGTTTGGCACAAGTATGCACTTACTCATATGAAGTCTTGAAGTTAACACTTCAAGAAAAGTCTTTTTGCAAGATAATTCAAGTCCCGTCAAAATCGTCTGAATACTCCTTCTATATTTAACGCAGGATAAATATTTCAAACCCGTGTGATTCGTACAACTAGCACTTCCCTTTCTTTTTCTTCCAATAAAAGTTGTAATTGTCAGCTGTTGTGTCTTTTCTTGCGAACTCCCGTCTTGTAACATTAACCACGCATGACGTCAGGTGCTGGAGGAGGTGGGAGAATGGCTAACCTGTGTTAGTAAACATACAGATAGGGTCTGACGTTTGGTAATGGCTGCCTGTTCGGAGACGGCCCTGCAACAGGTTCACGTGAACGCCGACCCCCCTACGTGGGGAGGGGTCAGGGAGTTACCTCACGGAGGTGACAGGGATGATGACAACTCCACTGCGAAGCAACTTCTGCAACAAATCATACCTGGGCCGTTTCATCTCACTCTCCATTGCACCGCCTCTGCGGGAAAAAAATGTCCGTCTGCTCTTCAAGTCTCGTTCAAAAGATAAGATAACGAATATGACATAATAAATCTCGCGAGAAGAGGAGAGTATAGAAATAAATCACTCCCTTGCGCATTTCGCTGGGTATTCTTTCACGACTGAGAAACTTCAACCTTTTTTTTAAATATGATGTTATATCTGAAATTTGAAAAGAGCTGGCGTTTTTCATTCGTGTGAATTACGACGGAAGACGCACTGTGCGGGTGGGTGCTGCCTGTAGATTTGTCGGCTTTTGACAGCAACCAGCTCCATCAGATTCTTCTTTGGTTCTTTGAAGTCCATCACATGTAACACGTGTTCTGGCTTGGTTGCTATTATCTCGTGTCGACATCATCTCTACAGCATCCCTCTGAAGCTCCAGCTTCGTGTTCTATATACACTATTAGTGGGTAGCCTAGTGGCTAAAGCGTTGGCTCGTCAGGCCGTAGACCCGGGTTCGATTCCCCACGAGGCGTGTAGTCAATTTTTCTGAGGATGTGGCTGAAATATTGCTGAATTCGGTGTACGATCACTCAATGGTCGCTTAATATGGCAGTAGGAGAGCTATCACGTCAATGCCCCACTCACTCACTCAATCAATCACTTGAGAACCGAGAACTGAGGACCCATTATAAACCCAGATCATCTTCCTCCGGGCTCAGTTGTTGGTGCTGGTAACAGACACCCCTATATGTACCCAGATCATCTACCACCAGGTTCAGATGAAGGTGCTGGTAACAGACACCCCTATATGTACCCAGATCATCTACCACCAGGTTCAGATGAAGGTGCTGGTAACAGACACCCCTATATGTACCCAGATCATCTACCACCAGGTTCAGATGAAGGTGCTGGTGACAGGTACCCTATATGTACCAAGATCATCTACCACCAGGTTCAGATGAAGGTGCTGGTGACAGGTACCCTATATGTACCCAGATCATCTACCACCAGGTTCAGATGGAGATGCTGGTGACAGGTACCCTATATGTACCAAGATCATCTACCACCAGGTTCAGATGAAGGTGCTGGTGACAGGTACCCTATATGTACCCAGATCATCTACCACCAGGTTCAGATGGAGATGCTGGTGACAGACACCCTATATGTACCAAGATCATCTACCACCAGGTTCAGATAAAGGTGCTGGTGACAGGTACCCTATATGTACCCAGATCATCTACCACCAGGTTCAGATGAAGGTGCTGGTGCCAGGTACCCTATATGTACCCAGATCATCTACCACCAGGTTCAGATGGAGATGCTGGTGACAGACACCCTATATGTACCAAGATCATCTACCACCAGGTTCAGATGAAGGTGCTGGTGACAGGTACCCTATATGTACCCAGATCATCTACCACCAGGTTCAGATGGAGATGCTGGTGACAGGTACCCTACATGTACCCAGACCATTTACCACCAGGTTCTGATATAGGTGTTGATGACAGGTACCCTATATGTACCAAGATCATCTACCACCAGGTTCAGATGAAGGTGTTGATGACAGGTACCCTATATGTACCCAGATCATCATCTACAACCAGGTTCTGATGAAGGTGTTGATGACAGGTACCCTATATGTACCCAGATCATTTACCACCAGGTTCTGATATAGGTGTTAATGACAGGTACGCTATATGTACCAAGATCATCTACCACCAGGTTCAGATGAAGGTGTTGATGACAAGAACCCTATATGTACCCAGATCATCTACCACCAGGTTCTGATATAGGTGTTGGTGACAGGTACCCCTATATGTACCCAGATCATCTACCACCAGGTTCAGATGAAGGTGTTGATGACAAGAACCCTATATGTACCCAGATCATCTACCACCAGGTTCTGATGTAGGTGCTGGTAACAGACACCCCTATATGTACCCAGATACTCTCCCACCGGGTTCAGATGTAGGTGTTGATTCGGTAACATCAAATGCTGATTCTAATGTTCACATTCGGAATTGTCCAGGCGTCTGACAGACGATGTTGCACCGTGACCATGAACAACTTTTTATTCATTCGGGTTTAAAACTCCAAAACTTCAAACTTAAAAGGAAGAAAATTGGTGCTAGACACGGATTTGGCTCTAACTCCGCACGCCTTGCTCACATTTAAGACACGAATTCATCAAAAGTAAAATATATTACAAACCTGATCCCAGCTTCAACTTTTGAAATAAATAATTCTTATACGCCTCAGATGCAAAACCGGGCCAGTTAATGTAAGCGTTTTGCAGGAAGTTGAAGCATCTACACATGCCGTTCATGACGTTCGCCAGCTCGTCCGAAGACAGTTGGCACCATTGGTATCGGGACGTTAAATGTTACCTCCGGCACATGTCCCATCTTAACCTTTCATATCCCCGCCTCGGCTAATAGAGACGATAGTGCCCCATCAAGGAATCTCAGGGGGAGGGGTGGAGGGAGAAGCGCGTGGCACGTGAGATAGGTAGGGGGAGATAAGATATTCTTGACAGCGGGAGCCGTGCAGCTAGCACTCTGACATTTAATAAAATATCGCTGAGAAAATACATTGAGATGAAGAAAGTAGAGGAGGCAGGGTGTATATGATAACAGATGCCGTTATGAGGAGGGGTGCGAGTCCTGGGATACCGCCGCCATGTTTGTTTAGATTCTCTGTCTCTTCATTTCTACTTATGTTTAGACAGAACCCAGTTTGTCCCACACCTCCGAAGCTTCCCTGCAACACGACGTAAGGGAAAGGGTTTAATTCGCTCTGGCCATATCTTGTTGGACCACAGGCGCTGGGATGCAAACAGAGGGCTAGATTTCATAACTCCTGACAGATAGTTTATACAGAGATGGTCATGTTTACGCGATGCTATGATAAATGGCCACCCTCGCGTCTTCAACATGCATCTTAATACTTCCATTCATCTGGACTCGCAATGATAACACATTACCGAAGCTCTATGAAAATGAAATGACGATTGCAAACGATTTTAACAATATGTATATGGTTTAAATTTTCTTTGATTTTCTCAGACAAGCATGGAAGCATCACTGTCTTAACCCCACCGTCCACCCCTCTCTGGAAGCATCACTGTCTCAACCCCACCATCCACCGCTCTCTGGAAGCATCATTGTCTCAACCCCACCATCCACCTATCTCTGGAAGCATCATTGTCTCAACTCCACCATCCACCTCTCTCTGGAAGCATCATTGCCTAAACCCCACAATCTACCTCTCTCTGGAAGCATCACTGTCTCAACCCCACCATCCACCCCTCTCTGGAAGACTCACTGTCTTAACCCACCATCCACCCCTCTCTGGAAGACTCATTGTCTCAACCCCACCATCCACCTCTCTCTGGAAGTATCAATGTCTCAACCCCACCATCCATCCCTCTCTTGAAGCATCACTGTCTTAACCCACCATCCACCCCTCTCTAGAATCATCATTGTCTCAACCCGACCATCCACCTCTCTCTGGAAGAATCACTGTCTCAACCCCACCCTCCGACCCTCCCTGGAAGCATCACTGTCTTAACCCATCATCCACCCCTCTCTGGAAGTATCACTGTCTTAAACCATCATCCATTTCTCTCTGTGGAAGCATCACTGTCTTAACCCACTATCCACCCCTCTCTGGAAGCATCATTGACTCAACCCCACCATCCACCCCTCTCTGGAAGAATCATTGTCTCAATCCCACCATGCACCCCTCTCTGGAAGCATCATTGCCTAAACCCCACCATCCACCTATCTCTGGAAGCATCATTGTCTCAACCCCACCATCCACCCCTCTCTGGAAGCATCAATGTCTAAACCCCACCATCCACCCCTCTCTGGAAGACTCACGGTCTCAACCCCACCATCCACCTATCTCTGGAAGCATCAATGTCTAAACCCCACCATCCACCCCTCTCTGGAAGCATCATTGTCTCAACCCCACCATGCACCCCTCTCTGGAAGCATAATTGCCTAAACCCCACCATCCACCCCTCTCTCGAAGCATCATTGTCTCAACCCCACCATGCACCCCTCTCTGGAAGCATCATTGTCTCAACCCACCATCCACCCCTCTCTGGAAGCATCAATGTCTAAACCCCACCATCCACCCCTCTCTGGAAGCATCATTGTCTCAACCCCACCATCCACCCCTCTCTGGAAGCATCAATGTCTAAACCCCACCATCTACCCCTCTCTGGAAGCATCAATGTCTAAACCCCACCATCTACCCCTCTCTGGAAGACTCACGGTCTCAACCCCACCATCCACCCCTCTCTGGAAGCATCAATGTCTCAACCCGACCATCCACCCCTCTCTGGAAGCATCAATGTCTCAACCCGACCATCCACCCCTCTCTGGAAGACTCACGGTCTCAACCCCACCATCCACCCCTCTCTGGAAGCATCAATGTCTCAACCCGACCATCCACCCCTCTCTGGAAGCATCAATGTCTCAACCCGATCATCCACCTCGCTCCCAACACATCAAAAGTACATGCCGGAGCACAGGCCTTTGTGGCGACTAAAGCTGCAATGCTTTTTATGGTTTAAGTCTGTAATATCCCAGGTTCAGCAGTGTCTGGGGTGTTGTTAGGGGACCAGAGGGGACGGCGGGAACAGCAACGTTTTTTAGAACAGCTTCATCACAGACGCGGGTCATGACTTTGCCCTAGTCCTGACGAGACGGAGATGCAGTACGTATTTACCATCTCTGTGCTGACGGCGTATGTAAGTACCTAACTCGGTTTAATAGCATTCATTGAATAGGCCTCTTGATCTGATTGAAACCCACAACAGGCTTGGCGCTACAAATCAATAAAACGATAAAACGGTGTTTTATTGAGTGATGATTTTGGATAGATTCCGGGGACAAATAGACCAAACATTTTATGTCTGTTAGAGTAATGACCTTGTTGGGAGACAGTATATTCACATTCGGATTGAATCCTACAGTGCGAGAGACGCATTTTTTATGGTCTGAAGGATGGCGTTTCCTGAGATGAGAAATTTAGTCTCACTTGAGACCCGACATCTGGTTTAATGAGATGCGAGGCATGGGGTTTCAGGATACCCAAAATGTGGACTAATGATGGTCTGTGAGATCGGGTTTCCTGATCTAAGGGGATTTCCTGGTATGGGTTTACTGAGACCCGAAATTTGGTTTCTGGAAATCTGAAATTATGAAAAACGCTGTGTGGGCTTTTCAGAACACAGAAATATGGCTTAACAAAATGCGAATTGTAGGTTTTTCTGCGATCTGATTAAACGAAATCCGAATGGTTTATTTCCTGTCGTGAATCCTGACTTCTGATTTTTAAACCCAATTAAATAGTGACAATATTGGCTGTGCGTATCGATAAAGACATGAAAATATAACGACCAGAAGCCAGACATTTGTCTAGCGGAAGACCTTCGTCGTCAGATAAACAAGAGCGCCTATTTACAATATATCACCGATGTCACGCAAGATTCTTGATATCGTGTATATTCCTCAACAAAAACTATGCATTCAATCCCTCAGTGTTAAAACCGAAAATCAGGTCTCGCAAAAGTCCGAGACAGTTTATATAGACTATACTTGCAAAAACAGTGTGAGGAATTTCTATGAGGAGTTTCAAAGTTGCCAAGAAAACCTGATACAGAAGATAAGAGTGAATCCAAGACGACTGTAGGGACTTATCATAGCTGGATAAGCCACCGAGTGTATGCAGACATAGCGGGCACCTGTCTCCCCAGGAACCAGTGCCTGGCCCTGCGCTGGAGACTGATAGAGGGTCAAACATCAATCTCATCAACTTTCTTAATTAGCGTCTTGAAAATTCCTCTCAGATTAGGATGGCATCTCCGTGTTTCTGACCAACATTAAGTTCAGTTCTGATGTTGATATTATTAACAATAACAATATAAGGTGGGATTTTTTCAGAACAGGAATAACTGATGTCAAACTTACTCCACTGATGTGTCATGCCTTCAGGTGGTGTCTGTCACTAGGCGTGAAACGATTGATCGAACTGTCGATACACTGGGAAAGACCGATTGCAATACAACGTTAATACGTCATAGATGGTTGACATTTCGATTCCACGGTAGAGTTTATTGGTTGTTTAGAAAGACGTAAAACAATGAATATCGTACGTATCATCATCTGGTACATAAGTCTTTGAAAGGCATTTAGAAGTGATACACATAAGGAAGAGTGAGTGAGTTGGGTTTAACGCCGCTTTTAACAGTATTCCAGTTATATCACGGCGTGTCGGCTTTATGTGGGAGGAAATCTCCAGGTGATGCAGGTCTTAGACGTTTAAACTTCGGTGAAACCCACGAGCACGGGTATGGGGCTGACAAACCTAGAAACATAATCGGGGCAAACCCCTTCCCGCCCATGACACCTAATGAATATACACTCCGAAACGTTCCTCGCAATAAAGAAGCTGACATCCATACACTTCCTTATCTAGTACATAGTTTACCTTCATTTCAACCAGAACGTTCTCATGAGGCTGCCTTCTTCATCCATCGTACAACATTCGTGACCACTCTTGTCATTCCGGGACAAGCCGAATGCGGGTTACGGAAAGGGGCGAGTTGTGACGAATCGAAGCATATCGGACGTGTTAGGTTGGAAAACAAGGCTGCACTTGGAAGTTACTGGTCGTCAAAATAATATCGCAAAAATATTACGACACGCCGGGGGATTCCGGGTTGGATTTGGTTCCCAGAAACCTTTTGCTGGTCTTAAGAGGTTAATGGATCGGGTGGTCAGGCTCAGTGACTTGGTTGATAGTGTAGCATAGTACTCTAGCGTGGATCGATGCTCGTGATGTCAATCACCCTACAACCCACCTGTTCATAGGCACATATGAACCAGGGATTTTATACAATACTGAGAAACATACGTTGGTATTACTTCCCTGCATGGGACTTCCTAATCTTATTTCAGAATGTTCAGGGGCGGTGTGGTAGCCTAGTGGTTAAAGAGTTCGCTCGTCACGCCGAAGACCCGGGTTCGATTCTCCACATGGGTACAATGTGTGAAGCCCATTTCTGGTGTCCCCGGAGGTGATATTGCTGGAATATTGTTACAAGCGGCGTAAAACCAAACTCACTCTCTCAGAATGTTCAATCCCAACAGCCGCGTTACGTTCTCCCAGGTCCGACCATAAAGGTTTCAGGGCAGGATATTGTTGGGTATTAGAACCAAAAGGGAACTCGAAACCATATGTTCAAAGAGTCATTACACAGAGTCTCAACATACCGAGCTCATCCTCGATTATTAAGGGTATTATACCCATTGTTTTAGGATAAATACCCTGCACCCATTCGCCACCATAGGTTCGTTTTGAGTTCGATTTGAATTAGGAGACGCTATAAATAACAACGTCCTCAAGTTGCACAAATGAGCGAGAGAAATGTTGTGCGAAGTCAGGGACCGACCATGTGATATTCTGGTTGGGCTCGGAATGTATCTTAAAAAGTAAATGTCCGAGAGAATTAATTATGCTTCTGACTTTTGAGAAAAAAACAGAAATTGTCGCAGCAACTTCCTTTGCAGGGTTACGTCCTTCAGACGTACTAGAAACTTATGATCGTGGGTTCGAATCCCGGTTGGCCCTTGTTATGTGTCCTGGTTTGACAGCACGATACCCGTGCTCTTGGGTTTCACCAAAGCTTTAAGCGGTTGTGACCTGCATTACTTAGAAATCTTCTCACATGAAGTCGACACGCCGGAATATAACAGCAATACCGTCCAAAGCGGCATTTAAACCAATTCACTCACTCACTGGACTGACAGAATGTTGGTGCTGAGAGAGCGATGGTGGGACCGGCACCTGATGCTGCTGCAACACGTCGTTCAAACACAACGCTCGAGTTCCGAGGAAATGTCTTTACTGAATACGATACTTCTACATTTGAAAAAGTCGGCATTTTATCTAACAATCCAACTTCCTTGTCTTCGTGTGTTCGTGACAATGCTGTCGTTACCACAAGCCCTGTTCACTGAGCCAATTAAACAGCCGTGTTGTTCGTGGTTTGATCGCCGTAGTTAAGAGTGTCTCCGAACAGATACAATCATACAGTCGGCAGACAGAGATCATTGTTGCCGCCCACTCAAGACACAACACACTGCTGCTGATGAGGAGGGTGTTGGATACACGTGGCTGTGTAGACGATGTGGTGTAGACGATGTGCTGAAGCCGAGTTGATCTGGCGTAGTAGTAGTAGTAGTAGTAGTAGTTGTAGTTGTAGTAGTAGTAGTAGTAGTAGTTGTAGTAGTAGTAGTTGTAGTAGTAGTAGTAGTAGTTGTAGTAGTAGTAGTAGTTGTAGTAGTAGTAGTAGTAGTAGTAGTTGTAGTAGTAGTAGTAGTAGTAGTAGTAGTTGTAGTAGTAGTAGTAGTTGTAGTAGTAGTAGGAGTAGTAGTAGTAGTAGTAGTAGTAGTTGTAGTAGTAGTAGTAGTTGTAGTAGTAGTAGTAGTAGTAGTAGTAGTAGTAGTAGTAGTTGTAGTAGTAGTAGTAGTAGTTGTAGTAGTAGTAGTAGTTGTAGTAGTAGTAGTAGTAGTAGTAGTAGTAGTAGTAGTAGTAGTAGTAGTCTTGCACCATGACTGTGGAATATATTTATTTTATGAAAAAAAACAATCTAGAAACTTAGGGGGCTTGGACGAGTCCAAATTTACTACCCACCCAACTATTACCCGACCCTACCCGGGTACACGCTGTTGGTCTCAAGAAATAGGTACAAATGTCCGATTGGGAACAGTTTGACCGTAGTCCTGGCAAAATGTATTTAGATACTCGTATAAAACGATCTGGTCATGCATGCACTGAAGTTGACTGGAGTTTTATCTCTATTCAAATACATAATGTCAGAAGGAATTGGTGCATATTCAGAATAGAAATGCGAACACTAGTCACTTATAGTGTAACCGTGGAAGTTCTAGATAATTTTTGCCATTAAACAATATATCACGTGACTAACCACGGATCCGGGTAGTCCTGTGGGTATCTGGGTAATACTCAGGAACCAACTGACCCGAGTACCCGAATTACCCGTCCCAGACTTACTAGAAACGTATACAAAAACAAGTCTAGCCAGCTCTATCTAGCTCTATTCCACAGTCTAGTAGACGTAGTGGCAGTAGTAGTAGTAGTAGTAATTGTAGTAGTGAAGCAGTTAGTAGTAATTGTAGTAGAAGCAGTAATAGTAGTGATAGTAGTACCAGTAGCAGCAGCAGTAGTAGAGTGAGCGAGTATTGTTTTATGCGGTCTTTAGCAATATTCCAGCAATATCACTGTGGGGGACAACAGAAATGGGCTTCACACATTGTACCCATGTGGGGAATCGAACCCGGGTCTTCGGCGTGACGAGTGAACATTTTAATCTCTAGGCTACCCCGCCGGCCCCAGTAGTTATGTCATTGGGATGAAGGTCTTAGACGTTTACCATATGTCAGGCGAATCTGGATTCGAACTCACGATCACACGATCCTGGCACGCCTGCGGGACGTAACTCTGCACAACGCATTGTGGCGCCTTCGCCTGGGCCACCCGTGTGCCACATAGCGATGACTACCCACCGACTGGCGGTCTGATGGTGTATTTGCCAGAGATTCCAATTAACAAGGCAGCGATGACTGATGGGGTAATTTAAAGAACTGTCAGCTACCTGTGGTGCCCTCGTCGGTAACGCCCTGCCATCCCCGTCTTCGACGACAACGACATGACATCCCACAGCCATGTTTAAGCACCATACAATTTTTACACTATTACTTCAGGTCTATTTCATCGCAGAAGGAAATAAAAACATTTTCATCAAGAAAAACCCACGGATCCCATATATATTTATTTGAAACAAAATAGGAATCGATTGAATACGTTTTTATAATTTCGACGCGATTTTATAACGACATATACAGATTGTCCTGGCATGGTATCGTGACCCGTTGTCAGATTTCATGGGAGCGTTCTGTTACCAGGGCTCCGGGTAATAAGCCGGGAAATCCTGGACGTGCCAGAGGCGCAGTGTGAAGCCAGAACGAGGCTCCACGCCCATCGCGACACACCAGTGATGTCTGATTAAATGTAAAACCCACACTGGTTCCAATTCCATTACCCTATCCAGCATGCAATGCTTCCCACATACCGGAAGCAGTACCAGTAACCGGAAATGAATTATCAATCCGAGCTAGATGTGGATCCATGTTTTGGTTTAGTTTCTTTTTCTGAGTAAAAATGGACCATATACGTGTAGGACCCCCGCACGTGCAGATTAGCGGTGTATTTGATGAGTTCCGTAAATGGAGGTATAAAAAGTTGGATTGTGAAAAAGATATGAGAAAAACTTGATGAGATTATAAAACCCGTATATCTGCTCTTCTCTGTGGAGATTTGGGAAGAAATTGTCCTTTGAGTGGGCTCGAATCTACATAAAACGAAAAGGCTGCGTTTGGACAATACAACACGTGTCGATCTGTTGTATGGAATATAAACATATAGAGGAAGTATATTTGTGAAGTATCCATGCATTCATCAACACTAACATCAGCAGGTGTCATAATTCCTATCGGCAAAAATAAAACTTCCGAGATATAGACATACGTAAATACATTGGTGAATAACTCGTGTTATTCCGGGACAAGCCGAATAGCGACTCGTGCCCCTCTCGTTGCCATTTTTGCGACTGGGTTTTGTCTAAGCGCAAACGGGCAAAGCTAAAAGAAGTGTCAACGCGTTGCGTACTGATTTACGTATATTTCCCCCATATATCGTATATATTCCAGATGCTATTGAAAACACATCGGAAATCACAGTATTATACAGTATGATTGAACACATATAACTGTATCTTGGGTATATATTTAAATATATCATACAATGGGTAGGTTTCTCGGCAGGATAAAGCCAACGGATAAAAAACGATATCCGTTGGGGTCATATGCGGATAGAGATGCAAATATCAAAGGTCAAGTAGGGACTACTTTCAGAGTTTATAAACAAACATGGCGTCGCCCTTGTCATTCGGCAATCGAGTCAGAATTAACCATCGGGAATCTGGACAAACTACAGGGATAATTGATATCATTATCAAAAGAACAGTCTAATATACTTAAAATCAGTGTCTAACTGCGACGTAAGGCATATTACAAGTTTTGGCAACTTTGGAGACATAAATTTCGAAACAATTTTGCGAGGGCACTAGGCCTAGCCAAGCGGGAACAGTAGCCATATCTGTGCTTGTAGACCTCTGCGGCTTGAAACCTTTTCCACAAATCAAAATAGTTGGATTTAGCCAAAATATGTTTGAATTGTTACCTTGTTTCGTTTTGTCGCTGTGTGTACATCTGATTGCACTTCTTAACGTTATGACAGGACAGGCCGACTGGCAACAACGTCTGAGCGTGGCCGTAGACTAGGGTTAGAGTAGCTTCCCTTTGACAAAGGGCAGTTACTCTAGCGGTCAGACCGATGGATTGCCGCGAAATGCAAGTGAAAACAATTGTTGTTTTGCGTATATGTTACTTCGCCACTGTATAAGAAACAGATTTCAGTTGGAACTATATTGGCTACTGTCACTGTCCGACTGACATATCTCTTACCCTCTGACGTAATAAATATCAATGCGCGCATTCCAGGAAAACTCGCAATGTTTAGGTAATGTTTGTGAGAGAGGGAAAGCGCAGAATTAAAGAATGACATTATATGATAAAGAGGTTATCAGGCTTGTGTGTTTGGGGATGGTAAATATCCTGTATTAGGAATAAACACTATGTATTTAGAAATATAATGTTTATTCCTAATGCAAGATATTTACCATCCCCAAACACACTCGCGTGATAACCTCTATGTAAGACATATGTAAAATAAAAGATTATTTCTGAGGGATTCTTTGACCAAAGTACTTGAAGTCATACGCGCATGCTGATTGGTTTGTCGTATTTTCGCACATAACATTCCTCGATAGGGAACGATTCTTCTTGCAGGTTAAGGAAAGGGGCGAGTGGTGACGAATGACGTAAATAAGGACACTACGTATGCGCACCCTTAACCGGATATGGCACAGATCTGTGCCTCATATTTTTGCTAAAAGCGCTAAGATTGCTGCGCTAACTAACACTAAAACCAGTTTAAATGAACCTCAGAATCCGATGCGACGCGGCACGGATGAGGAACAGCAACAATGGCTGGTGATTTTGACCAGTAACTGGCAGTTGGGACTTGAGTGTGGACAACATTGACCTATGGTCAGCTTCATACGGGTTCGAGTCTGCCGTTATGTGAGTGAGTGAGTGAATATGGTTTTACGCCGCTTTTAGCAATATTTTAGCAATATCACGGCGGGGTACACCATGGGCTTCACACATTGTACCCATGTCGGGAATCGAACGCTTTAACCACTAGGCTACCCGACTGCCCCCTGCAGTTGTGTAGTTGAGGGCTATACACATATAGATACATGGTGCTTATGATGATAGCATAACATTTAATAGAGATTGTGAGTATGGGCTAACTCTGCTTTGAACAATATTTCAGTTACATCACTGTTTCTCAGCTTGATGCGGGATGAAAACTTGAACTGATGCAGGTTTTCGGCGTTAACAAGCTTTGTCAAACCCACGACTTCATAGTGCTGACAAACCTATAGAAACATACTCGGGCGAATCTGGGATTCGAAAGTCCGATTATAGTTTCCTGGCACGCCAAAGGGACACAACTCTGCACAACAAAAAGTGTTGCCTCAGACGTCTGGTCCAGGTTGCCCTCACTTTTTGAGTCGTATGTCATGAAATGTTTTGTTCAAAAACTCGCAAATGAAACAAATACACTACCATAACGGATTGTCGGGTAGCCTAGTGGTTAAAGCGTTCGCTCGTCACGCCGATGACCCGGGTTCGATTCCCGACGTGGGTACAATGTGTGAAGCCCATTTCTGGTGTCCCCCGCCGTGATATTACTGGAATATTGCTAAAAGCGGCGTAAAACCATATTCACTCACACTACCATAACATAATAAATGTATCTCTGTGGCAACGTCGAGTGAGTGAGTTTGGTGTAACATTTCTACAAACACAAATGGAAATAGTCGTAGTAGCAGCAAAAGCCGTTTGTGTTGTTGTACCAATGGCTGTAGTAGATCTTCGTTAGTTTTAAGGCACAGAGACCAGATGATGTGCATCAACACAATAATATCAGCCAGTCTGCTCTTTGTTAGAGGTTTGCCTGCTCCAGGCCCGAACTTTCACTGTTCACATCAATGAGTGTGTGAGTGAGTTGGGTTGGAAGCCGCTTTGAAAGTATTTCAGTTATATATCATTGTGAATCAGTTTGAAAAGGAATATCCAAAAGGTCAGGCGTATTCCCCTGTGTTGAATCGGTGGAGCACGATGAAATACTGACAAACATTTAAATATAATCAAGGTGGCTTATACCCACATGAAGATCTGAACACCGTGTACATGGTAAACTAGCACACCACCCACTTGCCTACCAAAGTATCTACCCGTTCACATCCGGGTTAGAACTGATCTTCAGCAACCCATTCTTATCGTAAGAGGCGACCGCCGTCATATATCTGGAATATTGATGAGCGCGGCGTTAAACAACAAACAAACAAACAAACAAACAAACCAAAGTATCAGTACACACAGAGATTTAAAGGCGACGAACGGGATCGGGTGGTCAGGCTCGCTGACTTGGTTGATGCATGTCATCGATCCCAATTGCGTAGATCGATGCTCATGATATCAATCACTGGGTTGTCTGGTCAAGACTCGATTATTTACAGACCGCCGTCATATAGCTGGAATATTGCTGAGTGCGGCGTTAAACAACAAACCAACAAATGGAACACTTAGAAAGCAAGGAATCTACTCAGCGCACAGTTACTTTCGTTGGAACTTATATTAATATCCGTTTTAAATGTTGTCAGCATTCAGATGGAACCTTGAAATATGTGGCGCTAAGAGCGTTAAAATATATCGTTTAAACCCCGAAGGCTTCTCATTAGTGCTGTCGACGGGAGGACGTCGGTTGAAATCATGCGGTACCAATATATAACAAAAAACACGTCAAAACAAGGTTTGTAAACACTATTTTTCCGTTGGTAATAGCGATATAAAGTATTCGTGGATGAATAACATAATATATGGGGTTGAAAAGCTGAAACAAAAATTGATTTACCAGACACTTAACAATGGACAATGCGTAGTTTCAATCGTGTTCTTATCTATGGGAACACAGGGCTAGCGCACCAGAACGAGGCTGATGTGAGAGTGATGAAGCGACACCTAGCGAGACGGTATCTGATCGGAAACAATGAAACACCTGTTTAACGTTTCAAGGATGGCGCGCTCGTGACGTGGTTACCGTAAAAAAGTGTTATTTTTAGTTTTCTCTGCTTTTCTCAGTCTTTCAAATCACAATTTCAAAAATACTTCTTTAACATAAGGAAGGCGTGTTTCTGTCTTTTTATTCTTTCAGTCATGTCCCAGCTGTTAACGCTGCTATTCTCACTCACGTCAAATGGATTAACAAATATAGCATGTAAGGAAATACTTTTAAGGAAAACTATCCACATCACTCACAGGTCTTGTGGTGGGTTTTTAGTTATTATGCTCAACATACCTTCCGCAGAACAAAACAAGAAACCTGTTGACAAAATATACATTTTAGGCAAGGTGAGTGTAAACCGTTGCTGTCGAAAAATTGTATAAAAGACAATACTGATATTACTCGAGTTCTGCGTAACTTACGCACTTTCGTATACGTACATGTGTTCGTACATTTGCAGTGTACACATCGTACGAGGGTGTCGACGCAATGTCATCCTCGAGTATCCCAGTATTGTACCTTCATTCTTTCATAAGGGAGCACGAGTGGTCCAGTTGTCTTAGGCGCCGCAATTCGCTGTGCAGAGGTCCGAGGTCCCCCTACGTCTGCCAAGGATGCTGGAGTGTCCGGATCTGAATCCACTGGAAGGCTTCCCCTGGTGGTGTAAAAGGTCCACCGCAGCAGAAATGACGTCATCATCATTTGCATAATGCTTGCCAGACAGTTGGTACTTCACGTTTGGGAAGAGGTGGAAATCTGACGTTGCCAAATACGTCTGACGTTGGTGAATACGGAAAATATTCACAGTCATGCATCGCGGCAATGTCGACAACTGACTTGTCCACATGTGCATTGTCCTGATGGAAAGGACCGCCTCCGTGGTCTAGTGGTAGAGCGTCCGCCCGGAGAGCGGAAGGTCCGGAGTTCGATCCCCAGCCGCGTCATACCAAAAGACGTTAAAAGATGGTACTTGTTCTTACCCTGTCTGGCGCTCGGCATTAAGGGGCTAAAACAAGGACTGGTCGGCTCGGAGTCAATAGACTGTGTCTGAGTGGGGTATTCATGTTAAACTGCGGCATGGTATCTCAGTGTGCTAGCACTATAAATCGGCATCAGTCCGGACTAGTACAAGTAGCCACACACACATGTGCATCCACGTCGCTATATAAGTGCAATAATCTTGGACGCGACGTTAAATCCGATTTCACCTCACCTCCTGATGGAAAGACACACCTTCAGTGAAATATCCGAGACTTTAGATATTCTCACACAGTTGCCTGAGCAGATTTATATAATAATGATCCCTTTTTATCTAACCTTACGGGAGGTAGTCCACCAGCAACATTCCTTTGAAATCCCAGAAAAGCGAGACATCAACTTCGTAGCTGATGACCAGATTTTACCTTCTCTGGGGGAGGAAGGCGTTTGATGTTTCCACTGCTTTGACTGTTGTTTAGTCTCTGACTTGAAGTGAACCCCAGATCCATCCATGGTCACAGCTCGCTCAACACAATCAGCAGGGTCTGCTTCAAAACGACGTCACTTCTCGCGAGAGATGATGAGCCTGGAGCGTGTCTGATCAGAAGTCAGAAGCCTTGGAACCCAGAGTGCTGAAACCTTTGTCCTGTCTCCAGTTCATTCCCCAGGATGTTCTCAGCTGTCACCCGAGAGATGCTGCTGTGTTGGTTTGTTTTGTTTTTTTCTGTGTGTTGTTTAACGCCGCACTCAGCAATATTCCAGCTATATGACGGCGGTCTGTAAATAATCGAGCCTGGACCAGACAATCCAGTGATTTATATCATGAGCATCGATCCACGCAATTGGGATGCAATGACATGCATCAACCAAGTCAGCGAGCCTGACCACCCGATCCCGTTAGTCGCCTCTTACGACAAGCATAGTCGCCGTTTACGGCAAGCATGGGTTGCTGAAGACCTATTCTACCCCGGATCTTCACGGGTCCGCTGTTGTGTTGGTTATGTGACATGTGGTGAGTCGTCGATCATCCACAATGACATCATCTATTTTATCAGCATCTTCCTTTTGTGGTGGCAGTTGAAGGTCGTCCTCATCTTGAATCAACTCCGAGATGATCGCTTCCCTCTTGAACCCAGCTGCCAACATTGTTTGTTTGTTTATTGTTTAACGCCCTGGGTGCCGTTGTACAAAACAACCTTAGCGCTACGACTGTCGTAAGTCTATGTTAAGGTATGGGAGTTACGCTCACCTTAGCACTAAGATCGCTTTGTACAACGGCACCCAGCTCATCAGTATTAAATCTATATGACGGCGGTCTGTCAATAATCGAGTCTGGACCAGAAAACCCAGTGATTGATGTCACGAGCATCGATCCAAGCAATCGGGATACGATGACATGCATCAACCATGTCAGCGAGCTTGACCACCCGATCCCGTTAGTCGCCTCTTACAACACGCATAGTCGCCTCTTACGGCAAGCATGGGTTGCTGAAGACCTGTTCTGACCTGGATCTTCACGGGGCGCCCGCCAAACTCTTAACAAGGGCATATGAAGGAACACCTTCCCTTAAAGTTGACACAAATCCGCATGGCTGGATGTTGAACACCTTTCAGTGGATGAGTCAGTGAGTGAGTGAGTTGGGATTAATGCCGTTTAACAGTATTTACAGTTATATCATGGTGTGTCAGCTTAATGTGGGGGGAAAGCCCGAAGTGATGCAGGTCTCAGACGTTTACCACTTTAGTGAAACCCACGGGTTCAGAGATACCTAAAAACATAATGGGGGCGAACCGGGATTCAAACCCACAACAGGGGATTGGCGTGTCCAAGGGACGCAACACTGCACAGGGAATTGTGGCGCCTTAGACGACTGGGCCAACCGAACCCCCAAATATCGTGAAGTGTCAGGTCAGAGTATTGGGGTTAGTATGGGGCGGATATATCTTAACACATTATTAAATTTCTATTTCCTTATTTTTAAGAAACATTCGTTGTGAAAGGATTTTTATACACGTTTTTATGTATAATAATTAGAGTTTTGATTTCATACTCCACCTTGGAGTATAAATTCGTTATTATCAAATTAGTAATATTAATACATACGCAAGGTGCTTCGCACATTGACGTATTATTTTGATATCCTGAAATTTATTGACACACACCGAGCGTCTGCACTGAATATTTATTTTCCTTATTATCATTTCAAATATTAGGAAGATATAAACTCATCAGCAGGGTCGATCATCTTTTTCTGTGATACGCCCATTTGTTCAGACTCCACACACATGTCCTCTGATATTTTCACAGAAAAAAAGTCTGGCAAACCTATGTGTACCTTGTTTATTTTTAGATATCATGCTCTAGTTCTCGCAAACGTATGCCGTTCTAGAAAAATGTTGATTTATTGACATAGTAAATAACTTTCAGATTACAAAATGAACAGCGAAAACAAAAAAATATCGGAAGTGCGAATATTGAGACTTCGCTGCGCATCCGACCGGTTCCGATTACCGCACGTGGGATGTGTTTCCGCGAACCGTTATGCGCCTCGGTTGAGAAAATCTGCTACTAATGTGCTAGACTAATTAGTTAATTATAAAAACATTAAGACGTGACTGTTAATTACCATGCAAAGTGACAGCCCAACACCTAATGGGAACGGCCAATATTTCTTTTGAAACTCGATAATTGTTTGTGAATTTCAGAATTAGCGAGTACACAAGCAATTAGGTACTTAGCTGTGTTGTTCCTGAAAACACCAGCTAACGTTCCATTAGTGGTATTTTTTCCTTTGAGATTCCTCTCAGCTAGTTCCGCGCGTGCATTGGTGCTGTCATGTACGGCGAGGGCGTTTAAGTATAGACTGAAATAATTTCATGCATATGATTTTTATTTTTTTATTATTTTTTAAATGTAAAAATTTGATTCTGTTTGCACTAGACATACTCCTGGTAATGTTTTAAAAATATATACTTGGTGCAAATTACCTTAGGTTATGTGTCTGTACCTGAAATCAGCCTCAGTGGCTAGAAGGAAATAAATACAATAAACTACGGTTATAATGAACACGCTTATAACGAACTGACGGATATAACGAACTTACTTTTTTGGTCCCGACTATTTGCTGTAGTTATGCTGTATATATGCTTATAACGAACTACGGTTATAACGTTAGTTGGTTGGTTTGTTGTTTAACGCCGCACTTAGCAATATGCCAGCTTTATGACGGCGGTTACGGTCATAACGAACTAAATTTAAAGGTCCCTTTGAGTTCGTTATAACCGTAGTTTACTGTAAAGACAAAACGAGTTTGGAACCTACGTTTCAGGGAAGACTTGAGGGAAAATAGAGTTTGACTGGGTTTCAGTCTCATATGGGCTTGTAAGATACGACAAAAACGTGTTAGACTGGTGGAAAAATAAAGTTTGACTGGGCTCCGGTCTCCTTTAGACCTGTGGGATGACTGAATTGTGTCATACTGTTGGCGAATTAAAGTTTGACTGGGCTCCGGTCTCCTTTAGACCTGTGGGATGACTGAATTGTGTCATACTGTTGGCGAATTAAAGTTTGACTGGGCTCCGGTCTCCTTTAGACCTGTGGGATGACTGAATTGTGTCATACTGTTTGCGAATTAAAGTTTGACGGGGCTCCTGTCTCCTTTCGACCTGAGGGATGACTGAATTGTGTCATACTGTTGGCGAATTAAAGTTTGACTGGGCTCCGGTCTCCTTTAGACCTGTGGGATGACTGAATTGTGTCATACTGTTGGCGAATTAAAGTTTGACTGGGCTCTGGTCTCCTTTAGACCTGTGGGATGACTGAATTGTGTCATACTGTTGGCGAATTAAAGTTTGACTGGGCTCCGGTCTCCTTTAGACCTGTGGGATGACTGAATTGTGGCATACTGTTGGCGAATTAAAGTTTGACGGGGCTCCTGTCTCCTTTCGACCTGAGGGATGACTGAATTGTGTCATACTGTTGGCGAATTAAAGTTTGACTGGGCTCCGGTCTCCTTTAGACCTGAGGGATGACTGAATTGTGTCATACTGTTGGCTAATGAAGGTTTGACTGGGCTCTCTTCTCCTGCATACTTGTGGGATGCGACAGAAACGTGATATACTGACGACAAAATAAAGTATGACTGGGCTCCCGTCTCCTGTAAACGTATATACGATGGAGCGTGGTGTATGATGACGGCTGACTGGTCTCCTGTTATCTGACATTTGCGCTTCTCAACAGCAGTACCATTTAAAAGGACAAACAGACAGTCAGACTTATCTGATTCAAGCCACAAAAGGAAGGGGATACTCCATAGCGTCCTGTGTGAGACATTGCCTCTGTATAATTTACGTAACCAACTGCTGGATTATCTACACCATAAAGTTTGAGTTGGCAAACCATCAAAAGTTGTTTTAACGACTTGAACCAACTGACATGGCTGTCCTCGTCCTTATCCCTATTTAAATCATGAACGTGCATGGATCTTACGCTCGGCTCGGGATCGCGCATATCTGACCGTGTTGATTTGTTACATAACTAGATAGAACATCTCCGGCTTAAACCCACATGTAAAACAACCGTCACGAGTGGCCACACACGACCAATTCTCTTAGAAGAGCTCTCGATAAATATCGCAAAATCTCGTGTCGCGCACGCGATGTCTGTGACGCACGAGAGTACCTGAAAGGCTCAGTGTTAATCTTTTCAACACTTCAGTGCCGCTCAACATTGCAAGGGATTTCAATTGATATTTTATATCCCACAAAAGACGTAACGTCGAATGCGTAATCAAATCAGCGGTTGATTAACGTGTCTCAAAGTGGAAGGATCAGGGCGGCGATAACCGCTGTTTGACTGCCCGTGATCTCGTCACGTGGTATTAAAATGGCGGCTGGATGCTCTTACTAAAGATTTCGCTATGTATCATTCGGCTTGATTGATAAAACGACTTCTTTATCTAATCACGACATAAACCAATCGCTCAATGTAAGGCAACCTTACGCGTTCGCTACTAATCACATCTCGAAGTGGTTTATATATCCATAACTGTGATTGCGGTGATGACATTCGAGCCACTATGTCAATACCGAACCGAGATTGTTGAAATTAGAAGGATTTTCTTCAAGCACCATAATTAGTCATTACTATCCCATCAGTAACTAAACATGACGGCCAAAGTGCGTTCGGTCGAAGCAGCCTGGCTCTAGCGTCTATACACAACCGCGTTCTCTTTAATCAAGCGTTCCAGCACACATTGTCATTCATCCTACGAAATAAATTCCATCACATTCAAAGATGCTGTTGAGTATCCCATCATTTCAAAGGCCTACTTGCTGCTTGGTTATCTTCCGATAATGGTTGGCACCAACTGTTCCGTGACGAACACATACTCTTAAATCTTTATAGAAAACCTCTGAATGACCGCATCAATGGTCTTAGCGGCCCAGCTAACCACTGGTCCAAACATCCTACCATTGTTGCGAGGCGGTGGGAGGAGTTAGTCACGGTGTGCTTCGCACACCGCAAACATCTTAGACACCACCAAACAATACCCCAGACATTTCAAATAACCCTCACCTAACCGGGTAATAACACCCTGGCTCCTCCAATGACCCACCCCCGTCGTCAGTGAAGGTCACACGTGACCAATGTTTTGTCACAGCTCAGCACTTTTTTGTGTCCTGACCATGAAGCGTTGCTGATAACCTTTGGATGAATTTCGTCAGTTAAAAATATAACTGTACTCTCACTGACTAATCCAAACGTCACTTCTGACTGGAATTGCATCTCCCAATACGATTAGTTATTAGATGACTCACCGCACGTGCAACGGTGCAGAAAAGGGATACTTCCTGTCACGTGACATGTACCGTTACTGCTGCGCACTGCTCGAGGCTGTTCAGAGAGCTCAGTGACGACGCTATACGTCAGTGGTTTTATGACTTTGCGTGCATAAAGAAAGTGACGCATTTGTCGTAAAAATACAAATTCTTTGTTGCTGTTGGAGTTTAAGTGTTTTTATATAGCGTCGCAAACGGCTTGTGATGTTATTTCGTAATTTACATATGCCTATCACATATACATGGTCTCCGTGGTCTGGTGGTGGAGCGTCTGCCCGGAGAGCGGAAGGTTGGTGGTTCTATCCCAAAAATTCCTACAAACCAAAAGACGTTTAACGATTGTACTTCTTTCCTTGACTGGCGCGCAGCATGAAAGGATAAAACAAGGACTGGCCGGTTCGGAGGCAGTATACTTTGTGTGAGTCGGGTATCCATGTTGAACTGAAGCTACCACTGTTTAAAACCTCTATTAGTCAGGAACAAGCAGCCACACGCATACACACGTGCATAATAAGTGCAACAATCTCGAACGCGACTTAAAACCCCATGTCACTTCACCACATACTAGTATATCACCAGTCGTCATAAAGCTGGAATATTGCTGAGTGCGGCGTTAAACAACAAACAAATAAAAAATAGAGAGAATAAATAAAAAATAAATAAAAAATATAAAAAACATATATCACCGCATTGTCTCACTTCAACTCTCTTCCGTGTAAAGGATATACACACGCATACACATGTTCAATCCGCTACGAAGCATGTGATGCAAATGTCTATATGCTTGAATCTACCTGTAAAGAATCTTGAATGAGTGCGACGTTAAACAACAAACAAACAAATATAAAGAATTGTACTTTGAAGAATGTGCATTAGACCTTGAAGACTTTTTCCCTGACTATGAACAATATATACTGAGGGGCAAAAGAAACTATTCCTCTCAGTTGATTTTATCATATGTCTTATTTTCAATATCCAAAACATGAACTGTACTGGCGCTAAGTCAGCATTCAAAGAATACTTTTACATGGTTTTCATATTTTTAAAAATTGGATTATAACTTTTAAAAATTAATATATATTTTCTTCGCATAAAACATAACTGCTTGTGGGTATCTTAGACATCTTATCTTTGAAAATAAATGTTTGCCTTTTTTTCGGCACAAATTTACAACATTTTAAACAATGTCGGGGTCACGTGGTAGCAAATTATTTTCTTTCCCCAGCCTTCATTGAACACTTCATACAAAATTACCCAGCCACAGATAACTTTTTACAAACTGTTGCAGTGAGTGAGTGAGTGTGGTTTTACGCCGCTTTTAGCAATATTCCAGCAAAATCACAGAGGGGGACACCAGAAATGGGCTTCACACAATGAACCCATGTGGGGAATCGAACCCGGGTCTTCGGCGTGACGAGCGAACGCTTTAACCACTAGGCCACCCGACCGCCCCACAAACTGTTGCAGGAATGCGTGATGGCTAAATAGACTTAATCAAATTTAACAACAGTTCTTTCAATTTACAATTACATAAAAAATTCGGAGTATTTTCTTTTGGCCCTCAGTTAAGTTCCCGACTGCACAGGGTTACTGAAATACATCACTAATGATACATAAAGTAGGTTGTGATCGCATTGTATTCCCGGTGTTTCTGTTCGTAGAGACGTGTTTGATAGTCAATATATCATAAAATGCATTATTTTTATCAAAATTCCTGTAGTTTTATATGTTGAACAATTATTTTGGCTATTAGGAGCCCAGGCGCGGGACATGAAAATGACGAACAAAGATATTTTTTACGGTCACCCCAACGACCATCAGTGTTCATGACGCTGTCAATATCTCAGTGTTCTCTGTGTTATTTCAGAGCAGCAAACCGAATGTTCATATTTTATTGTGTACAAAAACTTATCAATCAAAGGTAAATAGGCACATTGTTTTATGGCGCTTTAGTACAAAGTGTGAGTGTGGTTTTACGCCGCTTTTAGCAATATTCCAACAATTTCACGACAGGGGACACCAGAAATGGGCTTCAAATATTGTGGTTATCGAACACGAGCGAACGCTTTAACCACTGGGCTACCCCACCGCCCAACAAAGAGAAGACACGGAAAGAAATGGTGAAATATATATCACTGATACAATGTATTTTAGAATTATATGTACGGGGAACAGTTTCCATATTGTTTCCCTACATAAAATGAGGGAGCTGAAAAGGAATCCAGAAATTATATAAAATATTGATTGAAATAAATAAAGGATACATGTTTTTGACTTACAATTTCGTATGTACCAAATAAGGGCATTCGAGAATGTCCTGGCAACATAATACAGATGTATGTTTCACTCATTGAATTATTCGACCGCCTCCGTGGCCTAGTGGCAGAAGAGCGGAAGGTTCGGAATTCGATCACCGGTTGCGTCATACCAAAAGACGTTAAAAGGTGGTACTTGTTGTTACCCTGTCTGGCGCTCGGCATTAAGGGGCCAAAACAAGGCCTGGTCGGCTCGAAGTCAGTGCTCGGTGTCTGAGTGGGGTATTCATGTTAAACTGCGGCATGGTATCTCAGTGGGCTAGCACTATAAATCGGCATCAGTCCGGACTAGTACAAGCAGCCACACACACGTACATGCACGTCGCTATATAAGTGCAATAATCTTTGACGCGACGTTAAACCCCATATAACCTCACCTCACATTGAATTATTCGTCACTGAATGAAGTATTTTAGTGAGTATGGTCTTTCGCAGCTTTTAGCAATATTCCAGCAATATCCCGGCCGGGACACAAGAAATAGGCTTCACACATTGTACCCACGTGTGGATTTGAACCCGCGCTTTCGGCATGAAAAGCGAACACTTTAACCACTATGCTACCCCGCGGCCCAAATCATAGTTGAAGACATCAGAAACACGTTGGTATTGTCGCATGTTTTCTTATTTATCACCATGAGTATATGTGTTTTATTGCACAAACATAACAAGCAATCGGACTTTGAAAGAATCGCGAATGCTTATTGACACTGTCTGAGTTGGTTCTATGAGGTCAGTCTTGCACATTAACGGATAAGAAACGCCCTACCCCGAATTGTTAAAATACATGACACTTGACCCAAATAACCTAGACTTGTTATTACAAATTAGACAGACCCGGATGCTGGTAAAACTGTTTACAGAACCTTTGCATTGCTAAACGTTAACGGAAAAATATTAGTCATAGGTTCACATTCAAATGTCATCTGTTAAAATTAACAAACTTCAAATAATTTACATACAATCCTTAAAAGAAATAAGAAATATTGACATTCAGACATTTGTTTCTACAGGAACGCAGTCGGTCACATTGAACTGAGTGCATGGCACATCCGGGTCCTTATGTCACCTACGTGATTGGCTAGCACGATAACCTTGCCATCAATAAACATGCCTATTCACCAGCTCCTCACACCACTGTCACTAAACCCACTGTGCGTACTATCGTGTTACAACTCCTCACAGGGCTGCGACAGGCGTCTGGCAAGCCGTGTCAATTGCATGTTTATCGTGTCACAGCTTTGTTTCAAGAGCGCGGCGCTCATCACACATCTGTTAATTGACAAGTGTTAATTACCAATAATACCAGTAGTCATTTCGTAATCTGTACGTAAGATGTCCTTTGTTTAGCAACAAAGAGGGTGTTCACACTTGACCGGGTCGTTCGCGGAATCGCTCCCCTGTTAATCCCACCGAAAAGCTTACAAAGGAGAGGCTAATCTAAAACAAATGTTTTTCCTCTCGGCTAATGTGTTAATTCTGGTAGCCACATTTACACACGAAACTATGAGTAGTTTTCACATCAAAGAAAAACAGTCTACAATATGTCAAAACGATCCTGGATGGACTTTATATGTATTGGTATTATTCAACTGTGGGGTTGTTAATGGCAGGTTTCTCTATAGAGAATTATGTATCTATTCGCTCTTCCGCTATATGCTTTAGATAAAGACCGCAACAACTTTTTTAATTTTTTTTGATACAATCCATGTTTTAATCAAGTAAACTGCCGGGCAAATGAAAGTATACATTCATGTTTGATGGTGGCTAAAATGTAACAAACAAGAGATGTTTATTCGTGTTTGATACTGTTATCTTAGTTGTGTTTTAAACCTCATGATTGCTGTTTTTAAGCGACTGTTTTCAGCCCAGTAACGTTTTGATATCGTTTGTATTTTTTATATCAAATTCGGGTTTTAAGTGTATACTTTCTTTTGCCAAGCATTTTCATTACAAGGAACTACATAATTTGATTTTAAAAAAACGAAAAAGAAAAGAGTGTCTATTTGCTGACATTACAATCCGCAGTCTACCAGGACCGGTGAAATATATGTTTATACACCAGTGATGAACATGGTTGCCGACAAATCAGATTTGGACATTGCTAGGTTCAGTTTATATACACCCAGTGTGAAATTGATTTTTTTGTGTTTCTTTAATTAAAATACTTCAGGTGTTCAGTGCTAAGTCAATCTCAATTTAAAAGCTTTGAAGATTCATTTGAGATTGAGACAGAGTGAGATATTGTGAAAGAGAATTGTAGCCAGCTCTGCATGAAGTTAGAGGACCCAGTGGAGGGAGATAATTGGGAAAACATCTCGTGGAAGATATGTGATAATTGAAATTTTTCTTTATGAACATGTTTTAGAGTCTATCAACTCATTACAAAGTTTATACACTCCCACAACCTGAAATAGTTATACAGGCACAACTCAGCTACTTGAAGCTGATTCGGGTATAGTCGTATATCTCTGTTATAGCACTTAGCCTCTTGGATGTCACCGTTACAACACTCGGCTTCTTGTGTGCCCCGTTACAACACCCGGCTTCTTGTGTGCCCCGTTACAACACTCGGCTACTTGTGTGCCCCGTAACAACACTCGGCTTCTTGTGTGTCCCGTTACAACACTCGGCTACTTGTGTGCCCCCGTTACAACACCCGGATACTTGTGTGCCCCCGTTACAACTCTCGGCTTCTTGTGTGCCCCGTTACAACACTCGGCTACTTGTGTGCCCCCGTTACAACACTCGGATACTTGCATGCCCCGTTACAACAGTCGGCTACTCGCATGCCCCCGTTACAACACTCGGCTTCTTGCATGCCCCCGTTACAACA
The DNA here is from genome assembly GCF_023055435.1 of Haliotis rufescens. Lineage (NCBI taxonomy): Eukaryota > Metazoa > Mollusca > Gastropoda > Lepetellida > Haliotidae > Haliotis > Haliotis rufescens. The sequence goes on along the minus strand of NW_025963835.1, from coordinate 26,998,195 downwards.
CTCGGCTACTTGTGTGCCCCGTTACAACACCCCGATACTTGTGTGCCCCCGTTACAACTCTCGGCTTCTTGTGTGCCCCCGTTACAACTCTCGGCTTCTTGTGTGCCCCGTTACAACACTCGGCTACTTGTGTGCCCCCGTTACAACACTCGGCTACTTGTGTGCCCCGTTACAACACTCAGCTTCCTGTGTGCCCCGTTACAACACTCGGCTACTTGTGTGCCCCCGTTACAACACTCGGCTACTTGTGTGCCCCGTTACAACAGTCGGCTACTTGTGTGCCCCGTTACAACACTCGGCTACTTGTGTGCCCCGTTACAACAGTCGGCTACTTGTGTGCCCCGTTACAACACTCGGCTACTTGTGTGCCCCCCGTTACAACACACGCCTTCTTGTATAACAGGCAAAATAGGTAACAAATATACGAATGGATCACTGCAAAACAGTGATGACACCAGGTGTTCGCGAAAAGGGTAAGCATGCCCTGCCCTATCGGCAGCACCGCTGCTCAAATAATTTGCATAAAAGACTGAATGCATGTTGTCTGATGCCGCACAATGAACTACTGCCACGCGACGGCGGCCTGTAGACAAACCAGACACGCAAATGATCGTTTTCTTGTATACCACCGTTGGAACATTATATTTTCGCCATTGTGAATGTCTAAATGTTGTCCTTTATGAATTTATCAGTCTCATTGACATTGAACCTGCCTGGTAAATATATTGAAGAAGTGAAAAACTAATTGTTGTGGACGACAGGTTCCACTTATCCCGCGTTGTCAAAATACACACTAGATAAGCTTGTGCAAGGGGCGTCACCAAGGCAAGCGGCCATCATACAACAAAATAAGATATAAACATTTAACCCAAATACTACACGCCCTGGATGAAACGTCTCGAAACACAAAACAATAAGTCATATCACGACCGTGGCGATTTCTGTTTGCCTTGTGATCAGTCTCTTCAACATACAGAGACAAGTCTCAAAATGGTGGCATTTCGAGGAGCGTGTTTGATCGATACAAAGCAATACACACCACGTGATCACATATCTGATTAGGGTCACTTATAGAGAGGGGTCACCTCCAGAGCATACAGGACCGATTATCTATTGAAGGGCTTGTTAAGCTTTCCCTTTCAGCCGTTCGTATAAATATAACATTTGTCAACAGCATACAATACAGTGGCGCTTTCTTGCACTGACTTGGTGAAGTTGCGTCTTAACACTAACGGTCGTTTTCCCGCCGTTTACGCGTGGACCTTGTATTGTAAATAGAAACACGGTCCATGTATACCGTAAATGTATCGGGAGTTAAGGAATGTGCAAACAGAGGTCAGCCTCAATAGGACTTTCTAGAAGTGTTTGTAAGACGCCCAGTGACTTGTCAGTTTCGGTTCTGTATAATCAGCGTGGACGTGTTACTTGTCTTGGTAGTAACTTGGTTCTTAAACGTAACGGGACCGTACCAATATCGCTTTATCATCTATACCTTCCTCATCCGTAACCACATCCAAAGACACCCGGTGTTGTTTTTTCACATACCACATACAACCATACCAAGACCCCCGATATTGTGAGATCCAGGTTAGAATAGGTCTTCAGCAACCCATGCTTGCCGTAAAAGGCGACTATGCTTGTCGTAAGAGGCAACTAACGGGATCTGGTGGTCAGGCTCGCTGACTTGGTTGATGCGTGTCATCGATACCATTTGCGTGGATCGCTGCTTATGATATCAATCACTGGATTGTCTGGTCCAGACCCGATTATTTACAGATCGAGGTCATATAGCTGGAATATTGCTGAGTGCGGTGCCAAACAACAAACCAACCAACCATAGACGACTACACCCAAAATACCCGGTGATGTTTTAGAGAACACCGCACAATCACACCCAAGAGACCTTGAGGTGTTTAGAGAACTCATAATCCAATGACACAAGACATCCGGTATTGTCTATGAGACCACCCCAAACAACTACACCCAAGACTCCCGGTATTGTCTATGAGACCACCTCCCACAACTACACCCAAGACACCTGGTATTGACTATGAGACCACCCCACACAACTACACCCAAGACACCCGGTATTGTCTATGAGACCACCTCTCACAACTACACCCAAGACTCCCGGTATTGTCTATGAGACCACCTCACACAACTACACCCAAGACACCTGGTATTGACTATGAGACCACCCCACACAACTACACCCAAGACACCCGGTATTACATATGAGACCACCTCACACAACTACACCCAAGACACCCGGTATTGTCTATGAGGCCACCTCACACAACTACACCCAAGACGCCCGGTATTGTCTATGAGACCACCTGACACAACTACACCCAAGACTCCCGGTATTGTCTATGAGACCACCCCACACAGCTACACCCAAGACACTCAGTATTGTCTATGAGACCACCTCTCACAACTACACCCAAGACGCCCGGTATTGTCTATGAGACCACCTGACACAACTACACCCAAGACTCCCGGTATTGTCTATGAGACCACCTCACACAGCTACACCCAAGACTCCCGGTATTGTCTATGAGACCACCTGACACAACTACACCCAAGACTCCCGGTATTGTCTATGAGACCACCCCACACAGCTACACCCAAGACACTCAGTATTGTCTATGAGACCACCTCTCACAACTACACCCAAGACGCCCGGTATTGTCTATGAGACCACCTGACACAACTACATCCAAGACGCCCGGTATTGTCTATGAGACCACCTCACACAACTACACCCAAGACACCAAGTATTGTCTATGAGACAACCCCACACAGCTACACCCAAGACACCCGGTATTGTCTATGAGACCACCTCACACAACTACACCCAAGACGCCCGGTATTGTCTATGAGACCACCCCACACAACTACACCCAAGACACCCGATATTGCCTATGAGGCCACCCCACACAACTACGCCCAAGACTCCCGACGTTGTTTATGAGAACGCATACAATTTCTCCAAGACACCTGTGTTTAAGAGACTACCCCATGCAACCATACTCAAGACACCCGGTGTTGCACAGTTTAACACCTACTCTACCCTTGTGCAAGACTACAATGATTTACGACATTAATAGTGCGGCAATACACGTCCGTGACTAGATAACATCGACCACGAAACACATCTATATATTTCCCACAAGTCGACCAGAACATACTACACTATACCCTTTGTTGACATTGTTCCTGTGAGTCTGTTACCCTTGTATGAGGCAAGTACCAGCCTTATCTTTATTGGTCTTTATGGTTGCATGCCACAGTTTACCGTTACTCGTATTTACCCTAACGGTATATAACCTGTTATACACACATTTCAAAGCCAATCTAGCCCGCCTTTAAATACATAGTCTACGATACCCATGTACTTTTACAGTGACTGAGTATGGTTTTACGCCGCTTTAAGCAATATTTTAGCAATATGATGGCAGGGAAAACCATATATGGGCTTCACACATTGTACCCATGTGGGGAATCGAGCCCGGGCCTTTGGCGTGATGAGCGAACACTTTAACGACTAGGCTACCCCACCGCCCCTGTACTATTACAAGTGATCTAGGGTTCTACCATAATATATAGCAGCTGTCACACTCGATTATCCAGAGATAATATAATATATAATATACACTCGAATTATCCAGAGAATTATTTCTCCGTTCTATGTTGATTGTTACCAATTGTTATTCAGCAACCCATGCTTGCCGTAAAAGGTGACTATGCTTGCCGTAAAAGGTGACTATGCTTGCCGTAAAAGGTGACTATGCTTGCCGTAAAAGGTGACTATGCTTGCCGTAAAAGGTGACTATGCTTGTCGTAAAAGGTGACTATGCTTGCCGTAAAAGGTGACTATGCTTGTCGTAAGAGGAGACCAACATGATCGGGTGGTCATGCTCGCTGACTTGGTTGATGCATGTCATCGTGTCCCAAATGCGTGGATCTATGCTCATGACGTCAATCACTGGATTGTCTGGTCGAGACCAGATTAGTTACAGTTAGTTACAGACATCCGTCATAGAGCTGAATATTGCTGAGTGCGGCGTTAAACAAACAACAAACAAACAAATACCATGTACCCAGTCGCCACTATAGCTGTTTCGGAAGTGACGTCACCACTACATCGCTCCTATTTCTAACTTAGCACAGAACTTATTCCGCTCATGAGAGTGCTGTGATTGGACGGCAATTTTTAGCGTCATGCCATCTGGCTTTTAACGAAGTCATGGTCCAGGGCATAGATCTGTTAAAGTGGAAAGATAATATTCTGGATAATCGAGGATGATATGGGATCTATTTTTGTCTTCCGTATATATCTACTGTGGTGACCAATTATGCATACAGTAAAGTACGGTTATAACGAACTCAGAGGGACTACTAATATTAGTTCGTTATAACCGTAGTTCTTTATAAGCATATATACAGCATAACTACAGCAAATAGACGGGACCTAAAAAGTAAGTTCGTTGTATCCTTCAGTTATAAGCGTGTTCGTTATAACCGTAGTTTACTGTATATGTGTGAGTGAGTTGTGTCCAGTTCAATCACGACGTGTCAGTTTAATGTGGGAGGAAATCCCGAAGTGATGCAGGTCTCAGACGTTAACCACTTTTTTTAAGCCCATGAGTACGGGTATGGTGCTGACAAACCTAGAAACATACTCGGGGCGAACCGGGATTCGAACCCACAATAATTGGTTCCTGGTGTGCCCAAGGGACGCAACTGTGCATTTAGTGCATGTAGATGTATATTATCTCTGGCAGATGTAAGAGATACAAACAGTCATATAAAGTCCGACAGATGATTGGCGGGAACATTCGGCTCACTCAGCCCAAAAGGATCTCAGCAACCTCTGTCAGAAATTCATTTTGGAACAAGTTTCGTGCACGTGACTATCACATGACATAAAGCAACGCGTCATCAACCTTCAAATGTCCAAATGTCCAAATTTCTCCATTTGCTTTCAACTGAAAATCAAAGCGAGAATCTACTTTCTGGAAACACAGAATAATCTGTCCCGTTAAACGAACTATATGCGGCGGGATTTGGTGTGACGCGGTTCAAAGTGAAGCCATACAATATCACTGCCTGATGTATTGTGTAGGCAGCCAGCACCCATGACCTAAGATCACAATTATTTTCTTCTTCATCAACTGATGCATCATGTAATATTGATGAGGTAAGTAAGATATACATGAATGACGTCTTTCGCTGACGTGACTGTGTTGAAAGCTTTTGAAAAAAGGACCCCCTGATTGGAAATTTAGACACAGCAGGTGGTTTTAAATTGTCTGCGAGCAACTTAAATGCCAGCAAGTGTTGAACTCCTACGTAATTATGTTGTTAGGAGATACAGCTAGACTTGCGAAAGTCTGATTGTTATATTTAAATTTAAGTCTTGCGCAACGCATATTTTTTTACATATTTAACGGATGTGCGCATGCGTGACATCTTTACTGTGGTAGTCCTTCGTGTTTATTCTGCAGACAACCCAAACAATTTTATTACAGAACAACCGCCTAAAAGAAAACACCCCGCTTGTAATTCCATCTCAGTCTGGTCTAAATGAAGTGTTTCATCTGCTTCAAATTATCCCATGTGTTTCAGTGGTCCGTCGTTATGAGGCATTACAGGGGGACACATGATTTAAGGATTTACTACCCAATTTAAACCACATGTCATGACGTAACACTCCCATTCACGTCAGTGAATGTCACGTGACACACATCCGTTATCTCACCAGAGTTGAAGGAAATTAAAAAAAGTGAAGAAATATATTTCATATACGCATCACATTTTATAGGTTACATAAAACAGAACGTGTTGAAAATGCAAAGTCGAGCCTTTTCATGATTATGGGGCACATATAATTAAAACTGAAAAAAATGACACACTGTTAAAAATAGACACTCATTTTCAACGTTGTATGAGGTGAGGTGAAATGGGGTTTAACGTCGCGTCCAAGATTAGTGCACTTATATAGCGACGTGCATGTACGTGTGTGTGTTTGTGTGGCTGCTTGTACTAGTCCGGACTGATGCCGATTTATAGTGCTAGCTCACTGAGATTCCATGCCGCAGTTTAACATGAATACCCCACTCAGACACAGTATACTGACTCCGAGCGGACCAGTCCTTGTTTTAGCCCCTTAATGCCGAGCGCCAGACAGGGTAACAACAAGTACCCCCTTATAACGTCTTTTGGTTCCGGGCGGACCCTCTACCACTAGGCCACGGAGGCGGTCCAACGTTGTATGAAATACAGTATTTAGTATGAAGATCCGGACCAGAATAGGTCTTCAGAAACCCATGTTTCTCGTTAGAGGCGTCTATGCTTGTCTTTAGAGGCGAATAACGGGATCGGGTGGTCAGGCTCGCTGACTTGGTTGATGCATAATAAGATGTCTCAATTGCGTAGATCGTTGATCATGATGTCAATCACTGGATTATCTGGTCCAGACTTGATTATTTACAGACCTCCGTCGTAAAGCTGAAATATTGCTGAGTGCGGCGTTAACAAACAAACAAACAAACTTATTCTGTTCGGAAGGGGGGTTAAAGGGAAAGGTTATATTTGCATGTTGAAAATGTAATTCATTCAACGTATCTACAGCTTGCAACTCATATTGTTCGCGCTTGACATAGAATGCGACATAATGGTAGCTCGTTGTAGGTTCGACTTAATAAACATATTTACAGTGAGCCCTAATTTGTATCTGAAAGACGTTATGAAACATGACAACGAAGAACCTTTACCTTATATACTGACAGCCAAAAGAAAGTATACACTCATGTTTGATGGTGGGATTCACGCCGTTTTAGCTTTTAATATACGGGGATTCATTTTGAGGATCAAACCAGACATTCTGCGTACATTGCGGAAACGATAACCATTAGGTTTTTTTTTCAACAACGCCAACGTTACCCCTAACCCTACCCCTGTCTCTACCACTACCCCTGTCTCTACCCTTACCCTTACCCCTGTCCCTGTCCCTACTCCTGTCTCTACCCCTGTCCCCCCCTACCCCTGTCCCTGTCCCTACTCCTGTCTCTACCCCTGCCCCCCCCCCCCCCACCCCTACCCCTGCCCCTGTCCATTTCCCCTGCCCCTGTCCCTGTCCCTACCCCTGTTGCTACCTCTGTCCCTACACCTTACCCCTACCCCTGTCCCTACCCCTGCCCCTGTCCATATCCCCTGCCCCTGTCCCTGTTCCCACCTCTGTCCCTACCCCTGCCCCTGTCCATATCCCCTGCCCCTGTCCCTGTTCCCACCTCTGTCCCTACCCCTAACCCTGTCCCTACCCCTGCCCCTGTCCATATCCCCTGCCCCTGTCCCTGTTCCCACCTCTGTCCCTACACCTTACCCCTAACCCTGTCCCTACCCCTGCCCCTGTCCATATCCCCTGCCCCTGTCCCTGTTCCCACCTCTGTCCCTACACCTTACCCCTGTCCCTGTTCCTACCCCTACCCCTGCCCGACCCCCTGCCCCTACCTCTGTCCCTACTCCTGTCTCTACCCCTGCCCTACCCTACTCTACCCTACCCTGCTCCTGTCATTGTCCCTACCCCTGTCCCGACCCCTAACCCTAAACCTGTCCCGAGCCCCAACCCCTACCTCACACAAGGTATACACACTAGTCACATATACATACATATACCGTCTAGCATATACACACACCCTGGTTGACTCTCGTATTGTAAGTACACAGAGTATATATTAATAACAAACCGTTATTTAAGAATTATTTACATAAGCTGCAGATGAGACTACAATTATGTCGAGCCATTGTAAGCAACCAAACAATTCATTTCGACGCAATATCCACCCTCAAACAACCTAACAATGACCCGCCTATGTGGTATTTACAATTTACACACATAAGAACAAACATTAATTTTCAAAGTAAACAAGATAAGATTGTACATGAATTCGTCATGAGACGATAAGTCTTGTGTCGTTCAAGGCTCCCATAGGGAACTGGTGGTATCGGGCACCCTTCACGGTAGACTTGGGGTGCACGTGGTCCCGTGTACTGTACGCTTGTTGTGTTCTATGCACAAGATACCTCAGATAAGAGGCATTACGACCATCGGGGGGGATGAGTGAGTGTGTGAGTTGGGTTTAACGCCACTTTTAGCAGTATTCCAGTTATATCACGGCGTGTCAGCTTATTGTGGGAGGAAAGCCCGAAGTGATGCAGGTCTCTGACGTTTACAACTTCGGTGAAACCAACGAGCACGGGTATGGTGCTGACAAACCTAGAAACATAATCGGGGCGAACCGGGATTCGAACCCACAATCATAGGTTTCTGGCGTGTCCAAGGGACGCAACTCTGCACAGCGAATCGCGGCGCCTTAGACGACTGGGCCACCCGTGCCCCCTCGGGGGGATGAAGCTACCAAACAATCGGACGGCGTGTCATCATTTCAAACTTAATCTTAAATAAATATAAACTAGTAAAATTACTTATTGGCAGGTTTTACTACAGCCAGCTTCGGATATAAAAAGTCTGATGTCTCGAATATTCGACTTATCCGAGGAATGGCGTTATCAGCTTTAAGTCGGTTATAACGGGACTATGCCTCTGGGAAAAAGTAAAGCACCGCTTACTATATATACTTCCTTACGATTCTTTTATTAAATGGGTTTTTTTTATTTATGACACAACAGTTATTTTTGTTTACAAAGCGACATTCTCGTATTGAAATACAGAAAACGAGACTGGTTACCTAGTAAATGTGTGTGTAAGTGCTCAAAGCAATCGTGTGACTGCCCTCTCTATTGCTTCTTCTGTTTCTTTGCATCATAATGGTATGACTCAGTGTTTGCAACCATCTGGAGAAACATACACTGTTCTTGTACCAACTTATCATCAGGTACCGGTAGCATCTTGGACATAGAGCACACTGAGATGAATGCAAAATGTAATTATTTCCAAAGGATACATGGAAGTTCGGAACATATGATACTAAAAGGGGGTTGCTTAACTTTTTTCAAGGTGTATATACATGTTATGTCCAGTGGGTGGTGAATGAATGAAAAAATGGACGAACGAATGAATGTCTTTATTTCCTCCAGATAAATCCAAAGATTCTCAAAACATCAAAATTATGTAATTAAAAAATGAAAACAACAATATAATCAAACATATATATCTCAAAGGTGGTTTCGCGTATATACAGGCTTTAAACAGTGAGAAGTATTGCTAATATTATTACCAAAAGTTGATCAGGATATGTTTTATTTAATATAAATACATATAATATAACAGTAAAATGCCACATTGCTTCAGTATTATCATTGTTATGGGATACAGTGTTTCTAACCCTTTGTACTGATTATCAATCAATCCATCTTTATCCAACGACTTAAAGACCACAGGCCCATAGTACATGTAGTATTAATAAGCAAATGTGACGACTGATGGGACAGCACTTTGCAAAAATATAATAATTTTAATTTGAAACAATTTCCCTCAACACTGAAGAAGAAGAATATGAGCAAATATGCTACTCAAAATAAGTTAAAGAACACCCGATTCTTTCATATTTCTTTCGTTATCTGGCATGACAGATTTACTATAGCAATATGAAAGAATCGGTGTTCTAATTTATCCAGAGAAGTATATAAGGCTTACGAGTGACGGACAGACACCGATTTATGCTTAAAGTATTTCCCCGACAAACTACCATTTCTTTTTTAACACCTCAACTACTCAAGTTTCGGAATGTATGCTGAGGGAAACCGTTCCCACAGATATCTTTCAGTCACAATGATCACTTGTACACAAACTGACTCGATTAACCAGCTCTGTAGAAATTCCCAAATATGACAGTAGGGACACAGTTCGTTCTGCGAGCCCCATCCATGAATCACACGGCGTTCTTTCCCTGCAGGACCAGACACAACCCTCCACCCCGTCTCTCCGCCATGCCGTGCCACGGGAACCAAACTTAAAGAGAAGGAAAGAAGAACCCCTTTAAAAATCTCTTGACTTTTTACTAAAGGGTATATAGTTTCAGAATAAGACATGCTTTGGAAATAACTAACGTCTAAATGACTACGCGTAGAGAGTTCTGTGTCTTCTAAATATCATCAATCACAGCAAGGAGAAGTTAACGTCATGTTCTTGTAATATATAGTGTGCTTCCAAGTCACATTTACACACAATTGCAAATACACACATCTACATGTACAATGCACAACTTGCTGTAATCGTGGGATAATGCACTATTTCCTGTAATAAGTGTCTCCAACAACGTATTTTCGTCGGGTGACGAGGCAGAGCAGATTATCGTTAAAGTGGATTGGAGTGAGTGAGTGAGTGGGTTGGGTTTAACGCCGCTTTTAACAGTATTCCAGTTATATCGCGGCGTGACAGCTTAATGTGGGAGGTAAGCCCGAAGTGATGCAGGTCTTAGACGTTTATCACTTCGGTGAAACCCACGAGCACGGTATGGTGCTGACAAACCTAGAAACATAATCGGGACGAACCGGGATTCGAACCCACAATCATAGGTTTCTGGCGTACCAAAGGGACGTAACTCTGCACAGCGAATCGCGGCGCTTTAGACGACTGGGCAACCCGTGCCCCCTTCCTCCGAAAGAAATAAACATTTCCCTCATTTAGAAAATACATACGAAAATCATGAAGTAATGTAAAATTTACTTAACTGAAATGATGTAAATACTTTTTACTGTGTAAATAACTATCTTCACCATACACATTTTCTTTAAGATTTCTAAGCGTTCTTAATTGAGCAAACGCCCTGTCAGTCACGTGACTACAACTATAGTTTGTTCGTTCAATTGTATACTCTGGGCCAAGGGCCGAAATACTGAATAAACACCTATGTCTGAGTGTCTGTCTGTTACTCGGCCCATTACCTCAAAGCGGCATAAGCTGTGACGGTTATAAGTCTGTGTTAATCGGAGAGGGTCCTACTTGTCTGTATTACTGGAGTCCAGGTTCGATCCTCACATCTTGGTTTGGTTGAACCTGTCCACCATGCGGTATATCTATTTAGGTCCTACACACCAACAGATCTCCATATTTCATAAGAAATACTTGGTTATTGTAACACGCTTAGTTTCTGATGAGACCGCCTCCGTGGTCTAATGGTAGAGCGTCCGCCCGGAGAGCGGAAGGTCCGGGGTTCGATCTCCAGCCGCGTCATACCAAAAGACGTTAAAAGATGGTACTTGTTGTTACCCTGTCTGGCGCTCGGCATTGAGGGGCTAAAACAAGGACTGGTCGGCTCGGAGTCAGTATACTGTGTCTGAGTGGGGTATTCATGTTAAACTGCGGCATGGTATCTCAGTGAGCGAGCACTATAAATCGGCATCAGTCCGGACTAGTACAAGCAGCCACACACACACATACACGTGCATGCACGTCGCTATATAAGTGCAATAATCTTGGACGCGACGTTAAACCCCATTTCACTTCACTTAGATTCTGATGAAGACCAATGGCCCGTTCCAAAAAGCAATCTTACAATGCTAAAACGATCGTAGCTCCCATAAGTTAACGCAGACTTGCGATAGTCGTAGCGCTCAGGTCGCATTGTAGAACGGCGCCCTGTTCAATACATGAATGTTTATTACGGTTTAATATATCCATAAAAACATACGTCATACCGAAACGACCAAATCAGATATCCAACACGTGTTGTCAAACACGTCACATTTTTTTATAAATCCTTTCAATATATTTTTTTTACATTCTCCTTGAAACAATTACGCCATAAAAGCGAGTTAACACCTTGCCCAAAAATTAAAAATATAAATGCTTACATACAACCGGTCCCACGCACCAACAATGGAGTGTCGCTCTCAACAGCTCACCTCAGTCGTAAGAAACTGTTGTTGATAAATTGGATGATGTCACCAGGCCTTCAGCCAATTGGAATTGAGAGCTCAATGGGTGTACACCCGGTCACTTGTGCTCCTAACGCTGTTGTCTATACCCACTTGACACCCAGCACACCCAGACTGCTTGTTCGTGCACTCTATCCGGAGATATATCATCACACAGACGACTTGTTTGTGCAAAGCTCACTAGAGCATTTCTTTTCGCGGGTGTTTTAAGTATTGAATAAGTGTTGTCATCCTTGACTCACCTGCCACAAAGCTTATTGTATGGTGTGTGTTCTTATGACAGGTGTAGTCTCGGTACGTATTGCACGGCTTTCTCGTGTATATTGCATATTTCCGTCACTGAGTATTGCACGGTGCTATCTCGTGCATATTGCATATTTCCGGACCCGTGAAGATCCGGGGAAGAATTGGTCTTCAGCAACACATGCTTGTCTTAAGAGGCGACCAACGGGATCGGGTGGTCAGGCTCGCTGACTTGGTTGATGCATGTCATTGTATCCCAATTGAGTAGATCGATGCTCGTGATGTCAATCACTGGATTGTCCGGTCCAGACTCGATTATCTACAGATCGCCGTCATTAAGCTGGAATATTGCTGACTGCGGCGTTAAATAACAAACAAACAAAGCATATTTCCGTTACCGAGTATTGCATGGGGCCATTTCGTGCATATTGCATATTTCGTCACTCAATATATATTTCACGGTGTCGTCTCGGTGCATATTGCACGGTTGGTTAGTTGTCTATATTTTCAGTGTTCGAAATACCTGCCTGCCCGACCGTCCGAGACGGGTTGATTTCAACTCGGGCTGCCAGATTTTCAAATCCCCCTGCCCGACGGTCGGGTTATATTTCATATGTGAAAATAATCAAAATATTTCCCGATGATAAGCATTAATTCACATGTAAAGATGAATGATAAAATGTAACCAAAAAGAAACCCCGTTAGCTTATCCTGAGAAACATATGATTATAGTGGGCAGGCAGGTTTTGGTCAGGGCTGGCAAGTATTTCAGCTAGCCAGTCCTGTGGTCTGGCTGAAATTTTTGGGAGTTCATACCCTGATATTTTCTGACAAGGAATTCGTTTATATGCCTTTTTATTGTCCAACCGATTGTCGCATGCGACGATCGTCTTGGTGTGAACGCGATTTAGATCTATCGATCAATTACCTGACTATTCAAATATAACACTTGAAGGTGAGCGGGCCCAGCGAGGAAACAGCCGCGCAGTGCACACACAGTGGTTTGAACAGATCTTGACTTGCAACCTAAACTGCGTAAGGAAATGGTTTGCACATAACATGTTGCCGGTATAATGACGAGTTTAAATAAATAAAAACATGCCATTGATCATGTTTGGTTACAATTCAAATAAGTTTTCAGTAAGATTGATTGTGTGTACCTGACGTCATGGTGACGGGCGGATCCGGAATATGCATGAATTAACAAATGAATGTATTGGATACACAGCGTATTGTTGTATTTGTGTGTACGGCTATCACTATTGAAATAGTACATGTAAAGTGTCCCACAGAAGAGCGCTGTGCATGTTTGGCAGATATAATTGTATGTGCATGTAGGCTGTGGTTGTTTATACACGCAGTACAGACAATGATAGAGCTATGTGTAACTACGTGTAGCTGTCTCTGCCTCTCCTCTCTTTGTCTTTCTATCGCTATCATCTCTATCTGCCTAGAGAGAGAGAGAGAGAAAACAGATCTCTATCAGAGATAGAGATATACACAGAGATTGAAAGAGACAGACAGAGAGAGAGAGATAGTGGAGATAGAACAACAGAGAGAGGGGAGGGGAGATGTATATAGAGAGAGAAAGGTAGAAAGAGACACAGAAAGAGAGATAGAAAGACACACAGAGAATGAAAGAGAGAGAGATGGTGGAGATAGAACGACAGAGAGAGGGGAGGGGAGATAGGTAGAGAGAGACACAGAAAGAGAGATAGAAAGACATAGAGAATGAAAGAGAGAGAGATGGTAGAGATAGAACGACAGAGAGAGGGGAGGGGAGATAGGTAGAGAGAGAGAAAGGTAGAGAGAGACACAGAAAGAGAGATAGAAAGACACATAGAGAGGAGAGGGAGAGATATCTATACACAGAGAATGAAAGAGAGAGAGATAGTGGAGATAGAACGACAGAGAGAGAGGGGAGGGGAGATAGTTATAAATAGAGAGAGAAACAGAAGGCACAGAGAGAGGAGGAAGAGATGGGTATAAATATATAGAGAGGGACACACACATAGAGATAGAAAGAGAGAAAGCTACTTCGTATGAATTCTAATAGATTTCCTCTTCATTGTTATAATATGTTAAAAGCCTTGGATGAAAAGGGTAAATATTGTTTATGGGTGTCTGATATCAGGAATATTCTTTGTATGTCTGGTTTTTCTCTTGCATGGATATCTCAAGATGTTGGAAATGATAAACTATTTATCTTCATGCTTAAGCAAAGATTACTTGATATATTTTCACAAGATTGGCACTGTTAAATATCATCCTCAAGGTTTTTATGCCATTATACGAATATAAAATCATTACTTGTTCCTGAAAAATATGTATCTGTACTTCAGGATAGAACTTTGAGAAGATCTTTGTGTAAATAACGTATATCATTACATAATTTAAATGTTAATAATCTCAGAAAGAAAAATGTACAAGATAAAGAAAGTAGTTTATGCCGTTATTGTAATGAAGGTTATGCTGAGGATGAGTTTCATGTACTTCTCATTTGTAAATATTATCAGTTTCTTAGAAATAGATACCTCCCTATGATTTCAACTATGAACAAAGATGAACAACTGATGAAAAATTTGTTGAACTCCCGCAATGCTAATACAATATCATCTCTGTCAATATTCCCGAAAAAGATTTTTGAAATTAGACGTTAATATTATATGTAAACTTATTATTACCTACACGTGACTGTACATTGCTGATACAAAAAACAACAACACTTCTATACTATAGGCCATAAGACCTAAAATATTGAATAAACTTCTGTCTGTCTATCTGTCTGAAAGAGAGAGAGAGAGAGGAGAGGAGATATATCTATACACACAGAAAAAGAGAGACACAGATGGAGATATAATGAGATGATGGATATAGAACGAAAGATGGGAGGGGAGAAAGGTAGAGAGAGAGAGAGAAAGGTAGAGAGAGAGAAAGGTAGAGAGAGAGAGGAGGGAGATATATAGAAAGAAAGACAGGGAGAGTCACAAAGAAAATGAGACAGGGATGGTGGAGATTGAAAGACAGTGAGAGAGGAGTGAGAACAATCTATAAATAGAGAGAGAGAAAGAGAGATACAGAGAGACACACAAAGAGATGATAGAGATAGAAAAATAGAGGGGATGGAGAAAAAAGAAAGACTCTCTCTCTCTCTCTCTCCCCCCCCCTCTCTCTCTCTCCCTCCCTCTCTCTCTCCCTCTCTCTCTCCCTCTCTCTCTCCCTCTCCCCCTCTCTCTCTCTCCCTCTCTCTCTCCCTCCCTCTCTCTCTCTCTCTCTCTCTCTCTCTCCAACACTATATTCAACTGTACAGTGTATATAACAACGCCCACATATCACCAGCCTCAGTCTGGGTACAGGATCACAGGGAGGTATGTAATTAGCTTGTGAGGGAATATAAGAGGCATAAAACGTGTCGAGCATGTCTAACTCCCCGACAACACGTGTTCCCGTCACGCGGCTCGCACGACAAGGTGTCCACCGCCTCGGGCGCATGTCGGGTTGCCCTCTCCAGCGACGCAACATATTTGGGATATGTACTGTATTTTATCAGACTCGGTGCATGCCGCTTTTTGAATGGATAAATCCTCTTTGAAAACACGTGTTCTTCGTTTCGTGGCATGCATGTATACATGGTGTATTTATTAAATTCTCTTTGCAGTTTTTGTACTGCAACTACCGAAGGCCGCAGCCCGAGGTTATATTTGATGGTGCAACGGTGTCAAAAACAACAGTAACCCCCCGCGATACTAGTAACAATGTTTTCCTCTTCAGGGTGGCAAGAGCGTCAGGGTGGCCCAGTTGTTAAAGTGTTTGGCGGTGACGCTAGCGACCTGGTCAATTCCTAAGATGGGAACATGTGAAACCCGTTTTTTGGCTCCCCGCCATGATGTCGTTAGCGTGTTCCTAGAAACGGCGAACAGAATCCATCCACTCTTCAGGACGGAACATGGAATTCATGTCATTCTTCAGATTCAACAGATATTCTTTTTCAACCTGAGAAAATGTCACCGACCTCAGCAAGACATCATGAATGTCATCTTCATACATGAAATAATTTACTTGCTAAAAAAATAATATTTCCAATGGATGTTTTTTCGACAGACGCGTGATCCTGACAGACAGGTGAGTATTGTTTTACGCCGCTTTTAGCTGTATATCAGCAATATCATGGCGGAGGACACCAGAAATGGGCTTCACACATTGTACAATCAAACATTTGGGAATCAAACCCGGGTCTTCGGTGTGACGAGCGAACGCTTCAACTACTTGGCTAACACCCCCCGACCCTAAAGCCAGACAAACGCTTACCTCAAGGGTCAAGGTCAAGTAAGATGAGGTGAAATAGGGTTTAACGTCACAATACCACAGTTATAACATGAATATCTCACTCAGGCACATTACACTGACTTGAAGCCGAGCAGTCCTTGTTTTACCTCCTTAATGATGTCTGCCAGGCAGGGTAACAAGAAGTACCATATTTTAGCGTATTTTGGTAAGACACGCCGGGGATGGAAATACCGACCTTCACCTCTCATGCAGGGCAGGGGGCGGTCGGGTAGCCTAGTGGTTAAAGCGCTCGCTCGTCACGCCGAAGACCCGGGTTCGATTCCCGACATGGGTACAATGTGTGAAGCCCATTTCTGGTGTCCCCCGCCGTGATATTGCTGGAATATTGCTAAAAGCGGCGTAAAACCATAACACTCACTCAGGGCAGACGCTCTATCCACTAGAACAAGGAGTCGGTCACATCGGATATCAACATCCGCTCCTTGGACACAGCGTTGTAGCAAGCGGTGACGTTGTCGCTGAAGTTGGACGATGTCGCTGTTGTAGACGGCTGTTGCATTGTTGCTGCAGTAGTAGTTGTTTGTTGTTTCACGCACTCAGCAATATTCCAGCTACATGACGGGGTCTGTAAATAATGGAGTCTGGACCAGACAGTCTAGTGATTCATGAGAAATTGAGATGCGATGACATGCAGCGAGCCTGACCACCCGATCCCATTAGTCGCCTCTTACGACAAGCATAATCGCCCTTTACGGCAAGCATGGGTTGCTGAAGACCTATTCTACCCCGGAATCTTCACGGGTGAGAGCAACCTATGCCAGTCGTATGAGGTGATTAAAGGAATCGTCTGATCATGCCCAGAGAGTGGTTGGCTGCGTGACATCATACCCCGACAGAGTAGATCGATCGTTGCTCATAATATCAATCACTGGTTTGTTTAGTTATTGTCGCTCAATCCCATACCGTCGCCATGCAGCTGGCACAAACAAACGTCCAAACAAACATTTGTGACCAGAGATGGAATACTGTTTAAGTGTGAGGTGGTGAGTTTGGTTTTACGCCGCCTTTAGCAATATTCCAGCAATATCACGGCAGGGGACACCAGAAATGGGCTTCACACATTGTACCCATGTCGGGAATCGAACCCGGGTCTTCGGCGTGACGAGCGAACGCTTTAACCACTAGGCTACCCGACCGCCCCCATAGTGTATCAATCTATAGTAGACTCGTCCACCTGAACCAATAATGGCCTCGTCCAAAGCGTCTGCACGAGCCCACTGTCGTGCACTCTCTCCTCCCCGACAGGAACTGCGCATGACGCTCACAAACGCTCCGTTACGTCCACAACGCCAACGTATCAACGTGATTTCCATGCTTTACACAAACTCCGCGCAGCTTATATTTCTAAAATCTGATCCTCTCCTGTACTCTTTTAAAAACTAAGTCATGGGTAGCAAAGATGAAACGCCCGTTTATCAACATGCTCTCCGTATTAATCGTGCTTAAATGCATATCCTCCCTAACATGTAAAATAGATTGAGTTATTGGATATGCCTGACGAGCTGATTTGACGCAAAACAAAACTGAAGTAAAGTTCGACATGTTGGAACAGGTGAGAAAAGCATCACATTCCCTGGAGTACCTGCAGGCGTCCATCTGCACGGGCACCCACGGGGACCGGAAGTAGCGGGCGCCGCCCTTACAGGTGATGCATGTGCATGGTCGTACAGTCCCATTTCCTCGGCGTGATATGACTACTTAAACAGACGGGGATAGCATATCACTTTAATGGGTGTGTTTGCATACAACAGTTGGGCATGGGTGGTCATTGGTATGTCCTATTTAAAGCTGAAATGATTAATTGATTAAGAATACAAGCCGGGAAAACGATGACGATAATTAAAGCGTATAGAGACTGTTCAAGCGCGAAGTCAAAATCGCTCGTGGAGATGATGAATAGTCTGTTAATGTCGTATAAACTACAGATTATGGGTAATGTGGATGTTACGATGTACAATATAGAAGTTAGTTGTGTTGATATGTGGTTCTAAAAAAGAAGGATATAACGTTGTATAGTAGTGTTCGTTATATGGATATGATGTAAAATATAGAGATTATTTTATATGGATATGACGTTGCATAAAATAGAGATCGTGATAAGGATATGACGTTGCATAATATAGATATTAGGTTATATGGATATGACGTTGTACAGTGACTGAGTGAGAGAGTATGGTTTTACACGGCTTTTAGCAATATTCCAGCAATATCACGGCACGGGACACCGGAATATGGGCTTCACACATTGTACCCCCCATGTCGGGAATCGAACCCGGGTCTTCGGCGTGACGCGCGAATGCTTTAACCACCAGGCTACCCGACCGCCCCTGTAATATAGAGATTATGTTTTATGTATATGACGCTGTATAATATAGAGATTATGCTATATGGATATGACGTTGCATAAAATAGAGTTTAGTGATAAGGATACGATGTCCTATGATTTGAATATATAAAACGCTTTTCTTTCGAAATTATTTAATCCGTGAAATATTTAACCTACGACAATTGTATTTACTATCTCGCTTATATATCTATAATATGTGTAAGTGTCTTTGTTCTTTCGTTTAAGATGTTCGTGTGATATCTGGCTAGAATACCTCTTGTATACTGTCGCCAAGTGTGTTTCTTGTTTATTTCCACGCTCTACAATATTCTTGAATAACCAGACAACCCAGTGATTAATATTATGAGCAATGGCCAATGTCGTTGGGGTATACGAGGCACGCAATCAACCCTATACCCGTGAAGATCCGGGTTAGAATAGGTCTTCAGCAACCCATGCTTGCTGTAAAAGGCGACTATGATTGTCGAAAGAGGCGACTAACGGGATCGGGTGGTCAGGCTCACTGACATGGTTGATGCATGTCATCGATCCCAATTGCGTGGATTGATGCTCATGATGAATTGTCAGGTCCAGACTCAATTATTTACAGACCGAGGTCATATAGCTGGAATATTGCTGAGTGCGGCGTTAAACAACAAACAAACAAACAAACAAACCCAAGTCTCCGAGCATGACCACCCGATCCATTCAGTCACTCCTTACGGCCAGACAGGACCTACCGTATTTGACGTAGTAAGCGCCCAGGGCGCTCTTAGAATTAGGAATACGGGGTTCTTATTAGAATATAATTTTGGTGAAGAAAAAAACAAAGATAAAAGATCATAAATTTCGTTGATTATGCGGACAGCCTGAAAGATATAAAAGAAAAGTCTATGCGTTTTATACACGACAAACATATTTTTCCAGAATTAAATTGCCCGTCATTAAGGGTGCATATAACACACGAGTGTGTATTATACACGAATAAATAAGTCTTGTGTACATTGATCAATCGGAAGGGGTGCAAATTGGGATTGTTCACCAGCCAATATATTAGCAAATATCACCGTGGGCGCTTATTAGAGCCGGGCGCTTATTACGTCGAATCCGGTATTAAAACTCGGAACTCTCACTGTATAGGATCCCCCCTCTAACAAAACGGAAACGTCTAATTAGGTAGCGAAGTGTTCACTGCCGGATTGGAAGCACACTACGTCCGACTTCCCTCTACGATGCAAGCTACAGGCCGAGTGGCTAAACATATTACGTAGAACATTACGTGTAGAGTACGCGCTACTTGCCCTGGGAATTGTGGCATTCGTTTCGTAAAATCAGTACCACGCGTCTTCTAATGCAAAGCGATAGATACATGATGGCTGAAGGTACCAGAGACTGGAAATAAGTGTTACTTACTAGTGGAATACATGAACATGTTTTAACAATCTGCATATTTTCTTTTTCTTTTGATCGATCTCGGAAATAACTGCGCACTTTATCGCCGGTTGCTCCTTCGCAGTTTATCGTCTAATCTTCAGCTACGAATGCAACCCTTATGCCAACAATGTCTTACCAACGTTGAAATTAGTTAATGTTCATATGTACGTGAGTAATAAATTATCACACCCGCCCTGTCAGATGTTGTTTTGGTGCAACTCGTTTTCCTCGTTAGATACGCTTTGTTTGTTTGTTTGTTTGTTTGTTTGTTTGTTGAACGCCGCACTCAGCAATACTCAAGCTTTAAAGCGGCGCAATGTTTATATTCTAGTCTGAACCAGACAATCCAGTGGTTGATATAATGAGCAACAATCTACGCTCACTCCAATATTAGACAGATGTGTATTGAGCCCGTTGTTATTTTTTCAAAATAAGTAATTCACCACAGTTTAATACGCCACAAAAGCAGCATAAAATAATGCGAAACAACTTCCAAATGCAGTCGTTTTATTCCCCTGATTCATGTTAGCGGTGGGCTACTTACTCTCAATAAAATCAGGGCCAGGACCACAAAGGATCGTAAACTCTACATTGTTACATAGACTTACGAATGTCGTAACACTACAAACACTTTGTGCATCTGGTCCCACCTCCTTTACTGCGACGCTACCCCTCACTGTGCTGTCATAAGAGAGTGTTATCGTATCGGGGCAAAAAAAATCTGATTTAAATGAGATTGATCTACGGGAATAAATAAAACAAAAAAATAAATAATGTACTCTCATCAAGCAGCTCTAAATTGCTTTTCGACCCCACATGAAGTTTCAATGCTTATTTCGTATTATTTTAGTCCATTCCTTAGTGAATACTTAACGAAGCAATGTTTTATTTTGTTTGTTGTTTTTTTAAAAAGAACAGAAACAACAATACTTCCACTGTACCAAATTAATTTTAAATTGTCATCAGGTTTAACGACCTCGCGAATACATGGTGATTTCAAACCATTTGTATAAGAAATACCTGTATATTACATAGCCTAAATTTTAAAATGTTAAAATTAGAACTTTAAACACTGTTTTATCGTGTTTTAACTTTACAGCGAACGTTTTGTTAAAAGTACTTTAGTAGAAATTTACCTCAAATCATATCTTCAAAACGTGTTTAAATTATGTTATTTTGACTCCCGTGTCGGCTTATAAAACAAAATGATTAATCGATCTGGCCTTTTAAATGACTTGAGACTAACATATGTCTATCAGTGCCTCCATTCGCAGTTGTATACATACTGAAATAGATTATGATACCATGAGAAAGTATCTCAACATCCCTCGTTACAGGAGTAAGGCGTTTGCGTGTTTGAGCTGCCCACTTGCTCACGAGATTCTACCCATCAACAGGAAATCTGCCGGAAATATGAAATGCGAGCTAGTCTCTTATACAGCATTCCATCTCATTCTGTTTTCGTTCCAAAAATGATTTTGACTTTTAACATTCTTTTGATCGTTGCTGCTCCGTCAACAACTTGTCATTTATCGACATGAATATTCTATACAAATGTTATTGGCCCCGTCTGTGTTGTATATCAATCTGTAGGATGACAACATCCCCTACATCAACGCAATTCTTTGACGCGGACCTGCAGATAATCTGTTTACACTTTTTTTCAAACAAGGCGGGTGATGCTTTATGAGGCATTTACATTATAAGACATTTTCTTGCGCAATTTGTACTGTGTAAGCTGATGTCGTTCCGCTGTTGTCATGGTAATATAATATTATTTTATGTCAGGCGATCACAAGGTTACGGACGCGGTACACCAGCTGTCACTGGGCTGTCGATATGAAATATATACACCGCATTGATGTGCTAAATATACAGAGTACAGCCGCGGTACGCTACGGACGGAAAAAAATAATTGATTGACAGGAAGGTGTATATTTCAGTGAGTGGGGATGGACATTCCGTTGCGCTCAGAGGGTTATGCAAAGATGGTGAAAAGTTATATACTAGCATATAGTGTTGTGAGCATTTACCTAGACTTGCACAAGTCTCCAAACCAATAATTATTAGTTTAAATCATAATTTCTAGTTTATGTAAATATAAGAACACGTTTTCCCATAAGGGACTGAGTCCTTCCACATATCTAGACTTGCCTTTAGGAGAATAGAATTACTACACACCCATGGACTTTTCTTTCAATAGAGCCTTGGGGCAAGGCTAGCATATATAAGCGTTGGTCACAAATTAAACATGTTCTCCGCAGACATTAATATTGTGACGTCATATTGTCACGTGTCCAACTATTAAGGCGTTTTGTTCCTCTGTTAAGATGACCAATTATAGTTTGAGGAAATGATTGAAGACAGTACATATACTGTTATCTTGGCAGTGACATATTAGCACCCTGGGAGCTGAAATGAATTTATACGTTTGTTTGTTTGTTGTTTAACGCCGCACTCAGCAATATTCCAGCTATATGACAGCTATATAATCGAATCTGGACCAGACAATCCAGTGATTGACATCATGAGCATCGATCCACGAAATTGGGATACGATGACAAGCATCAACCAAGTCAGCGAGCCTGACCACCCGATCCCGTTAGTCGTCTCTTAAAAGTAGCCTGAATCTATACGATTTGATATTTAGTTTGTTGTAAGTTAATCGATTGATAAAAACATATTAAACTCGCATTACGGATAGTTTTGTTATTTCAAAGTTTATAAAACGGTTGCATAAATACAAAGTTTCAAGTTATAAAATTAATATTGAATTCTTCTAACCTGTTTCGGATTCGATACCAAAAATATTCTCATTCGACTAGGTGATATATTCAATACATACTATTTATATACACTAGGGGGCTGAAACTAAAGTAAGTGATATTTGATTCCGAATGCACTCACGTAGATCTGATCACTATTTTGTTATTCAACGCGTCACTTGCAGTTTCACAGTATTCAGGTGACCACAATGAAACCATTGGTTTCGTAAATAAATATCGAACGGCATTTCCATTGTCTTTCCATCTTCGATTGTTTCTTCTCGTCATGAATCATGATTCAATATCCATATCAATAAATATGATTGGTTGATGAAGACGGAAACGTAGATGCCTCATCCCTGAACATACTTTAACAAAGAAACGGGTCAATGTTCTATTTATAGTTTGCCTTCACAATACACGTTGTGAGGTTAATCTAAACTTAATGTGTAGAGATCAATATCTTGGCAAATGTTTGAATTCGTATGTTACAGGTGATGGGAAATGGGGTTGAACTTTGCATGCACACGTGTGTGTGTTTGTGTGTGTGTGTGTGTGTGTGTGTGTGGCTGCTTGTACTAGTCCGGACTGATGCCGATTTATAGTGCTAGCCCACTTAGATACCATACCGCAGTGTAACATGAATACCCCACTCAGACACAGAACACTGAATCCGAGCCGACCAGTCCCTCTTTTAGCCCCTAAATGCCGAGCGTCAGGCAGGGTAACAACAAGTACCATATTTTGGTATGATGTGGCCAGGGGATCAGTCTGTCTCCCAGACCCTTGAGATTATATTTAAAAAGAGTCCAACTCAAGTCTGGAATTATTTGGCAAGTCTAGATTGCCACATCTCTAAAATTTAGCATTTGAAATGTACCTTATATTTTCAAATGAGATAACTTCATTTCTGGGACTATTTGTTCATCTTCCAGAAGATCGAATCTCTCCGGGCAGACGTTCTCTCCACTAGACCACGCACGATATTTATATACGATTTTTTTTTATTATAAGAGTTTTTGTTAGATATTATCACATTAAAACATTGGTATTACTAAGCTGAATATTAAATTATATGAAGAATACATGGATCTTGTGAACAGTAATGCGAAAGTTATAGATAAATATGTTGTTTTTTTATACAAGTCTCATAGAATAATTAATTTGATGTGTATTTGTATATATTATGGAAGAACATGTATGATGTCATAAATAACGTATTTTTATGTCAGGAAAATAATGACATGGTTAAATATATGTAAATGCAAGTCTAGTGAAACAGAAAATTGGATGGGTTTTCTTATTATAGAACAACGTTTATGAGAATGTCAAAGATAACTTATTATAACGGTAGTATAGAACACGTGGAAAGATCGCACATGCAACGTGGCAATAGTTTGACATCTATCAATGAACGGACCAGGTGGCAGCCATGATGTTTAGAACCCTCTCCCCCAACCCCCAACCCCCTTGATTTACTGACTGACAGATATTGACATATATCTATATAGTATATAGATCACGCGCCACTGATGGACGGAAACTTCGCGGCCGGCAAAACGCGCACCTGTCAACACAATAAAAACAACATTGTATTGGCGTGCCTGTATAAACGACTGCAGGACAGTGATTAGTGATTAGAAACCTGACAACACTTATTGAACATCCAGGCATCCCAATCAGAGGGGATATAGATTTCTCCTCTGTACGTACATTAATATAATATGTAGAAAGTACCCCCTCCATTTTCTTCCGATGATTCAAGGCCGGGTGTAAGTAGATTGTTAGTACTGGCTCGTGTTTAGTAAGGGGATTTCAGTACATTTAATCAGCTGATTGGGAAATTCGGATAAACAGATATATGTGAACAACATAAGTCCATTATCTTATTAAACGATTATTTCTGGTAGTAGGGGGCATGCATCTCACGTCGACGCCATGTTGCTACAGATGACAATAGCGTGGGTGTTCCCGCAGAGACGTCAAAATGCCGTATTTCTCAAATCTTCCAAGAATTTAATTCCGTTCGCTTCAGCAACTAACCCTCTGAATTGTGTTTCACTAATTCCCGTGTGGCGTTCAGCGGAGTCAACGTCTCTTTCTCTTCACCTATATTTAATCTAATATATCAATCTGTGAATTATGTAAAACAATTTGTAGTGATTAATATGTTGTGGGTTTTTAAAAAATATATTAACTTGTGGAAAAAATAAAAAGAGTGAGGCATATTATAAATCATAAACAAAATACAAACAACAATGTATCAATAAAAACTGACATTAAAGCGCTGGTAGAAAGGAAAACGACAGTTTTTAGAAATTTAAGAAAATAAAATCTGTAACATAATGAAAATAGAAGAATACCGTGTGTGTGTGTGTGTGTGTGTGTGTGTGTGTGTGTTGCATCACTTTATCGAATTGATGACTTTAATTGATTGTGTGAGTGGCGGGAGATACCAACGGGAAAAGACATTCTTTCCCTTTTCGCGCACACCTATACTGTCGTCTTTAATATTCACTGATGCATTCATATAACTGTCATCATTATTTGGCCTTTTGCGCTAAATGGAATTTGATTCATCAGATAACCCAAACTTATTATCTGAAGACGTCTTATATTTATAGATAACGAAAAACATTAACCCACCATATAATATTGATTTCACACAACAATCTTAGTGGGATGGTAGACCCGTGAAGATCCGGGGTAGAATAGGTCTTCAGCAACCCATGCTTGCCGTAAAAGGCGACTATGCTTGTTGTAAGAGCGACTAACGGGATCGGGTGGTCTGGCTCGCTGACTTGGTTGATGCATGCCATCGATCCCAATTGCGTGGATCGATGCTCATGATGTCAATCACTGGATTGTCTGGTCCAGGCTTGATCATTAACAGACCGCCGTCATATAGCTGGAATATTGCTGAGTGAGGCGTTAAACAATCATCCAACAAACAAACAAATAGCGGGATGGTACGATTGTATACACACACCTGATATAAACAGGACATTAAGTTCATAAACATTGTTCATTTATCTTAGATACCAACGCACATGTGGAATCTCCCGACCACACCCTCTTTCAAACTCCAATTTCTCATTTGTGACAGCAATGACGGCAAACCCGATTTTACCTTTGATGTCGTTGCACCCAAGGTCAACGACAGTTGTGTATATTCACGAGTCTTTCTGCTACACCACGTAGCAAATCAATACAGTCGAGAGCTTACTCCAACACACGACATATAAAGTCCCGCCATGCTCAAACTCACACCATCGCAATTCATCCCTCGAATAAATTAATAGCCGCGTGTTTAGCACTTGTCTGTTCTTCGGGGTTACCGTGTAGATGAATTATATGTACTACAGACGCGGAAGGCGGTGGTCACAGGCGTGATAAGCAGAACAGGACGCGGTCATATATCACCACAGATCAATGCTCATATGAGGAGTTACGCACTGGAATCGTCACATGGAGGATGGTGATTGATGGACATCGTATTAACTGTTCCTCGGGAGGCGTAATGGTGATGACATACTCGTGGTGTATCACACACGACGTCAACTTGTATTCGCGTATTCGCTAGTGATATTCGCATCACAATGGAAGATAAAAACCCTGGGGTGAATATACCTGAAATCTACCGATTGAGGAACGCGTCACCTCAACAGATACTGCTTTGTTGACGCGATCGGGCTATTTTATCTTAGGAAGAAGATTACTTTTCGTGAAGGCAGCCACACATTCTGTTGGGTTTGATATCAACAGAAATAACCACCGCAATTGATTTCTAATAAATCCGGGACATGCGTTGACGTTAATTTCCAAATTGAAGGGGAACTGTAGAGCGTAAACATTTAAATAATATCAACAATGACTATAAGCTACTTAGTAACAATAACAAAATTGATTAATATTTATGAAAAAAAATGGAAAACGATGGTAATATTATTGCAAATGATAATAAAAGATCATTTTCTTTCGTAATAGTAATAATAATAATAATAATAATAGTAATGACGATGACGATGACGACGACGATAATAATAATAATAATAATAATAATAATAATAATAATAATAATAATAATAATAATAATAATAATAATAATTTAAACGGAAAATCATGTCGAGAAGAAATCCTAGAGAAATTCAAATCCGGTGCGAACTAACCTACATTTGATGAAATCCTTTGAATGATCTGGAGGATGTGTGTCATAATGTTATACAAGTGTAACGAGCGCGGGAACTGCAGCGTGAACTGCGAGGGAATGTCAACATGCGTCACCCTATACAGCGACAGATGGACGCTATTTGTTTTCTGGGCGGGGCGAAGTCCCCAACATGAGAACCTGCCGTGCGGTGCAGTGACTCTCAATTACTTTCAATTACTGTGCAGACATACAAGAAATATATGTCTGCACTTGGAGCATAGTTTGGTTTGGCTATCATCATCATCGTCGATGTCGTAGTCGTCGTCGTTGTCGTCATTCGTCTTCTTCTCATTACTATTATTATTATCAATATCATTATTGTTATTATAGCTAACAACTAAGCAAGGCAACAAATGTGGTAAAATTATACAGTGTTCGTAAAGGCCAATTGCGTGCACTTTCATTTGAAATTTTCAACCAAATTTCACGATAATTGAACGCGAATTGCCAAATCACATTAAGCAACCCTCCCTTTCCAAATCTGCACTTGCTAGCATTGCTTGGAAAATATGAGTTGATGAATTTTTTTATGTGTTAATATCCAAATAAAATATTTTCAATAATTAACTTCTTTGGAATAATTCATTAGTAATCAGATGAAATACTTTGAACTAGGAACATGAGATTGGACGGAGTGTTATGATAGAGTCACGTGATGAAGGGTCGGAGGTGGCAGTGTGGTGGTCGTTTCGGAACCCGATAATAATGACAAT
This sequence comes from Haliotis rufescens, assembly GCF_023055435.1. Taxonomy (NCBI): domain Eukaryota; kingdom Metazoa; phylum Mollusca; class Gastropoda; order Lepetellida; family Haliotidae; genus Haliotis; species Haliotis rufescens. Next base: position 26,970,253 of record NW_025963835.1, on the reverse strand, counting down.
CAACGGTCATCAAATTCTAGTCAGCTTTACTACATCCATATTAGATTAAACTTTAGAAATAAAATATAGGTTTCCTTTTACATCACATCATTACGCGGTTTAAAATAATCACTAACGATTTAATTACATTATAATGTTTTCAAACACCCAATTATGAATCAAAATTATGGTCTATTCCCCAAGATGTCGATTTCCTCGAAATCATGTCTCGTGAGTGATTGCTCGTGGCACGTGCATGTGACGCAGAAGCCCGAGATTTGTTATTGTGATGGACGCCGAGCCTTACTGCTGACAGACGGGATTCGGTTTTCTTTCAAGGTCATTGTTTTGTAGTCAAAGAAGCGAGACTGGTCGAACGGGTGGGACAACAGAATAGGGGGTGGGGGGTGTCGCTGGTGACCTCTGGTTGATTGTAGATCTGAGGGTGCAGAACGCTAACTGTCAGCGTCCACATGATGAGGAGGATACGGGTCAGTGCCCCGCAATACCGACCGGCGACATTGTCCTAGGATATGCTAATTGGGGCATTAACCATCATCGTTAGCCCGCCAATCATTTTGTAAAGAGAATCACGAGCGAAGGTCAAATCAATAATTTGGCCCTTTCACCGTAAATACTAATGTTATGAATAAACGGATATTTCAATCTGGGTAGACATTTTGATAAAGTAAAAGATTGTATCTACATCTAAATACATAGTAGTTATTTATCAATTCACATAATCATTTTGTGAATCATTTCGTGAATTGTGATTGACACGTGGAATAAGCAGATAAATAAAAACAATCTTTTGTAAATAATTCAATTATTATTATTTTTTTATGATAACTTATTATTGGCATTCCGTCCAACATCAATACAAGATATGTTATTGCACTTGAAAAAAGTAAATTGATGTATATATAAATGAATACACTTGTAGCATTGAATGAAGCTGAAAATCATTTATCTCTCTTTCCAGTTATTACAATGTGTCATAGATTGACACATTGTATCAACAAAGACAGTGGTTTTGTGGTAAAACTGTGTAACTATTATTAATTATGTTGCATACATCAAAGTGTTAGTAAACAATGTAGTTTCACATTTCCAAACAAAGCTATTGAATACGGCTATGTGTTATAGGATTTCGGCAACGTTTAACCACATAGTCGAACACAGAATCGCCCGCTGGTGTGCGGTAAATGTAGTTTACAACACATAACAGATTATTTGGGTCTATCACAGCTGCTGAAAACATCTGTGTATATGCCATATCGATTTGTTATGTGTTCGTAAATAGTGATAAACACAAAATCAGAAAATGTTTGATTGTCGATAGACGCTTGTAGGATGTGTTTAGGCGGAGGGATGAAGCATGCTCGTTATGGGATTTACATCTCGGTGTCTGTGTGCAATTCTTCAACTATCGACAGGCTAAACCTTGCATGACAATAGACAAGAATGCCATCACCAGTAACCTTTGCATGAATTCTTCCTCAAGCTCACATAGACACCATGCAGCAAACCGATCATGCCATTTTGAGATTAATCGGTAATGTTTTTACGGTTGTAATTTATCTATATTTTTTCTCTAGTTAAATTAGCACGCTTGAGTTGGCCAGCATTTCCCAGTACCAGGCTCAAGGGACCCGCTCGCATTGACTAGGGTTTATGTGAATAAATCGTACGGCAGATTATTGCCATTTCTCTCTGCGATCTCGCACAGAGGCAAAAAACAGATGCATTCAATAGGACTTGACGTGTGTAATCAAAGCAAAAGCGCTACCGAGCTTAGGGCCTCGGCTTGTCATTGGCTGCTATTTTCTAACATAAGCATGCGGGGCGGGTTTGTTTTCATTGTGCTGCATAGACTCAGGGCGTAACGACCAGTCAAATATTCCCATGACGTCAGTGTAAACTGATATCAGTTGCCCGGCAACGGCCTGACAGCCAATCAGCATATCAGGATGGGGTGTCAATCAGCAGTCCTTCGCGCCTTTGTGCGACGCGCGAAATGCCCACCCACGACGAGCCAATAGATGTGAGCGGGAGACTATCTGGGCAGCAGGAGCCCACGTGCGACTCAGTCAGTCAGTGGAGTAGATAGTTAGGAGTAGCCGGATAGAAATATGAAGATGGACTCTACCCAACAGTCATCACCAAACAGCACGGACGAAATCCCTAATGACCCTGGGTAAGTGACTATCGCCATCTTAAAAACCCCGATCTTGTTGTCTGACAGTTGGCCGACATTGCTCTCTCTTTCCTTGTAACATTTGGAAGATTTCTCTTGATCGAGAACGCTAAACTCGTCCAATTAGGTCAGCGTTTCAACATGGCCAAACTCTCTCGTCACACCGTTTCTCTTTCTTTTACAGGAAGATGTTTATCGGAGGCCTCTCGTGGCAGACGACTGCAGGTTAGTGTGTCTTCTTCTTCTTCTGTTATTGTTTCGCGTGCTGTAGTCTTGTGTACTCGCCCGTCCATTCATGGTGTACATCAACTCAGCCGTCGGCCCGGCTCGCCGAGTGATCTCGCCTTCCAAGTTCACCTACGCTGAGGCGGTGGGGAGGGGACTTATTGAATTGTGATTTGAGTTCTTTCGGAAGTAAGCCGATCTCTCTCGTTATGAGATGAGGGAAATGGGTTCTGAGAACGGAAAAGCCATTCTACAACCGAGGTGACTTGCAGTTTAACGCAGATAGCGGTCAGAGATGACTATAAACAATTCACTAGCGTGATGCCATCATTATCTCCCATAGCCTGTCTTTCATCCAGCGGTCTGCATCCTTAATATCCAAACTGTCAACGCCATATTTCTGTACGAAAATAACACATGCAAATGTCGTTTTCAGAGGGCCTACGGGAGTATTTTGGGAAATACGGCGAAATCAAGGAAACAATGGTGATGAAAGATCCCGCTACCAAGAGGTCCAGGTAGGGTGCTTTCACCATTTTGCTACTGTGTGCACGTCCATCAGTCAACTGCTCAATGAACGGCTAGAGTCGCCCAGAGTGACCGGGATGCGCCTCGCGTCCAGCGGTTAGATTAGAACTGTAGTGTAGATTGTACGAATGCTAGAATTTCCTAGTCAAATGGCCCTTATAACCTTCATGCACTCTGTCCGGTATCCACCCTGACCTTGCTTGTGTCTACGGGACTTGGTCGCTACGCTATATGTGTGTCTGCAGTAACTTACATCACCCTGAAAAATATACATACATTCCCGTGTGACCCCCTCCCTTAGAAATATATAATCATTTCCAGACGATGCATTTTAGAATCGAATGAATATCGATAACAATGCTTACAGTTTCCCTTATCTTTTGACCCCAAACGAAATTTACATCGTGTAAGATTGTCAATTTACATATGCCCATTCAATGTGTCTGGGTTGCCAGATTGTTTACGTTTGGAGCTATACAGTGTTAATGACGCTAGGAGTTCCTTTCTGTCACAACTTACAGGCAGAGGTTGTTGTCTATGATGTTCCCACAGCAAGGGCATAAAGCGTCAAGTCAAGTGTGAAATGAAGCCGAAAATATCCCGACTGTGTGCTAGCAGAGCGGGAATCCCCTCTCTAATGAGCTAGCTGGAATATTTTCCTCTCACTTCCAAACTCACACTCCGAGCAGGAATTCCTCACCCAGGGTTCACACACCTTCTGCTTTGGACAGGGTTGTTTTGAAAACCCGCTTCCTGAAAGCATTTTTTCTGTGAAAATATTTGACCTAAAAATACTTCAACTGTTTCGGTTTCACACCCTTTCTTTTAATTTGATGTTTTTTAAAAATCTATTTTTGTGTTAGGTGAATATCATTTTCTATTTATGTAATGTTTTGACTTTTATGCAAGTCTTGTGTTCTTAGACATAGTCACACATGAATTAAGAATGACTCCTGTTTTAAAATAAAACATCCCATTATAAATAGTTCTCATATTCACAAATAACGTTTCTGTGAAAAAAGTATTTCTAAATGTGGAATTTTTTATTTTCTGACAGTATTCTCAACATAGATAAATATCAATCCAACAAAAGTCTATATCAATTTTACATGACATTTTTTCAAGTCAACTGTTTCTAGTTTTCATACAAACAGTATATGACTGTTCCCCTGACCATGTGTCCCCTGCATCCTCACTATACCATGTTCTCCATCCCCTACTACTCTGTGCAAAGGCTTGTTGCAGTGTAGCGTGGTCATGTTGCTGCCCCTACGACACCCCTGTGAAGGCCTAGTATTCTGTATACTGACGTGTAGTGGTCTGTTTTTCAGGGGATTCGGCTTCGTAACATACCGGGATCCTGCTAGCGTAGAGAAGGTTTTAGCTAGCGGCCCTCATGCTCTAGATTCGAAAACGGTACAGTAGCTTCGTTCTTCATTGTAGTTGGTTGGACTACGCCACAAAAATATGACACCTTGAAAATTAGATATATCGACAAAATTGAATTTACAAATTTATATATTTATGCTCATTTTTTGGAATATGGATGAAGCCAGTCATTCTGATTGTCAAAGATTATGACACCTCAAAAATTAAAAGATGTTGACAAAATGACATTGCAATTTTAACTCTTTGGAACATTCTGACTGTCACACAAATTTGGAAATTTATGTGATTTTTTTTTTTAATATTGTGTGAATTTGTTTCTTAATGAATTAACTTTTTAAGAATTATAAGTTGGAATTTCGAAGTAATTTCTGGCTGTCACCATTAATTTGTAGCACTTGTCATGACATATATCACATCATGGCTTATGGCCTTGTTGAAAGGTTAGTTGACTAGAACATAGCATGTTTAGTACGCCTTTTCAAAGTTGCCATTGATGTAGTTATTTAGCCAAATACTTGATCTTATCCACTGTTTTTGGTGTAGCTGTAGTACTCATATAACTGTATGACTTATCAAGTTACCGCTTCTTAAAGTCCCAGATACTTATCTTAATTTGCTGTGGCATGTTAAGAGTTTGATTCAGAATAATTTATTCATAATTACAATGTTCATTTTTGAAGCTAAAGGTTTTATTTTTGTGGCGTATAGTCCAGCACCCAATTTGTAGCATTGTCCTCACGATGTATAATCATGTGCTTGTCACCTTTACCTAGAGGCTTCGGTCGTTATCTTGTATCCATAGACTTCATGTGTTTGTAATACCTTCAATTTATACCTTTTGTTATTCACACCTCATTTCAGATAATATCTTATTGATTGTAAACGCAACAATTTATCACAGTTCAAATTCTGTGTTTATGTGTAGGCCTAGAGTACTGTTGATTACATCACACCTTATTCCAACTGTGTTAATGATCGTGTATTCAATAGCACAAGCTATAACCGAACCGTATTGACGCTAAGCTTTCTCCAATCTCTGCTTTTGTGCCAGTGTTTGCTTATACCGACCTGGTAAAGAACTTCTAATGGTATTTGCCTGCACCAGAGTGCCTACGCCAGCGAGTAACGTATAGCTGCATATTCCATTTCTATCAATCAGTCGGGTAGGAGTAGTCGAACAGGTTTCACATCCATCCTGGCACAGATACTGTATGATGGACAACTATTGTTTTCTTTTCCCCTCACAGGTAGACCCTAAGGTGGCGTTCCCGCGGAAGGCACAACCGAAGGTGAGTTTGTTGGTATATTGATCTTACGGGGAGTCAGGGAATTGTTCAACAATCCCGGGAAGTGACCACGGGACTGTTGTCTGCTCTGGCAATGTTTTGTGCAACAAAACATTCCCACAAATCAACACCACACTTTTTGTTGATATGCAAAATCTGAATGCTGAAAAGCCAGGTGTCAATTTTTAGAGCAGGTTTTCAAAAACTGATCCAGTGGATTGATCTGAAATGTGTTCGTCTAATAGCAGTCGTTAGCATGCTGTGAATTATGGGTAGAATAAATATTTGACGGAAGCCACTGACGTCAAAGGTACCATTATGCGGTAGGTCTGATCCGAGATCGGTGGCTGTTTGCTAAGGCCAACTGCAGCGCTCACATCCTTCATTTGCGAAATTACAGCCATAACTATAAACTACAGTGGAATGCATTCCAAACTTGAAGCAGTCGAACAGGAAAGCTGATGGCTTATACGAGAATATTGATTTTGTGCTGTGTCTAATAGCAAACTGTAACTGACCGAGCGACACTGACGACTAGCCGGAGACTAGCCTGTGACGGGGTAGGCACCATTGATATAGTAATCACAACTGCCGGATTGAAACGAAAATACATCGGCGCCACTCGGAACATCCTGGCTCTAGCACAAGGGACTATTCTAAGTAGTAGTGAATATTTCGATGTTGGTTTCGTGTGATTATGCTAATAGAAGTTAAATGACTGACATCCATTGCTTAGTTTGGTTTGGATTCATAAATCTTTTATAACCATGACAATTTGATTATCAGTGTTATTTGGGTGGGGCAGAAGCCAGGCAAGGCATTTGTTGTTATTTTAAGATCATTTGTTCCCGAGATTTTTGAACGTGTAAATCGAGATGTACCTGAAGGATATCATGACGATAGGCCCCCCCTTTGATTTTAACAACCGTTAAGTATACATGGGTTTAAGTGAGGGCAAACTGCCTTGAACGCTAGCACAGGAAGCTATTACCCTCACAATGAGCATCCTTCCTCAATTAATTCACCACGGCCATAACTACAGCTGAATGAAAAGTCCAGGCTGGGTGAAAAGAGTGTCATTATTACCTCACGGAACCACTCCGCCCCAGGCTATTTTCAGTGGGTCAGTTTAATCAAGGTCAAAAGGTCATGTTGATAACCCTAAAGGGTGTGGTGTAGACAATATCAGGCCTCGGGCACCAGCTGTGATGCAGGGTCTTACTTCACGACACAATGTCGACCCAGGGACATTGTGTCGACTCAATATGTAAACAAAAGTTTACAGGGATAGAGCATGGTAGGGGGAGATTATCTAGAACAATAATACTCCTGACTTATTGTGCACAGTGTTTCCTGAGTGTTTGAGATGCTAGGCCTCTGACTTATTACTCAACCATCTTTTGAAAAATACAGGTACACCTGTCATTGAAATTTTTGCAATTAATATTTTCATCACATTTGGACCCTGTCTTGTTTCTCGTGCAGCTGTTCATTTACGACATGGTCAGTGAGAGGATACTTATCAGATGAATTAATATTTAGACTGAATGGTTTTGAAAAACGATACATTTGGTTTTGTATAACTGTCTCTTGTAGTGTGATTGCTTAGTGATGATTAGTGTAGGAGGGTTGAAGGAGTCGGGCTTGTAATGTATCACAAGTTGATATAGAATTGACATAACTTAATGAGAAGAAGAATTGTTCTCAGAGACGTACAAGCACATTACCTATTTCTTGCCCAGCATCAGCCTTAGAAATTCTTGTTTCAGAGGACTAGTGTAAAGCTTCTTTCACTAGATATCAGAGTTTGTAGCTTGAACCAGACAAACATGTTTACTATGTTGACACTTTCTGTCAATTTTATTCTGTTTCAATTTGTAAACAAATCAAAGCATTGAGAACTGGTTCAGAATTATAGCCCTCAAATGCCACTAGTCAATGAGGGCTCTCTTTGGATTTTTGTCTTGTCCACAGCACAATTAGTAGTGTCGGACAAGAAGATTTCAAAGGCTGCAGCATTTGAAACTGCACAATAGCCCTAAAAGTTCTCAACGGGAAAAAAAGTCTTGGGAAAAGTAGAAATTATGGAAATTGGACAGTGTTCCTCATCAGTGTCACTAGACAAGAGACACTGATATTCTATTGCTGATAACATTAAATAATTTTGTAAAACAAACAATCCGGATACGATTCAGGGCTGAGTGTACAAGCTGTACAGGGTTATGCAACTGTGAAATGACTGGTGTATACGACGGCAGACTGGGTGGACTATTCATCCCCTCTAAGTGCTCCATGTGTACGAACGTGTATGAAACCACCGCCCAGACACCAAAGCAGTGCATGTGGCGGCTATAAAAAACCTGGGCCTGTGATCCAGGGAGGTGTTGCGAGATTAGTCTTCTCACTGGGACCCAATTCACAGTTTCTAAAGAACATTGCACTATTTGAATTGGCTGGAACAGACACTGTCTTTGTGTAGCCTGAGATTTGGAGATGGTAGATGGGGAACAGGTTTCTTAAGGAGTGGGGGGGGGGGGGGGGGGGGGGGGGGGGGGGGGGGGGGGAGGGGGAGCAAGTGCTGTCTGTGGGGAGGGGGAAGCAAGAACTCTGTATGGGGGAGGGAGGAAGCAGAACTGCTCTGTGGGGGGGGGGGGGGGGGGGGGGAGAAAAGAGAGGAAAAACTGTGGGGGAGGGTGAAGCAAGAGCGCTGTGAGGGGGGAGGTAGGAAGAGCTCTGTGTTTGAATGAGGGGAGGAGTTGATACCTATATGTATTCAATTTAAAATGAACATACATCAGTTTTTGTATCGCAACTATTTGAAGGTGTTGGTCTGAATTGAAAGTGCAGGTGTTCTGTGAGAACCTGATCATGGTATAGAAACCTGTTCTCAATGCGACAGAGATGCGACAAGGTTGGAGGTGCATTCACAGTATTTTGAAATAATGAATAGAAACTGTCAGAAAGTGGATTAACTTGAATTTAGAGGTGGAGAGGCTAGTTCAGGAAGGAGACTGAAATAGAAGTTCATATTTAAAAAGATCTAGTAATAAGCTCGATATGGTGTGATTTGTTGTAGTTGGGATGGTCACTTTTCAATTAAAATTAGGAACGTTTATACTAAATATTCCTGTTTAACGTGTATTTTTCAAATCAAGTGACCTGGCATGATAACTGCTATATTAGAGCTGCTGTATTTTCTATGTATGGCCGAGTCTGGTCCATTCTCTGTATACCCGATTTGTGTATATACTTAGTGTGTATACTGTATGGGATAGTGTGATTCTGCAAATACAATGAATAAAAGAGCTTGGTGAAGAAAAACTTTAAGACCACCAGTATAGGCGGTCGTGTGTTCTTCTAGAGCATGGGGGCAGTCAGCTGATGGTTTGGGCCATGTTTGCTTGCTAGCTGAGTTGGGGTATCAGTACATGGGTGTGGCTGTGAAAAGTCTAACCTTTGACCCAGTGCAGCTGCCAGCCTCAGTTTGGCAGACAGATGCATGGTGGGAAAGAGCTCTTCAGGGAGGAGGGAGAAAAGTTCCATTTCTAAGTAGTTTACGCCTCATTTGTCGAGTAATGAATTCCGCTTTATGAATTGAAGAGCTAGTCTAGCACATGAATCCGAAGGACTACTTCAAGTGGCTGTGATTGATGCTTCCATTCAGTGTCCAGTGTCTCTTGCACTCTTAATTTGAGCTTTCTCCCATATATCACCAAATGTGAAAATGTATTGAAAAAAATATAACTGAAAGAAATGGTTGGAAGGCTGTTTTAAGTTATGTATAATCTGAGAAGGGTGGCTGTTCGTTCTGTAAAAGTGGGGATGTTCAGATATCCTGCACCACGAACTCATGCATCATACATGTCACCTACGGACAATCACAGAATGGGCGCCTACGGACAATCACAGAACGTCTTTCATTCATAGCGAGGCTATTTCTATATCAGAGTGTGATGTCTGTCAGTCACATGACGCTTTCCTGAGCGCTAATTATCTAGATCGGTAACACTTATGCGGCAGTCCAGATGACGTTATCGTCAGCACTAATTATCTACATCGGTAAAGCTTATCATGGCAGGCCTTTCCACCATCACTGCATTGCCTTATCAAGCTGACTAGATTGTAATCACTGGCCCTTTATCTCAGATTAAATCTCAGGGCGATGGAATGGAAATTAATTATGCAGACGATGTTAATGATTATGGTTCGGGGGCGGGGGGGGGGGGGGGGTGTGATAGGATATCGTCTCTTGGAGGGTAGGGGATAAGAAGGATGGTACACACCTGTTTGGGGAGATATCATCAGCAGCTAAGTTAATACCCTCATAATGGAACCATTAGTTAACGGACTGGTAGTGAGATAGGATTTATTTCATTTGACTGGAATTTTTGAACAATCAATTAATTGGACTGTCTGTAATTGAAGAGTTTGATTGATGTGTAGCAACTGGGCTGAACTAAGGGCGATTAACGATGAGAGAACGAACAGCATTCCTTACCCTAGACTATGTAGCTATTTCGGTGAACTTGTTTCTTTTTGAAGTAGAGTGGTACCTGGAATCTTAGAAACTGATAGGGGCAAGTTTAGAAAGTCGGAGGTGTATGAAGTATCGGTATGAGATTAGCTGTCTGAATATAGCCATGCATGCCCCGCCCAGTTATATAACAAGTGGTAGAACTGGGGTTATCAGTGCCAGGGATAAGGGAGACTGGTAAGCTGGGGTTAGGGTGGTGCATTCATTCCTTACCGGGCATGAGATAAGGTAGGTTTCGTAGTATACAGATAGCAGTTGGACGTGGGGGGAATAGGGGTTCAGGGTCATAGAGTGAGGCATGGGATGGGATATTTACTGGGGATGACATTATAGAGGCAAGCACCTGTTGTTTATTTTTACTAACATCTAGTCTCTGAAAATGAACATATTTTACACTGATACAGTTATTACATTATGGTTTTGAAATATAATAACAAGGAGCCCAGAGACTCTTCATTTTCAGAGACTTATCAATGCTATAAGTGCTGCAGTACCCTAGACCTTCCAGGTATTATCAACTTGCATGGGCTGTATTGGATATATTTGTTTCATGGTCTGTATGTCTGTATTGTACATATTTTGGGACAAAACTCATCGACAGAAAGTAATGGGACCTCTTGATCCTGATAATAAAGCCTAGATCCAGTTACAGAATTATTAATAAGGGGGCATGCAGTCCTACCCAGATCACAAAGGTAAATATGTTAGGTGTCTGAAACAGGAGGGCGTGCACTGTTGCAACCACCAACACCTACACCCACCCACACTCCATCACCCCATCCCACCCACGCACACACACCCTTCTCGCCGCCTCCCCATGCAACCTGTGGATCACTTAGGAGCACACTACAGGTGCAAATTGTCCAGGTTCAGCGTCCACGTCCGCAGGTTATCAAGTCATTGGAGACCCTGGTTATGACTAGTCTGGTGGAACCCTGGCCTCCTCCTTGGCCTGTCTTGAGGACCTGTAGTGTTGGTAGGAAAGTGTCAAACACACATTATATCAGAGGGGTGATTTATAAAGCACCGGGAGAACAAAGGACGTGATTGAGATAGCTGTGTGGCTAGGGGCTGTATGTACATATCTGAGGCTGACCTGGCATTATGGGTGGAGTGACTGCCTTTTCCTGTAGAGGGGTATTCCTCTTGAGGTTAGCGTCATTGTTGGGGTGGGGCTAAACTCCCTGTAGAGGGTTGAAGTTATTTAATAGAAGGTGTATCGCAGGTGGTAAAACAGGGTGTAAAACAGGGTGTAAAAGACAGTTAAACTGGGTGGTACTATAGACAGTTAAACAGGGTGGTACTATAGACAGTTAAACAGGGTGGTACTATAGACAGTTAAACAGGGTGGTACTATAGACAGTTAAACAGGGTGGTACTATAGACAGTTAAACAGGGTGGTAAGTGAAGGTTGTCTCCTAGGGTGGTTCACTTATTACAATTTAATGGGGTGGATGTGTCGTTGGGTCAAGTATTTCCGAATTACAATTTGCTGGGTTCAACAAGTCAGATAGATCTGAGAAAAAGGAAGATGAGATTCACAGTATAATATTCTGACCAGCTGTCAGTTGTGCTGCTATATGCTTCATTATTGCACAGAATGTGTCCCACCAGACCTCATTATTAGGTGATCAAAAGTGGTATCTTTGCAGAGTAAGTCCACATCTAGACTCAAGCATTCCCAGGGCTTGAAACTGCAGCAAAAATGATTACCATAGTTGAATCCAAAGATATTCCAGTTCTGATTATCATAAATATGAACTTAACATCCTAGTTATACATTGCATTGAATTTAAAAAATATATAAAAGGTTGGAATTCCTTAATAAATAATAATAGAAGCATCTCTTGAACAAAATCAGTGTTTTTTTTCCCCTAATTTGCCCACACTGGCATTCAGATTAGGAATCAAGATAAATTCCTGGTATTTCTGGTGCCAGTTCCTATAGGTGTCCAACAGAGTGGGAAGATGTGCTGGGTTACAACATACCCTACAGAAAATCACTGGTTGGTAATTGCCCTATAGATTGAGCACATTTCCTTATGTGATGTGGAGGGTATCACTGTGCCCTGACATGCCTACTGAGCTTGCCCTGAAATCTGACCTGTTTAGGACGAAGAGTCTGAAGGCTTCATCAAGCTGTGTCAATCCTACCGCCACAAATCTGACACTTCCCAAACTGGTGGGACCCCCCTAGGCCATGGGTCTGGCCTAATTAGACTGGGGGGGGAGAGAAGGGGGAGTGCTAAGACTGCCAGTTGGATGTTGTGTTGGCCTCTGTTCAGACTCTCGTTGGTGGCGGAGGAGTCCTGCTCATCACAAATGTCTCCCACGCTTGCCCAACTCCTACACTTTTTAGAATTTAAAGAGGAAAAACAGGAAATGAATAAGTCCCATCTATGTGATGCGGGGAAAGAGGGCAACGGGTAATACCTGGACAAAAAGTTGCCCAACGTCCCATGTTTCTTGTTCTTATTAATGAAATCAACTGGTTCTTATGAACGAAATCAACTGGTGGATTGTGTTGAAATTTAATCCCATTTTAGGTATTATTTCATCCAGCAGACATTTTATTGTACTTTTGGCTTGATTTAAAAAACTTGTCGTCTGAGATGTGTCGTGTGTTCCGTGCAAATAGTCGTGATGAACAAATCGGAGTGCATCTTTTAACTGTAGCAGGTTTGTTTGTGGTGAGAGTGAGAAGTCACGGAGTGTCCACACATCCCCGGAGTGCATTGTTGCAAGGTTGTTTACCTGCCTGTACTTAACAGCCCGGCTACATTGAATCTAACAACATCTCCCGTCACCTGTTTCCTTGGCCGTGATGACATGCACTTTTTGTGGATGGCCAAAATTTGAGTCAATAATCATATTTCTAGAAATTGTGTGCTTGTCATGAAGTTTCCAAGAATCCTTGTATTAGTCAATACGATCTTAATGAGCTCCACAAACAACGAAATATATTCAGATTTCGGGAAAGGTGAGCTCAGGGTAAAAGGTTGTTGCAATTTCAACAGAAAATAGGTAATTTAACACCACAGAGGAATAGCTGGAATTCCCACGTGTATGCTTCATGTGCACTGGGGACTTCAGAAGCTGAGAGTTGGGAGTAACTCCACTTTCCGCTGATAAGAGGAGGCTCAATTACATGCTGTTAAACAAAAGCAAGTAGTGAGACACTGAAAGTATATTATGCCCCAGTTTTTTAGGTCACACTGTAGTTTCACTTATGGGGTTTCTACCTAACGGAACAAATGCCTATATATCCCTGCTGCTTGTGGTTGATTGTTATCAGTGTTATAACATACTAGGATATAATCACCATATTTGTTATTGTCCCTCACGGTCATGTGTATATAATGATTTAACGCATACCGAAAGTTACATTTAGGAACTAGTGTAAACAAGAAAACACAAGGTAAACTTTTGGGAACAGTGTGTAAGTTTGTGCGACATGTAAGCAAGCAGAGTTAGATTTGAAGTGTGCAAGTCTGGTTCTGTTGAATGGAGCCAAGGTAGGCAGGTTATCAGAGTCGTGGAAGGACTTTAGTGGTTGAGGGGGCTCGTGACTTGACGTCTGCTGAATCAACACAGACAACAACTTAGCTTACATGATAACATTGTTCAATACTACCCTCGTATTTGGCCTGCAAATGTTGCTTTGTCCTCTTGAAACCAGCTTTTAATTTATAACTGTGTTTATTGACATAAGATCGCTCATTAACCGAGTCTGATAAGGCCGATATGTACTAACACTACATCGTGTGGGCTGAATTCAGCACTAATTGCCATTGCTAGCTCTGATATTGCTATCAGAGATTGAAGTTCAACTGATATCCACTTTGAAGTTCTCACAGACCTGGTTCTTGTCCGGTTGGAGCTGGAACACACGCTAATTTTCAAACCAAGAAAAACTTGTTCGAACGTCACAGAAGGTCACATGACACACCCTTATTTGTAGTGTAACATAGATGCCATCTGAAACAGTCAGGCTCTTATACAGATTATTCCAAGACATTCAGAGGAAACATCTGCATTTAATATGTCAGGGAGGGTGATAACAAGAACTGGTTATAAGAAAACAGGAAGACTGGGAGCCGTTGAATTTTTATTCCAATGGCACTATTCACTACTACATGCCTAATAGGGAATTATTGTTGAATAGCATATCTGTCATGAGAATTAGTGGTGTATAACAGATCTAGCTAGGTGTGTTATTGTATAGTGTGTGTGCATATATATATATATAATTGATGATGATGATGAATTTAGTGTTGTAAATCAGATCTAAATGGGGAGTTCCTGTTGTGTGACATGGCTTGGTAGAAACTATCTGATATGAAGCCCATCTAAGCATGACTTGACTACCAGGGACAAACCATGGTGCAAGAAGAGCGTTGTGGAAGCTGATCTCCATTAATGAGAGGTTGACATGACTGTCAATGCATCAATAATTGACCCATGTAAATGTTTAATCCACGTCGGGCTGGACATGTGGTGGCAGGGTGTGGATGTAGCGTGGGTGAGCCTGCTTGTGGGCAGAAGGTGATGGGGTAGACCCCAGCAAACAGATTAGGCTAATCTTCAGACAGAGATTTCCGATAGTCAAAAGGTAGCACTGATTAAAATGATGCTGAGAATACTTGAATGATTAATGTTTAACACTTTTGTCCTTAATTGTAATCAGTTCTGTGATCCTGTGAAGATCCGGGTTGGAACTGGTCTTCAGCAACATGCTTGTCTTAAGAGACAACAGTATCAGGTGGTCTGGCTTAGTTGTCATGGCATCCCATTTGTGTAGATCGATGCTCATGATGTCAGTCACTAAATTGTCTGGTCCAGAATTGATTATTTACAGCCTGCTGTCATGTAGCTGGAATATTGCGAATATGACGAAACAAACGAAAATGGGGAAAAAGGATGAACATAGAACCAAGCAGTGGAAACAAAACTGACACGACTGAGTGCAGGTTTTCTTTGTAGTAAATTGTATATCTGTCCAGGTACTGTTGATGTTTTACCACACAACTGGCTCTATTACCTGACTATGCCGCCTACAGCACATGGTATGGCATTAGACAACAAACAAACAATTCTGAGGACTTGCTTCCAGCAACTAGAGACTGAATACACTTGGAGGCTTGTTCTGAACAGTGTCAACCTGCAAGTCGAGCATCATGCACTGTTTGTTATACGGTGTTGCATAACGTTTACTGCACACTCCATGCCCGTGTTCAGTTTTGTCTGTTCAGCAGCTGCTGAAGCTGATCAAATGATGACCCAAGTCATGTACAAGGATTCGATCCACATGAGCGAGTATAAACACAACTTAGCCCAACGCTACTGTCAGTCAACCGTGCAGCATCGACCACTGCCAGTGTCAACATACCTTCGCTCCGTTTAACTCTGACAAATTTATTTTATGAATAGATTCCCATTAGCAGTAGCTGTTTCGAGGGTAGAGTTGATAAGGCTAAAGTACACCTCAACCTGACGCTCCTACGTTTACTTGTGCAAGGTGAAGGGACAGAGTAAATATACAAGCACCTGTACTGGAAGTATGTACTCAGCCTTGGGGAATATTCATCACGACAGTCACCTGAATATGTAATGAGTGAAATGCACTGAAGCATGCTGTTTGTTCACTGTAGACCAGTGGATGTCGACGCTGAATGTTGCTCTTTGTTGTAATTAGCAATGACCCTGATGGGATATGGGAATATATGACCTGAGACGTCAACAACCCGTCAGGTTATCGTTATTTTGACGTGATAACATGGATGTCCCAACTTTGTGATTTGTAGCTATTAACATTTCTGATTGAATATCGGGTTATTCTATTCCTGGCATTAATGAACAAAGTAAAAAAAATATTTGTTCAACTTTTAACTAATTGTTTGAGAGTTTTATGGCTCGAACCATGTGAAATTCGGGCTGTTAGTGCTTAAAAGGGGGTTTATGATAGACATTGTGTCACGTTGTTATATATGCAGTGAAAGGGCCAAGTCATCTGTTTCCCGGGCCCCGATAAGGCATTATGTCTGCTAATTGTTTTGAGGGCTAGTGGTCAATTATTGATACACTTGTAGTGAAAGGGCTGAGCGATCATTCTCAGAGGCCCTGATTAGGAATCTTTATCAGCCATCAGCTATTTTGTGCTCTGTTTGGGGCTAGCGGACTGTTGGCGGACATGCTTGGTGGAGCTGAAAATGTACCTGGTTTTATCTGAATAGTGTGTCATCGAGTACAGCCGGGTGTCACATGATGCATCTAGACATGTGCAACAAGACTCGTAAACGAAGATTTTATTGCCTGACGGATTAACATTCTTGCTCCCATGATTGTGTGATGTGATATTGGATAGAGTAGAAAATCTGTTAATGCACTAGTTCAAGAACAAGATATTCATTCGGAATTTAAATGAATTACACTTTGAAATCTAAGGGAGGTAACTGTGATAAGTCCATAATATAAGGGCGTCCACCTTTGGAGGTGCCTGTGTTGATATTGCCGTTATCATTTCATCTGTGTGGGATATTCTCTGCTTTATTGTGTTTAGAAAACATGCCCCTGTTTAGACGGCTGGGATTAGTTCACAATACTTTCATGGCAAACATCAGACAAAGAGTCTCTTAACACCTGAAGCTTTTTATAGGTTTATGACTTGTAAACAAATTAATTGCTGGTTTTGATATGGCTGATGTTCGAGTTAGTTGTACTGACAGTAGCATCTGGTTATTGCCATCCCTAACAACAAAATGGCTTGTGGCGAAGTTAAGCCACACCCAACATAGAATAGTCATATGACGAGCAGCTGTCAATTAAAACAAAGCAGTCTGTCTCTTTGGGTCTTTGAGGATTTCAAATCGTGGTTGACTTGTCAGTTTCTCATTATAAAGCAACAGGGCCCTGGAGTGATGGTTCTGCTTGACTGACTTTAATGTGAGCATGTCTCGTGAGAGGATGGAATACGGACGTATGCCTGTCAGCAAGATACATGTATTGTTTTCCGCGTTATTGGACATGAATGTCAAATTCATAGTTCAATATTCTGCTATTAGTTTGATGAATCCTGATGTTCTAATTGCTCCCAGTAACTGCAGATTTGTTACTATTATCCTGAAGCATAAAATATCCTCAAGATTACTCAATCACTCAAGATAATGCTAATTTAATATTGGGAGGGGGAGGGAGAAGGTATTTTTGTCTTATTGGCATGTGCAGCAGTTTATCACCCGGGCTGACAGCTTCTGATAAGAGAGGTTGTAAATCTGTTGAAAAAACGGAGCTCAATTTTCTTTGTATTAACCACAAAAGAAGTGTTAGGTATGGAGGAATGCTGTGGCCTAGTGTCATGCACCTGGTGTTTGGAATATGTTTATGTAGGGTCCTAGCCAGGTAGGCATGGGAAGGGATGTTAATTAATGTCGCTAGTTAATGACTGGTTATATAGCAGGCATTGTGCCAATCTTGTAATTGTGCGGGCCTGTGGTCCATGGAGTGATGAGGTATAGCTGCAGAGGGGGGTTGGGGGGGGGGGACATGTTGAATTGTCGTGGAAGATGGGTGCAGGAGGGATGCTGTTGGTGGCCCCTGTGGTGGAAGAAGGGCAGGGTGGGAGAGGGATGGTGTTTTCATGTTTTAGGGGTGAGGATGAGCCCTTGGTTGGAAGAAGGGCAGGACTTCTAGGGTGGGGAGGGATGGTGTTTCCGTGTTATTGGGGTGTGGGAACTTTTGTTTTTCCCCCCGAATATCAGTAAGAATGCTCTGGGTTGGGAACGGTCAACCCTACAGTTGGAAGATGGGGTGATACTTCAATGCTTGCCCCTAGGTCAGAGAACGGTTGGCCATGAGTGTTTTGGTGGTACATATACTATTAAACTTTTGGGACAGGGAGTGTCTTAGTGACACGTGCTGTGATATGTAGTCATACAAATAGTATCCGATATTGGAAGCATGGGCTGCTTCATTCAAGTTGATTAAACATAAATACACAGTGCTTGCTGTGAAAGGAGACTATGATTGTCGTAAGAGGCGACTGACAGGTTCGTGTGGTCAGGATCGCCGACATGGTTGATGCATGTCATTGATTCCAATTGCAAGGATCGATGCTCATGATATTAATCACTGGTTTGCTGGTCCAGACTCGATTATTTACAGACCGCTGGAATATTGCTGAGTGCTGCGATAAACAACCAACTAACACAACCAACAACATAAATTCACAGTTCAATAAGTTATTACCATATCATGTCACAGTATGAAACGTACCATATGAAATATCTCGGTATCCTTATCAAATGTTGAGTAGTTTATGGATCCCTGGACAGGGTGTAAGCCTTTCTCCAAGGGTTGGAAAATGTGAAATTGGAGATACTGTTTTCAGTAAGACTGTTGGAATCAACCACTTTAAGGTAGCGATTGTGGGAAAGTGCACACCCTGTATTTGTATATAACAATGTGTTACATACTCCACGCCATAAACACAATGTGGGTGATAACTGTTTTAATGAGTACATTAGCATGCGTTAATTGACTGTCAGCTTGTGGTACACAGTATAGCTCAATGAACTCTCCCCTTATCATACAGATCGTCTGAGACAAGCTGAGACTAATTACTGTATATAACACTTTCTGAACTCCAGGAATTTCCCCATCTGGATAGAAAGGGTTAATGTCACCGCCAGAGCAGCAATGAGCATCAAGGGTTAATGGGGAATGCCATTCCTAAGCTAGGTTGGATGCTCTGTATCTTGTTGAGGGTTAAAAATGGGACATTTATTCTATGGAATGGCAAGGTGGCAAAACATTAACAGCAGTTTATTGTCTTTGTGTATTAAAGAATACTTACTATGGATATGCACACTTGTGTAATCGTGTTAGTTAGGTCTGGTTTTGCAGCATTTTTTTAGTTGGTTTCTTCAGAGGTTGAAGATAGAATCTGAAGAGTGCATGGCTGTAGCTATAAACTGGACTGGGGTTTTGAATGGGGCTTACGGTGCTGCTGGTTGTAACAGAAGTAAATTATCAGTCTTTTGTACTTATTGACAAATTTGAGGTGGTGAGATTTATGCTTTTTTCTGCAAGTAGTACATTGCATTTGGAATTTTCATGAAAATACCTTTTGGAAAAACTATTTGATGTATTGTCTCAGGAATCATTTTGATGTTGTGGCCTGGGTTTGCTTGATGAACTGTCTTAGATATTATTGTTATAAGTTGATTTTTTTTGGAATTTAAAAAAATTATTTATTTAAGAATGGAGAGACTTGAGAAATGGGCCTTGAGTTGACACAGTCCAGGTGTGGGGTTAGCTGTACAACTAATTATAGTGACAAGCTACATCACTGTGGGTGTCCCATGGGGTAGAGGTTGGAAGTAGTTGTCAAGTTAATCTCATGGGAGCTGATACCCATGGAAACCGACAGTTGATGACTTGCAGATAGTTGTAAGGCACATGTTGTTTCAGAAAGCTGATGTACAGCAGTTTTTGCTTTGAAAAAACTATTTTGTTTTTGTTCCTGATACTTCAGACAGCTTGTTGTGAAAGGATGTATTTTGTGAGGGTTAAGGATCGTAATAATTCTAATTAAAACCAGAGAAAAACCTCTCCGAAGTGTTGGTTTCCACATATCGGTGAAATCATATCATCTCCTCAGCATACTTCAGAAAAAGAGATTCCCCTCAAGAGAAACTTATGATGGAGAACCATAGCTTTTCTTTCTTGGACAGAAAATATTTCAGATATCAATTGCCAACATCCTTGTCAAATTCTTCATTTCATTTCATTGCGATGTGGCTGCGGCACTTGCAGCCCGTGAAAAATCCCCTTAATAATTTTTTCTCTGATATCAGTGGCATGGAGATGCAATGTGTGGCTGTTGCTATCGTGTGGCACAACCAATCAAATTTAGTCCCAAAGTGACACTTTCCGCAGATTCAATATATAACCTGTATAATGTTGCCGGCAGATATGGTGCCTGCATTATGCAACTGGAATGCAATTGTGCTTGGTGTATTGCCTGGTGGAATATGAAGGTTTATTTGCCGGGCAGTTTTGATTTGTAACAATACTGCTACCAACGAGGGCTGTTGCTGCCAACAAAACATCCCCCAATCAATCAGTTGATATTGGCTGTCGGGAAATTAAAACTTGCATTTGAAAAATCGAAATGATTTCCATTTTTATCACTCATTGATTTAGGTATCAACAGCAGCTAAGAAATTATTCCTTTAAATTATTCTTTTTATTTCTAGAGTGAAAAATCTTGTTCAAACTCAGAAAATGATGTTCATGATATTGTCATTAATATCTCTAGTTTGACATATTTCCCTTTGCACAACGGGGACAGATTAGATATCTATTGAATGAAGGAATACTTTGTCCTCCATGAATAATTCATATACTATCAGCTCAAGTTCCATTATATCCAAGTAAAACTTATGAAAACTTTCTGGACAACACACATGAAGAAAAAAACTGTTGGTTCCGCATTAGAATTGATTCCGCAATTCAGCTGGTTGTTAGAAGTGACCAATGGATCAAGTGGTCAGGCTTGGTGATTTGGTTGATTGGGTCATCGTACTCTGAGGACGTGGACCGTTGCTTGTACTATCAATCAACGGTTTGTCTGGTTATTTTCAAGCCATGCCCGACAGCTGAAATGTTGCGGATTGAGTGTTAAACATGAGTAAGACTAGTTAAACATTGAACATAATAGAAACGCAGTCACAACAAAAAATGACACTATTGTGTACACCTGACTTGCCTAGGATAGACAGTATGCTTGTTATACCACACCACTGGCTGTACTACCTGCCTGTACAGCCTACAGCACATAGCAGCAGGGTCCTGATTGGCTGTTATGGCCGCCATACCAAGAGATGGCCTCTATTGTAATTAACAGGGTCATGTGTTGGATCTCACACCATGGCTCTAATTAAGCCTTTGTGTATCACTGAAGAATTGCGAGGCTGTTAACGAGATGGTTTATGGCTGGTTCAAGGTCACAAGGGAAAGATAACATGCTCATATACCTGGATATGACATTGCTGAGAATGCCAACTTGCATCAGTCCTTTGTTAGATGGTTCGGTCTTAAATTTGTGTCTTTTGTTCTGAACACATAGTATTGTAAATCGTAAATAGAAAGTGTTGTGGTAGGCCATCTGTAGCAGAGATGCCTGGAAAAGTGCAGTATGTCAGTGTGTATCATTTGCTAAGGACCACACCTTTAGTGGCTATTTTGGTTCTTAGCAAATGGTGAGTAGTATATAGTAATAATTGTTTATCATGATATTAATGTATTGCGGAGTTGGACTGGGATTGGCGAGATGATTACGGAAAGTTCTGAGAACTGTATGATGAGCAGATTGAGGTCCAAGAACTGCATGATGGGCAGATTGAGGTCCAAGAACTGTATGATGGGCAGATTGAGGTCCAAGAACTGCATGATGGGCAGATTGAGGTCCAAGAACTGTATGATGGGCAGATTGAGGTCCAAGAACTGTATGATGAGCAGATTGAGGTCCAAGAACTGCATGATGGGCAGATTGAGGTCCAAGAACTGTATGATGGGCAGATTGAGGTCCAAGAACTGTATGCTGGGCAGATTGAGGTCCAAGAACTGTATGCTGGGCAGATTGAGGTCTAAGAACTGTATGATGGCAGATTGAGGTCCAAGAACTGTATGATGGCAGATTGAGGTCCAAGAACTGTATGATGGGCAGATTGAGGTCCAAGAACTGTATGATGGGCAGATTGAGGTCCAAGAACTGTATGATGGGCAGAACTGTATGATATGAAGACCTGTATGTTGGTCAGGTCATAGTAGTCGTCCGGGACATCCTTCACTCCATGATACTAACCAGGTCCTGCTCCCAGTCAGTGTTGGAGTCAGTCATCACAACAGTAGTACTTGGCTAGGGAAACAGTACATGCTTGATGTATGAGACAAGATATCAGCATTGACACTGTGTCACTATTAGCTGTGCTTGATGGGAAACAGTTATGAAACATTAGCATCTGTGGGAGGAGGTGTCTCCGACTAATGTAGTCGTCACTTTCATGATATTTTAAGCAATACAGGATCACTCTGCATGAAAACTTGCATTACATGGTTATGACCGACAGATGTATTCATGTTCCTTTTTTTTCGAAAGAGCAGTATGTGTTGTTTTTAAGCTCATAACTGTATATTTGGATGTTCCGGGACTGTTTTCATGAGTAGAGCCATGACAAAGCCCTACAGCTTTTATTTCTAACACTGATTGAGACAAACCACACTGTCAGAGAAATTATCATCAGTTTTTTTCAACTAACTCAATTCAACAAAAGTAATGTGACCATGGAATGATGAAAGATGGGTTGTCTTGTTGTAAAGGAACACTGCGAAAGCAAAATGTATCGTTGAGGACCGGTGTGCTGTAGATTTCCCCTGAGACTTGATTTGCTGTTTCATATTGGATATAGTTTAGGAATGTAACGCCTTGTGCTGATCAATTATTCAAAGGAGCTGCTACTACAGAGCTGAAAATACTCCAACCTTCCGAATATTGAACAAGAAAACCCTCTTTGCTATCTTCCTGGAGAGCGTCAGTTTACTGCATATAACTGTTTGTTCTTTTGTGCAAGGTTTTGTTTATGTTCTTTGATATTCAATACGGCTGAAATGTGAATTGATCTGGGCTTAGGAGACGTGGAGTGTTGCAGGAGGTGTGACTGTCTTCTTCTACACTCAGTGGTCGCTTGATTGGCTACTGCAGAAGAGATTATTATGTCAATAAACTTCTCTCATACTTACTGTGGGAGCATTGGTGGCCCAGTCGTCTAAGGCGCTGTGATTAGCTGTGCAGAGTTGCATCCCTTGGCATGCCATAAACCTATAAGTGTGGGTTTGAATCCCTGATTATGTTTCTAGGTTTGTCAGCACCATACCCATCCTTGTGGGTTTCATCGAAGTGGTAAACCTCTAAGACCTGCATCACTTCAGGCTATCCTCCCACACTGACACGCTGTGATATAACTGGAATACTGTTAAAAGCGGTGTTAAACCCAACTCATTCAATCACTCTTACTGTACTTTCACTCTCTTATATCCTGTACTCTCATACTCTCTCGTATCCACTGTTTTTGCACTGACTGATATTCCCTCAAGATGTCCTACTCTCTTGCACCTCTTCCCTTTCACCAGTGCATTGTGAGTTTTCGATACAATACACAATACGTTTTTGCTGTATCAAAACAAGACGATACACTTTCTGAAATAAGTTACTTGCTTCTCAGTTAATGACCTCCCAGTAAATGAGCGTTTTTAACAGTCAAATATTGCAAAATGTATTGTAGTTATCTTTTCAAGTTCAAGAGCTGCTACGAACATGTGTCTACAGCTAGCTCTTCCTTTGGAACCTGCTCTGAAATATTTATGGTCGAGAAGTTTCCACATGATTTGACACAAATATGTGTAGGGCGATACATATCGTATCGTGACCTAAGTATTGTGATATGTATCGTATCATCCACCATTAGCCAGGCTTCAAACAAAACTCCCCACTAATGTAACAATACCATTCTGTTAACAGAACAATGCAACCTTATTCAGATAACATTAGGAAAAAAATCCATTTTCCGAACAATAAAAGTGTATGAATTGTATTCTAAACAAGGTGTATTAATATTAGATCTGACAGAGATGCATTAATGAGGCGGATCGGGAAATAACGTGGATTTGACATGGCAGCTGGTTTGTAGGACCCTGGCAGTAAAACACAGATTTCATATTAACATAATGATGATTAGGTGCTTCGAGAGACGATGGGGGGAGTGGCTGGAGATGGGGAGCACATCAATGTCTCCAGCTCTGTTTTATAGTACAGACCGGAGATGTGTCATTTATGGCTAGGCCGGCAGTGGTTTAAGGGGATGCAATATTCAGAGGTGGATTTGATGATAGATACATGGATATTGACTTGTGTAGTTATTTGTGTATTGGTGGGGGGAGGGAGGGGGGGGGGTTTCCAGGTTGCCAGGTGCAACTGTGAGACAGTAAACAAAAGAGTCTTTACACGGAATATGAAGTATAAATGTCTCCAGTGCACCTCAAATCAGGTCACAGTTGGCAGTGTTTGCCCGCCCTTGCTGAGCTCTTTTATACTGAAGGTGGGAAAGTTTGCTGCGACACAAGTCTGAATAGGCACGAAGGGCCTTCTATACAATGTATATACCTTTCTTTTGTTCACTGTTTGATCGGCCGGCTATGTTGAGCTGCGTAGATGAACGGGTTTTGTGTATGCATAGGGGTTGCCAAGGTGATGCCTTTCTCTGCATTACAAAAGGCCCAGCATTTTCCAATAATGTGGTGGTAGCAGTGGGATACACTGGGATAGACATTTCAGTCTGATTCAAAACCAGGAGAAGTGCGCAATGTGGGTGGGGTCAGCTAAACCTCAGGTGAGAAAAGTTTAAAAATTGCATTTTTCTCGCTTCATCAAAGACAGTAGTGATGTGTTGTTAAAGGCTAGGTCGGTCTAAGGCCGTGGAGAGCTACCTTTGTCAGGCAGTTAAAGTTATCCTAGCTCGGATTGATAGATCGGAATTCAATCACGCTTGCTAAGATGAATGTTCCTCACATTGGTGATTTACATAATTGAGGAGGTTGGTGGTTCAAGCATTGATAAGGACTGAACGCGGACTTGTCTAGAATTCTCCTTCTCTGTGCCGATCTAACTAAATGGTAGTATTTCTACAAACAACAGAGTAATGCTTCACTGTCAGGATTGATTTTGTGTCAGTGTTAAATGTGTGAGAAATGAATTGTATGTGGTGTAATTCAAGTCTGAATATCATATGTAGAAAAAGTAGCTTTTGATAGTTGTTAAAATAGGAGAGAGGCTGAAATCAGGTTGACACTTTTCCCCCAGCATACTGCATTTTACAGGACGTGATGTATCGCAATGTCAGTTTTTTGTGCAATTTATTTCTCACAATAACAGATTGGAATATTTTAATCCTGAAACAAGCTCCTCCTTATCTTGGGCTCCTTCATCAACCAGATAATAGCCCCAAACCTGAATTATGTTTGTATATATTGATGCCAAATGGTTTGTACAGTCAATCAGGGAATGTTGCTATCATTTGTCATCAAACACTTCTTCAGAATGCGTGTCAATTGTTTAATGTCTTTCTGCTTCAGTCGTGGAGTTATATAACATATTAATGCTGAGATGAATTTGATTCGAAAACTGTCTTGTAAACAAGCTAGGAAAGCAATGTTCCTCGAGTTGGAAGATAGGTTAGCTCTGGATTGGATAGGATAGGATAGGAGTTTATTGTACAGAATGTCCTCATGGGACATGGTATGTAGTTTATGTAATGTATATTTGGTACAATTATACATATATATTGATACCAAACTAGACATAATCAGTTCACGTATGTGCAGTTACAAGGAGTGTTTTCTAAACTGGTAACATGTGTTATTGTAGATTATGCCGATGATCTTGAAATAAACATTTGGCGTACGACATTTGAAACACTTTAGCAGCAGAAACAGAAATGAAAACATTGTTTTGAGATGTGAATTTAAGCTTTTGAGTGGTGATTGTTGGCAAGATCTGAAGGATTGATACAGGAGATACCATTGTAGAAAATGTTCGTCTTCTACTTCACCACTTGTGCAGTTGTGTATCACTGTGTTAGGTGTCGAGGAATGAACTGATAAAAGACAAGCCATCAAATCTTAAAATGACTTTCTTTCTAATCGGAATTTGATCTGCTGTCGGTTCTCCTGTGAACTACAATCTGTCGATTTGGTTGTTTCTGAAAGAGAAAAGCCAAGGCACACCTCATACATATGTAGAGGCACGATTGACTCAGAGTGATATTGTGGGTAGGGTAACTAGATGACCCCTGAAAGAGGAGTCATAACTTTCACTATGTGCAATGGCCATAGCTGCAGTGTTTGAATACTAAATTTTTAGGCATGAAGTATTTGTGTATTAAGTTTGCCTTTAACATCAGTCAGGCAGAACAAATTTAACAAAATCCTTTAATAAGAATATAAAAATATTGCCAGGTCATCTTCAGAACAGCCATAAAAACCTTACGCAGAGAAGTAAAAAAAGAATTACTTCGGACATTATCTTAGTTTTATTAAGCAACAGTCATGTGGTGTATGCTGGGAATGTCACTTTCCAAACTAAGACCGTTGGAGGCCAGTTGGGAAAACATTGTTATTTTGTCAGTAAATTCGTAAATTTTGAGTTATTTTAAATTTGCATTAATTGCAGTAATGTAGCACTCCAAAGTAAGCCTCTTCCACTCTGTTGGTACAAGCTACAACCTTATTAACATGAATTAGGAAATTATATTTCCAATTTGGAAAGTTCAGTTTTTGTTTGCTGTGAATTAGGGACCGAACATCGGCCTCTGATCAGGTCTAGATAAATACCTGGCATATAATGTGTAGCTGATTAAAAAAATAATTCAGGAAGAATAATAAGAAATGAAAATATTTTGGAGTGAGAAATGAATGTCGGATAGTGATGTACGGTATCAACCCACTATGGCTCCTCCTCTCATGATGCTCTTGATGCAGTACTAATTGGTCACTAATGGATCCATTCTTTTACTTCAGATGGTGACAAGAACCAAGAAGATATTCGTGGGAGGTTTATCCGCCTCAACGACAATCGAAGATGTCAAGAACTACTTCTCCAAATATGGCGATGTGAGTACAGAAGTAGCGTGTTAATTCTGGAGACAGTGATGAATGTTCCTCCACATCGGCTGATCACAGCGGGCTCTTTTTCTGCCATCCTGATGCTACTGTCCTATCAACTATGTTCGTTTGATAATATGATGTATATATACCATAAAATACCCAATGTTTCAATAACATACGTAGATCGGGGACGAGAGTGTACAATTTTATTTTGTCATTTGTGATTAGTTTTCTTTTGGTTATTTGTACTGGGTAATAAAGGCTTACCTTCTTCTGATATCTTCCCCAAATAATTAGAATAGAATTGTAAAATGTAGGGATTTGAATTAGGATTTAGGTATCTTAAAATCTGTAGTGAAATGCCAGTAAGATCTTTTTTTATTCCCCAATAATTATTAAGTTTTATCTAAAAATGTTTTCCTCAAATCATGAATAATAAAAATACTAATTTCGAAACAGCATTTAATTGTGGTCATGTAAATATTTTCCTTGAGACTAGCATCAATGTAAGCTTGTGCAGGTCCTGCCATCTGGGCTTGTTTTATTTATGGTAACACAGGTGATTGTTAGTTGCTGATTAAAGGTAATGCAGTCACGCAAGGTAACACAACCCAACTGCATGTTTTAACGATAGGCTACCTCTGGCCTTGAAAGTTGTGATTAATTGACACAAAGCATGATAAGCCCGACCCTAAAAAAAAATCAATAGATGGTGAGAAGTGAAGCAAGCCATTCACACTTACTGTGAAGAGCAGTAGGAAAGTAGTATTTTGACTTACTTTATGAAGGGGAAACATCTTGGTAGTGGTAAATATATGGAGCAATTTTTTGGGTCCAGCGCGTGTACAAGATAATGATTGCATGAGTTGATAACTTCATGAATCGCCAGTCAGAAAATTTAGTTTCATTTATTGTCAGTCTTAGGGAAAATAGTTTATTGTGTCGGCCATCTTTTTGCCCTATTTGGTAGACAAAATACAGAGGTTGCATTGTGTATTCAGGATACTGGCAGGGCATGACTGCTCTTGTTTTGTGAGAGAACAGTGGCTTACTGTAAGAAGCTCAAATTCATTAGTTGTGCTCAGAGAAGTGTATGGCTTTGAGTTTCAAATAACACACTCAGTTGAAGTTGATTTTTCTAATTATTAAAAAATATTATGTTAACAAAATTTGATTGGGTAGAGTTTTTGCCTCTCACATATGGTGAATTTCGGACATTTATTTTATAATTGTCATCATTGTGGGATTTTTAAACACAGAAGGGACACTTCTAGTCCCAGTCGTGCCAATTTGTTTCAGGAAAGTAGCTTATTTACTCACGGACAGCCATTTTGCATCTAAATTGAAAGAGATAAAATTCAGTTATTCGGATCAGGCCAGGGGCTGCCAACTGGGTATCTCCCCCAAACTGGGTAATGTTCTACAGTTATTAGGGACTTCTCTCAATTAACTCTACTTTGCTTACACAGAGTGCTGCAGAGTGCATGTGAGGCAAAACTAGTCACTCTACTAAATTAGACTTCTTATTGAAGAGCTAATCTGGTGAATTGTAACCAGTGCATCACCACCAGGCCAGCCAGGAAGACTACAATTCCAATTCAATTTGTCCCCTGTTTTAACCTCCGAGAGTGACAGTTCTCTGTGGATTAACACTGACATTTAGACATACCATAAATCAACAACTGAGTTCAATTGCGGGATAATTTAATTTATTTTGGCTACAAAAATGTTAAATTTCATTCAGGTCAACTTTCGAGTAATTTACCAACAGTTTCAGATGTTTAAAACTACCATTGCACTAGCACCAGTGAAGTAAAATCAATTGAGCTGAATGAGAGTTGAATTCAATTATTATTTACTGAGGAAAAGTTAATTTTCATCTTCTCCTCCTGTGGTATAAATAGAAGCGGATCAGCCTGGAAACCCAAGAGTGGATTTGATTCACTGCATTTTCCATTGAATCAATAAATGCAATTATTCCGATTTCTGTAGAGCAGCAAAAACCTGGTAGCTCGTGAAATTCTTGATACTACAGTTCTCGCTAGATGTTCCCCTTGATATGGGATTGACTCGGCGCGGTGCCCCACACAGCCAGTCAAAGGAAGGCAATCTTGCTCATGCAAACTTAAAACTCAGTTTGGGAATTCCTGATAAAACAATTTAGCCTTGTCGTATTCGTTGGTGAAACAGTTATGTGATAGTGCAATATTTGACAGACATGTTTGCTGTGATCTGGTGGTTTGTCTTCCAAGTTTTTATTGCAGTGGTTCTCCTGCACTGTAGGTCCTGGTGTACTTATACAAGTATGATATAATACCCTGGAACTAGTCAATACCTATATTGCTTTTCTTCAATCATAGCTGCCTCTGAGGCTGATCTAAGAGTCTGATTGACCCGTCATTATTGAGTTATCTCCCTTTGTATTTACACTCTTTATTACAAGTGTCCATTTCCGTGTGGCTCACGATAGTTTTGTTTTGTCAGCTACGATACTTGGACAGAAAGATTGAATTTCGCTGTGCCTGATGAAGACACGGGGAATAAATTGTCATGAAAGAAAGTAGATTTATCTGTAGTAGAAGCAGCATAATTTTTTGTGACTTGAAGACGTTAGCCATCTGTGCTGCGATATGCACATCAATCACAGTGTCTATCAGGAAACAGGAACACTGTGGTTTTTCCAAAGAGATAAAATGATTAAAAAGGTTTCTGAATGAAGTCGTATTCTTGAAGCTAAGTCACCAAGCAGCCACCTAAATGAAATAATTTTCCAGTATTTGCAAATGTCGGTTAAATAATCGTCAAGAAAGCTGACTTCAGCACATTTGAGAATGGTTACTTGTATAGCCATCTTGCTCTTTTTAACCAGCCAGGACATCTCGTGTTTTTGTCACTGACCTGATTAGTGTGGAAGCACTCCCTTCAGTTTGCCTGTCCCATGAGCCTTCGCTGATCATTCAGTTTCGACTTGATGGCACATTTGGTGAGAGTTCTTCTTGAATTGCCTGATTTCCAACCCTCCTCTATGCTCAATCAGACTCCAAGACTTGTGATGAATTCGGGCTGCGATTTAATTTGGCCATCATTGGATGCCCAGATTGAATGTTGTTGGGTCACTGCAGGGGGCAACCACTTCAAACATGGTCGCCTGGGCCAGCTCAGGAGATGAAACTCCCAACATGGTGGCCATCTTGGACTCATTTTGTTGTCCTTTCATGTGAGCCCATGTTCGCTCTTCTGTCTTCCGTCATTATCAGCGGAGGTAGGGGTTGCAGTTGTGCACTGTGGTGTGCTCCCGCCACTGCCATCATGGACAGCCAATCAAGTGACGCCATCGAGGGATTTGCCCCATTCAGAGGATGTTGTTTTTTCTCAAACGAATTTTCTAATTTGACGAGCAAAATGTGCATTAGTTTATACAGAAATGAGCACTTCTTGTTAAAACACATTCTCCAAATCCACTGACTCTGAAAAGTCATTATTTTAGATTATTTTTTAATGATAAAATTTTGGAAGGTTTACTGGTGGTAATCATATAAATGAATGTTTCGTTTTAAAGATGCAGTAAAGGGGATTCTTGTGATAATGAAGATATGCTGAAAATAGAAAAAATTTATTGCTCTGATTGTCATTGAAATAAGACCTTTGTGGTATTGTGAAGTATTTTGTACAATACATTTGTGATACTCCTTTGGTGGACAAGGGACTGAGGCTAGGGCCCTTGTCTCCTGAAGTGGGCTGATTAGCTGGTGATGACCAGTAGACCCCAGGCTTGTGATGTGCCGACTGCAGTGGCTGAGGGTTAGATGTTCCTTCAAGTGATCAACCAGCAAGTGTCCCTGATTGTTTCTTTGCCAGAGGGGAGGATGTTTCCGTGGACATCAAGAGACCTGTCGGGAGTGTTGACACTGACAGAACAGCTCTTCCAGTGCATTGTCTCTAGGGGAATTGGTTCTCAGGAAATCTGTATGTTACTTGGAAACTATATTATAGGTTGAGGGTAGTCAGGTTTTCAGTGTTAGAAGGGAAGGATATAGAAGAAGAAGATTTATTGTACATAAACAACCACAGGGGGCAGGGTACAAAACATGAACATGACTAATTAAAAACATTGATATACACAATACAAATACAAATATTGCTTTGATTATATTGTGTCAAGAGGCGAAATTTTGGGAGGTACTGCTCTGTAGGGTTGTGGCCAGGTTATGGGTGTGAGGTGGTAACAGGAGGGGCAGGGGCAGGGGCGCTGGATAGGGGAGGGGCTTGTCTGTAGGCAGGCTGCTGTGTGGGGGGAGACAGGCATGTCTGAGTGCTACAGGGAGGGGTGAGGTTGAGGGCACCCACCTGGAATCACAGCACTAATTGTCCTCATGTGGAAAGAATGGACATTGATTGTTCCAATATCAAACTGAAAGGAAAATATTTTTGAATGGAAATTGCTGCTTAGACTTATTTGCTTGTGGCTACTGATCGCCTGGTATTTAGATGTGTGGACAAGTGTTAGTAGATATAGAGTGATGAAGCTTGTATGACACATGTACACTGCCCCATGAGGGTGTTATGTACAATACAACTCTGTTCTATTCTAGTGAAAACACAAATGGGTTGGTAGCATTTTGCTATTATATTAAGCAAACCACATGTTTCAACTTGAAGAGCACTTTAAAGTGAGAATTTGCTTGACTATAAAAAGTAATCAAGACTTTAGTATGAACGTTGCACATAAGGTCATTGCAGTGAGAACAAGGCCTCCAGCAATACTTCACCAGTAAATAAGTTTCAAATTTCAAGCTATCAATTATTCAGTACAATGTGGGGATAGTTAGCTGGAGGGAAAGTTGCTGAACTTTCTTCAAAGTAGGCAGCCAAAAAACACCTTGGAAAAAGATGCTTGTTCAATTCCAGTAGTTTTTGCCAATCTAAGGTGCCCATGCGTCATTGGCGCTTCATGATCACATTCTTAAAGTTGGCTAAATTCAGATTGAACAATAAAGGGCTGATTGTCAGGCTAAGATATAGTGCAAGTGAAGGTATGTTTGTACATGTTATTAATACCGGTGTGTGATAAGGGCCGGTGAATACGGCTGTTAATACACAAGGCAGTGGCTAGGTCAGGGGAGTGCAGGCTGGGAGGAGTGCGCCGCGACACTCCAATACCTATAGTCTATATTCTCACTCGTATCGGGTGTCACCACGGAAACGTGATCTGCGGCAGCAGTTAAACCATTATAACCGGGGAAGTATGGCGGAGCAGGCAGGAAATAGGACTAAAATGCCACCGAAATTACCCCTTGTGATCTTTGAGAAAAAAATGTTAAGGTTGAACAAGGCCCATATTCTGACATACTTGCTACACTGGTAAATATGGAAGCTGATAAAGTGTACAGCTTGAACATGGACCATGAAGTAATGAGGTTTGTGAGTTAGGCATGAATGGGCACAGAAAGGGTTATCCCACCACCTTGTATAGGGCTAACACTGGGACACCACCCCAAAAGGGTCACATTTGTCATCATAAATTTTTGTCCCCGTTTCATGTTGTTGCTTTATGGCGGGATGCAAACTGCCTCTTTATCATAATCTATCTCTAGTTTCACTCTGACCCCAGTTTATCAAGCTCCATGCAGTGAATTGCCCGGGGCAGTCAGTTAACATGTAGATGTTCCTGTACGCTACTGTATTGTATGAGACTCCGTGACATTGATGTCTACATGGTGTTTGTCTGAAATTCACACAGGAGATGAATCACAGCACTTGAGATGTTGTGAATAATTTACAAAGACACTTTACAAATGACATCTTGACCCTCTTGCATGAAACTTGTTATGTTCCTAAAAAACTCATTTCTTCAACCCTTTGTGTGAAAATAATAAGAGAAAACTCAATGCCATCTTGACCTTGTGTATACCTTGTTTCATGTGAAAAAAAAAGGGATCAACGAAAAAATATTTATTGTGCGATAAAATTCTTAGGCACTCTTGACTCTTGCATATGCTTTGTTATTGCGCCTAAAAATAAATTAACGAAAAAATCATTTATGTGTGTGATAAAAATAAATAGAGGAAATTATTATGCCTGTTAACTATCAATACTAATGCATCATTGACTATGGATTTTAGATGATTATGATATTGAAGCCAACGTTTGTTTTTCTTGATTCTGGCGAAGTTTTGAATTGTGCCCCATGGGAGCTGCAAGGCCCATCTGTCTAGAGCTCTGCACAGTTGTAGTGCTGTGGCTCTCTGTGAGCGCTTCTATATTTTAGTTTGAGGCAGCTGTTCTTCCCTTTCAGAATATTCATTAATGATCAGGATTCTTTGTAGTTGATCAATATCCTGTTCTTGAGCACACAGGGTGGAAACATAGAGGCTATGTCCCACGAAGGATGCGTCTGAAATGGCCTTGCAATACTGTTCATCAACACAGGGATGATTCCTTAGGATCTGAGAATAACTTGACAATGTGTCCAATTTACATATGCTAAATTTCTCAGTTATCATTCCGTTTATGGAACCATATTCGAAACATAATCAAGAAATGGAGCTCATAATTGAAGTGAACAGAAATTTGGTGATACAGTTAAGTTAGATTTAAGGTTTCAGGCAAGTTACAGTCAATGTTGACATTGAATAAATTTGGAGGCATTAAAAAAGATGATTTTGATATGAGGCAGGGAGATGAGAAGCCACCTAAGCACTGATTGAGTGCGAGTGCGAGGCCTGTTTAACATTTGCAGAGACAATAAATAGGAGGTCCTTTGAGGGTTATTGGCCTGATGTCATGTCCCTATTACACCATGATAACTACATCGCAATAAGGGGCATAGAAATACTGCTAGATTAGACGTGCATTCATTTGTTTTCAAATAAAAGCAATGTATATGATTTGAGCTAATTCCTGTCAGCTTGCAGGGGATGTCTAGTAGATATTCCGCCATGTTACTTGCAGTCATTTAGAACCCACACTTGTCATTCAATTACCTCCGCAGGAAAGAGGTGGCAAGTTTTTATACGCGACGGTAGAAAACATATTGAATATTGTCGTCCTGTTACTGCTAGCAATGATTGGAGCACTTCAGTTTTGGAGGAGAAATTAGTTGCATAAATTTGTGAGGTATGAGATAAGATTGGAACATGTTCCTTGAAGTGCCTGGTTATTTGTTTTTTGTCTGCTTGTTGTGACAGAGGGTGTACGTCTCCGTCTAGTTCTCGAGAAACCCACACAAGTTCTTGTCCTAGATCAATGCAAAACTTCACAGTGACACATCTATTCTCAAGCATCCAAGAAAGTATTTATTTATTGCTATGTGTTCTGTTCAACCAAACAGTTCCACATTAAATGTTAAAATGTTTGGTTGACAGAAGAGATGTTTGTTGTGTTAAAAACAACTGACAGATTCCTTCGTACTTTTTGATGTGCCATTCCACTTCTTATCAAATACGAAATTGATAAAGTATGGAGTTTATTGAAGCAGAAGTTTCATTTCAGAATATGTTACAGCCATACTTGCTCACTCATAGAAAAATAAGATTTAACATACCTTAAAATTATTTTTATCTTGATATCCAACTTGTCAAAAAGGATAGTTTTTGGCCTCTTTGTGACTAGAATATCAAAAGAGTAGCATCACAAGTCTTGCCCCTCGTGGGGATTCTGGGTTGAAATTTGTCCCCAAATGAATCTGGTGATCTAGGTTGATGACTTGCGGCAAAATGTGTCCTCGTACCCTGATTACGTGGATTGCTGTTTACAATATTGATCACAGGATTGTCTAGTCCAGACTCGATTATTTGCAGGCTGCGCCATAAAGCTGGAAAATGCTGACTGTAGCGTTAAACAACAAACAAACAAACAAAAAATCATGAGTCTAGCCTGCCAGGTCTTGAGGTGATCACATTAAACACAAAACTGTCCATCTTCCCATGCACATGTGTTCGTAATGCTTGTTTTGTCTGGTATATACCCCTGAGGTGGTGGAAGTGTAACCGGGGTTATGCTAAGTAATCTGCAAGGTAGTATTGTTTACAAATTCCCTTGGTAAAAATACGTTCAAACAATGAGGATAAAAACGAGATGCTATCTGTGTGGAAGGTTATTTATGATGTTCCCGTAATGACAGCATTTCTGGGAATAGCAGTAATTGACGTGGCAGTTGGCTGGGAGGTGCATTGTGGGAGTAGATCAGGTTCACTCGGTCAATCGCTGAAGTTCTCTGCATGTATGAGAGTGCTTTATTTTGCATTCATCTCCATGTTAACCCACCCTGTGGGGATTCCAGAGCGGAATAGATCCACTACTCATATTTTTGTCATACTGTTGATTAATATGGGGAAGGAATGGTTTTAATATGCGCGTGCCATGCTGGCTTGTGTGTCTTTGTACTCGGATGATATTAGGCGATGGTCGTGCTGTCAACCACTGGTTTGTTTCGTCAGGGTTTAACGAAATACAATTGAGTGTACCGTAAAACAATATTCATTCAAGCAATGCCAACAGTGAGAACAGACATAGAAACTTAAAAATATGTATTCAGTTTAAATGGAGCAGTGCACACTAATTTGGAACATTTGCAGAATAAGATTTCTGTAGAAAAATGTCATTGAATTATGTCAGTATTAGTTACTATTTTCTGTGAATTCCCACAAAGTCATGGTTAAGTGTCTTCACAATGGTCATCTATACATTGACTTGCTTAACAGTTGTATGTGTAGAAACTTAAACCCCCATATTAGTATAAATGAATATTTCGGTTAACATGGCCCGCTTGTTCAAAGCCATCTTGGCACTGAGATGATCGCAACTCCCATTCTTTAACATAAACTTAAATAGTCTTACTGCTAAGATGAACGTAACTCCCATACTATAAAATAGACTAAACTAGTGTTAGCACTAAAACTGCTTTGTGCAAGTGGTCCTAGTTGTCTTATGGTTGTCATAATTGTCTTGTTAGCAGGTTTTGACAAATAAATTGCATCAGTGTTGGCTGGTATATCAGCAGCTCAATCCAGATCTTTCACCTTTTCTATATATTACTCCCTGACCCCATCGGGACAAGTAGATATCATGACAACATTGTCACTTTTATGTCGAGACTGTCTCCTCCGATCCAATCCTTATGAATATGCCTTTGTTCTTGGTGGTTTTAAACGGTACTAAATGTGGGATGTGCTGTTGGGCTTTGAGAAGATCTCTGAGGGATTCATCCATCATAATCTGTCACACGCCTGCCATTTGTGTCATGCGATGTAGGAATAGTGTTGTCACAGAAAAGATCCATGATTAAGCTCCATCCTTGATGGATTTGTCCATACTCTGATACAGCAGTAAGTGTGACTTTGATGTCAGGGACCTAAGCCATATTAGATGCGTTCAAATTAAATGCTCAATAAAATACGGGTTCGTTTTGGGTGGGACTGTTGTGCAATTGTAATAACTTATACACAGGTACATGTTATTGTGTAATATTGAATTCAGTCAGTGGAACCTGATGCTTGAATGAGTGTCATTGTTGTGTTTCACCAGTGCAAGGAATATTAACGTTGCCATGAGCAACAACAAAAATCATTCTAATGTAGTTGGTAGAAAGTAATTGAAAGATCAGCTTTGAATAAACACTGTTAGCAAAGGACTTGGCTTGTTGACTGTGGTGGGAAGTTTAATATGGTAGGGTTGTTTTGGTCTCTCTCTCGGGATTTGCCTGAACAATATCTTGGCTCCCGAGCGCTCTACTGCATGGAGGTCAATAAAGGTGGTGATGCTGTCAGTCCAAGTTTGTTCGTTAATTCGGGCACCAAGAGGAAGGCCAGCATACTAACACAACAGTGCTGCCCTCCAGTAGCTGAATTGTGTTTGTCTTTTTCGGGAAATCGGGAAATGTCTTTGTAGATGAGTTTGTCAAGTCCAAGATGAATTTTGTCTATCCATCCAATTTGGCACGGGTTGTTTGGACAGCATTGTGAAACAATGGAATATTGTGAGCTGGCAAATTATTTCTCATGTGTCGCCTCCACTGTGAATGTTGAGAAAAGACAGTATTACATTAACAATTTTCGCCAACCAGCCAAAAAGGCAATTTTGAAGTTGCGAAACATTCATCAATTGGTGAAGTTATTATTAAAATTTGGAGCTCCCAATCTGTCAAGTGCTGAGGGCCATGGGGAATTGGGGAAAAGAAATCAAGGAATAAGAACGTGTGAAGTAAAGAATTGAAATTACTTCATTTTGTTTTAAATTTGACAATTTTAGAATGTGAGTATTATTGTTCAAAATAGAGAATTTTGAAAACAGATGTGTCTGCTGTATTGCGTAAAAATGCAAAGTTTACTCTTTATATTAACTGCCTGGGAACCTGGTAGAATGGTAGGCCTACTCCATTGCAATAGGAACAGTGGGTTGGCTTCAGCTATCCCCATCACACAGACCCACAGACAAACAAGCTGATATGGCATCCCTGCATCTTTAAAGAACACTTGCCAAGAAATTTACTAAACATTGTACTTATGGAACATAAACAGATAGAATTTCGGAGACAGATAGACTCTTTATAGCACGGTGAAGTTGAACTTTGTCTGGCAGTGATGGAAGCTGTGGGTGGGGATATGCAAGTATATACCACTTACAGAACCTCACTAGTTCAAGGTTATGTCGGGCAGGATGTTGTTGAGGATTATTGACAGGCATTGTGGTGACTTTTCATGGCATTTTGAACAGATTGTTGCACAGCCAGATTGCTGTGGTATTTCATGGTCGGATTCATGGAGTACATTTCATGGTGATAACCTTCCAGCTCTGACCTCCTAGAGGTCGCAGGCTCCAAGCAACTCCAGCAGTAGTTAGACCCTGTGAGGAGGCATGCATTATATATGACCACCTGGTGTACGCCCAGACAGAATATTAGGCAAGAGTTGATTAGGAAGCAGAGACTATGGTGTAACATACAATCAGGATGATGGGGTCCGATATCAGCGGGCTGGGGACTTGTGGTCCAACGTATATGCCAAGTCTCAGTCTTAACAAGGATTTCAGGTGTGAACTTAACTAGGATTTCAGGTGTGAATTTAACTAGGACTAAGGTGGAAACTTAACTAGGACCTAGGTGGAAACTTAACTAGGACCTAGGTGGAAACTTAACTAGGACTAAGGTGGGAACCTAACTAGGACTATGTTGGAAACTTAACTAGGACCTAGGTGGAAACTTAACAAGAACTAAGGCGGGAACTTAACTTGGACTGAGATGGGAGCTGAGATAGGTCTTTTGGTGTGAACATTCCTATTCCTATTTCTATTCCTTAGGGATGGGTATTGGAGGCTAACAGTGTATCACAATATTTTGCGATGTACACGACCATATTCCAATACATATCATGATATATTTCTAAATTTTTAACAATCTGATGCATTGAAGTATGAATTGAAGTTCATAAATGGAACAAAATAAGATGCTGGTACAACATAGTTTTTACTCAGTCAATAAATACGCAGCCATCTTGGGGACCAGGATGCATACTGCGGGGCAGTGAAGGCATTTGGCAGGAAAATAACATTAAACACGTCATAAAAAAAACTATTTAAAATCACCCGATATATCCAGCTTGGAAAATTAATATTGTGATACGTATCGTGGGAAAAATGTTCCTGAGTGTACCGATATACCGATAATACTGCACACCCTTACTATTCCTTGATACTCTTCACTTGTCAGATCTTGTCTGGAAGTTCCATGATTGCTGATGATAAAGTATGGCTTGTGTACTGTAGACTCTGAGCTGTTAGCCAGCAAGCTATACGTGGGGCTTTGCCTTGAACCTTTCTTGACAAAACCTGACTCGAGGAAGCACTGTTTCCATTTCAATGTGTAATACCACGAAGAACATATTCTTCCTCAGAATGATAGTTTGTGGCATATATCAACCATTAATCTCATGTCATCTCCATATATACCAGCTTACCTATATCTGCCTATCAGAACACTATGCCAGATACATGTTAGCCAGTGTTTTTGAGGGGATGTGATAGGACAGGTCACTCTTCTCATCTCCTGGGATAGAAGCTCCAGCAGGCGTTCAACACATCTGGCCACCCATTATCTTAATCGTCCAATCAAAAGGTCTTTAAGTCATTGGTACATTTGACCTGGTTATATACTAATTATGTTGGACATATTCAGCAGTTATAGGCCGGGAATTCCTGGTGAACTTTCCAGGAAGGCAGTACATCACCCACACGCAATTCAAATTTTGCTGAGGCCACTTAAAATGTGAACTCTTCCATTTATCCCGCCTTGTTGGCTGACCTACATTATGATTGACAGACGATTATCCGATAAAAGTGCAGTAAAAATGTAGCTGCTGTGGGAATTTCAAATTGACAAACCTGATGGACTGTTATGAAGAATTTGCATGTGGCAACTCCTTTTTTTAAACATGTAATAATTCCCCCCCCCCCCCCCCCCCCCAAAAAAAAAATAATGGAGATGTAACTATGAAAAAAACATGTTTTTTTGTTGTTATATACGGCCTTTTATTAACATAAGTTAAACATTTAGTGTTTCATTTAGCCTTGCAGTTAGCCAAGAGCATGATTGTGTTGGATTGTGTAGTTTTACTTGGTAAAATGGCAAAATGACAGTTCTGATAACATGGGAAGTCTGAGTTATGGTTAAGGACTTGTTTTGAACAACTGTAGATACATTTTGTAATATTGTAACTTCCTATCTGGTGTGTGTTGATGAATGTAGCATGTAGTATTTTTATGTCTTTTTTTATATCTTTATAACTGTTTTGCAAATGCTGTTTAAGTGTTAATGAAATAGAATATCTGGAAAAGTGAATCTGTTGATGTGTTTTGGCACAAGGAAATGTTTTGATTTTCGGTGATATATGTTATGTTTTGTGAGACTCTCAAGAGTTAATGCAGTATCTTAATAAGTGGTCTTTTATTTTTGCAGATTGAAGACGCGATGCTTATGTTTGACAAGACAACCAACAGACATAGAGGTTTGTGTGTTAACATAGCAACTGTTGCATCATGGGTACTCACAAATAAACAAGATGGCTTGTAAGATTGGGACATTGAGATCCTATTCACGTGAATGGGGAGAGGGGGTCTATCATTTTGGCAATGGAGTGGATCTATCAGTTGTATCCAGCAACTTCGCTCATCAACAGCACTGAAAATAAAGAAACACATTAGTTGATGAGGGAAAGTTCGGAATCATTTTGCCCGTAATAGGTTTCTCTGTCCAATGCGTAACATACATCTGATTTTACACTCCATTAATAGAAGCCCTGGTCAGAGATGACGGAAGAAGAAAAATTAGCATGAAACATGCTTCTGTTCTAGACATTTTTGTAACCTTTCTCACCCAGTCTGAGTTCCCACGAATAGATGCATCTGCAGGGGGGGTACCGCCCACTGAAACTGAACACACTGAGAAAAGCAAAGGCAAGAATCAGGATGTTGCTTTTGTGTAAGACAACCCAGCCCATGAGACCCTGTGTTGTAGGACTAGCATATGATGATATTTGGACAAATGTTCACCCCTAACCCTAAATATTTCCAGTAAATGTCAGCAGGAATTTCAGAAACAAATAGACGGGTCAGTTTCAAGGGAAGATAACCCGGGGTGCGGCCTGGTTTGGGGGGTTATGTAAGGGGGTGACAGGGAGGGAGTTGCTATTCCACACTGAGTTCTTCTGGAGCTGTAACACTGACAGGGTAAATTAAGAATTTCTAAATATTTACACAGTAGCACATAAACAGTGCAAAGAAGAATTTTATATTTTTGGCTGTGTAGGAGAGTGATTAGGGTCAGGAAAAAAGTGAGGAGTTGTAAGGAAAGTATTATCTGAAACTGAGCTATCAAGTTACTAAATATGATGGGCAACTGCTGCCAAGGCTGCTGATTATTTCTGCAAATGGCAGAAAGCTTTATCCCAGGAAGTTTATGATTTGAACGGCAGCTAGAATAAACAGCTGGTGTTTAAACTTGGACTAGGGGGAGGAGCAGGAGGGGTAGGGCCAGAGGGGGAACCGGCTGGGTGTGGGTTTGCTTGTAGCCAGATCTGTGCCAGACACGCAGAGGAACCTCTAGCAGACATGTGCACTGTATCATGTAGGTTGCTGCTATCATGATGTATGGGCAAAGTATGTCTCCCTGAACTGAAGAGGTTATTCCCCAGTGTTAAACCCTAGCGTTGCTCCCTTATCCTATGTTAACAGTAGCAGTAAGCATCCCAACTGCCCTCTAGGAGGGTCGGTGCTGGAAGTCTCGGCCTGTTGACTGCCTCGTTACTAGCAGCTTTCTCTCACATTCTCTGCATAGTAGTTGGTAGGAAGACAGCACTTACATACCATGCTATTACTTCTAGTCAATGCTCACTGCATCCCTCCGCTAAATGTTCATCTTTTACCCATCATGCCGCTGAGCAAGGTGTATTATATGCGTGGATGAGGGGTGATTTGTAGTAGGCATGCTTATTAGCTGTAGAGGCAATATATGATCAGCTTTGCTGACAGTCTGGGTAGGAGTGAGCCAAGGAGACTGTACCCCGACAGTAAGGCACTCCAGTTCCGCTCGGAGTTCGGGGGAGTTCCAGGCCCAGTTCGGCTGCTTCTTGTATTAGAGATGCACTGTAGTTGTAGATGTTTCTCATTGTTCTAAAACCTTACATGATGTATATCTGGTGATTGCTGTAGTTGGGGTAGATGACGTTGCCGCCATAGTGGTGGTGTCGTAGTTGTAACAGCAACTGTAGTAGACGTAGCTGCTTTAGTCGCTTCATGGTTCTGTAGTCCTAGAAAGGTGATGACTGTAGTCTTCTTGGTTCTTATAGCTGATAGTTGTAGTTAGATCTAGATAGACCATTTCAGGTTTGTGATTTTCTCATGGAGGATATTCTATTCTGGAGTACTTAGGCTGCGTCGTTCCTTGGAGTAGCGGGATGCCTGGTGTGGATTGTAATGAGAATGGTGTCAGATAATTACTACGATCATGACAGGCACAGAGCTGCAACATGTGTGTCCTCCTCGTATGCAGCAACTATTAAGAGTCCAAGTATGTGCCACCTCTAGGTGTTTGCCATTAAAGCATCAATTGGCGTCATTCTATGACTCTAGTTAGTGTCCACGTTGAAGATGATTGTTTGGGTGGCCGACTTCATGTGATAATCTTTGGAGTACTGATCGTGAGGATGCAAAAGCCTTTTGCAAATGACAGAAAACTGAGCTAGATTGAATTAATGGCCGAGACAAAGCCAAGTTGTGATTTGGGTTTGGAGACAACTGTCAATGTTTGTGAAGGAAGTAATTTTCCACAAGGACGTCACATCACTTGAGCTGGAATTGATCGGTGGTTTTGGCGTCTGGTTTTGGATGGCAAATCACAATATTTCGGAGGAGTCTGAGCGACCATCTTTGCCTGGAGATGGAGTCAATATCGCGGTGTTTGCCCAAGTTGACAGCGTAGCGAGGTGAGAACACCATTCTGTCTTCTGGTGGACGATGGCGACGACATCTGGGCAAGTCTGGCTCCGCTTCACGCTTCATAGAAAGTAGTTCCGGTGTATGTAGAAAGTAGTTCCAACAGTAGCATATATTTGAACATTCATAATGTTTTTGTTATGTCAATAAGTCATTTTAAAGAGTAGATTTAGATTGTCAGAGTTGGCAATATGCATGATAGAATTATGACATGTCTTACATATTTTCATTTATATCTTTTTGAATATATTTTTGCATCAAAATGAAAATGAATTGGAAAACATCAAGAGACCAATGCAATGC
This sequence comes from Haliotis rufescens, assembly GCF_023055435.1. Lineage (NCBI taxonomy): Eukaryota > Metazoa > Mollusca > Gastropoda > Lepetellida > Haliotidae > Haliotis > Haliotis rufescens. The sequence goes on along the minus strand of NW_025963835.1, from coordinate 26,927,610 downwards.
ATTTTATTTTTAATATGATTATATTTCACTTGATAATTTTGGTGAAATTGTTCATACATAACAATGCATTCAGTGGGGGATAATGGGTACTTCAAAGGAAGAGGCGATGTATACGATCCTGACTTTGTGTCTCACAATACGCTGTCGATTGATCGCTGCTAGGTACTGCTTGAGACACAACTGATTCCAGTAATAGAGTGGGTGAGGCAGACAGTATTAGCAGAGTAAACAGGCATACCACCATAGATAAATGGACTAAATCAGGTTATGGTATTGGAACGTGTTCATCTAGATGGATGAGTGTATTCTATTACACAAAATAAGCAATGGCGGGCCACAAATGAAATCTATTCCAATTCGGACTAACTATCCATGTGGATGCAAGTCGGCATTTATGCAGGATACCTACCATGATTCATTTACATCCAATATTTCTCGATAAATTTATTGAAACATCATTCGTGAAGATAAGTACTGTTTCGCCTGCGATCCCACCGTTTGACAAGCTAGGGTGGTATATATGAGGACCGGAAAGGCTTCGATGCATGTGTAGAGATGTTGATTTCTGAAGAAAGATGCACTGATCAATATGGTGTAGTTCTAGGTGACCTCAATACGATCCGAGGCGGTATTCCCACTGGGGCTAAGTACGTCATGATGGCCATTGATTGGGAACTTGTAATTCCCCTGGGCCCGCTCTCTTGTCTGCCCGACATGCAGCTTTCCCTACAACAGGTTTTGCATTAGTGTATATATGACCTTCACTCCCACCCACAAATTGCTAAGAGACATCTATTTCGAGAGCTTGCTCAGACACCCTGTATGGCAAATCTAGAACATGTTCTCAGACCATTGAAAGTATTGTACAGATTCTGGTCAGGTTTTTCTTTTGTAGGAATAGTCACTATTTGTTGTGTGTGGCAACATTTATTTGAATCAGTGCGCGGGTTGGGTAATAATTTCCTGGCGACTGCTGCTGTTATTTGCGTGGAACTGTTCGCCACAGCTATCAAAATAAAAAGTAAATATTTTCCTAATTGATTCAGTTCAGCGGTGTGATTAATTTCTGACTTTTGTTATCATTTGAAGTTGTCAGCAACCCAGTAAAAATATCGTTAAAAGTTAGAAAAGTTGATGAAGAAAAAGTTCACAGGAAAAATCGTAATGGAGAAATATGTTATCTTGTGACAAGAAGTGGAATCTCTAGTGATGTGTCTCAGACTGACTCGTATGTATGCTGAAAATATACAAGACCTGTGTAAGCCATATAACAGACGTATTAACACAGCCTAACAAGGTCGGGAGAAAGCATAAACATGCATAGAGCCACATAACGGATATAGGAACTACTAGTCTCACAAGATGGGGATTGAATAGTCTCACAAGATGGGGATAGAATAGTCTCACAAGATAGGGATTGAATAGTCTCACAAGATAGGGATAGAATAGTCTCACAAGATGGGGATTGAATAGTCTCACAAGATGGGGATAGAATAGTCTCACAAGCTAGGGATAGAATAGTCTCACAAGAGAGGGATTGAATAGTCTTACAAGATGGGGATAGAATAGTCTCACAAGAGAGGGATTGAATAGTCTTACAAGATGGGGATAGAATAGTTTCACAAGATGGGGATTGAATAGTCTCACAAGATGGGGATAGAATAGTCTCACAAGCTAGGGATAGAATAGTCTCACAAGATAGGGATTGAATAGTCTCACAAGATAGGGATAGAATAGTCTCACAAGATAGGGATTGAATAGTCTCACAAGATAGGGATTGAATAGTCTCACAAGATGGGGAAAGAATTCAAGACCTGCGTAAAGCTCTATAACGGAGGTGTAAACTCATATCACAAGCTCCAGAGGTCAAAAGAAAGGAAAAAAACGAGCCAGCTATTTTTACAAGCATCACTGAACACCAAATCCTGGGACACATTGTGGACAATAGGCAGAGTATAGGCACACGAGTATGGGTTGTGCTCCATTGCCGTCGTCTTGTCGTCCACGGATAAAGCGGCTTGCTGATCAGCCCTGCATGGGGCCCATCGGCCTTGCTGGCATTGTCACCCATCACAATGGATCCTCCTCATCCACTGATATGTGCTAACAGTCCTGCGTGGAGTTTAGCTTCTATTCCTCTGTCATAGGGTGGCTTTTTGTGAAGGTTATTTGAACTTGCAAATTAGGATAAATTGAACCAAACCTGGTGTTAGTGTTGGTGAAATTGTTCTGAGATTCTTACTATTGTTCTGGCTTCATTTCAAAGGTTTTTTATGCATACATCACTCGAGATTTGCTGAACTTTGTAAAATGTCCCTGTCTGGAGGCAGTTGCAATTCCTATTGTGTAAACAGCAGTTGTTAGGAAGTCTTTGTCAGCAGGTGTCCCACTACAGAGACTGTAGCCAGAAGGAGGTATGCAAATTATTGCCAGGTGAAAATCTGAGGGATAAAAATCGCACAATATCCAGAGGGCAATGTTACGAGTTTAACAAAATTTGTTTGGAGATTTTGCGACAGAAAAAGATAAATAAATCTTTTAACCAACACTCCAGGAATTTGCACCAAACAGATTGGCCTTATAAAGATAGTCTTCAAATATTTGGATGATAACATTGAAAAAAGTGGGTGGTATTGTAACTGGGAAATTGAGCTGAACTGTTGCAGGCAATCAGGAGGGGATATCAAGTGTTTATTACATGGCGATGTGGGCCATTAGTGAAGGAATAGTGCATGGCAGGGAATAATAGATGGTAGGGAAAAACAGACATTTAGATTATAGACCAGTAATAACATGATATATTTGACAGATAGTGTTCAGTTTTAGTGATGGCGTAGGAACTCTGAAGAGATAATTGTGGCTGTAGTTTTATGCAAGTTTCTATTTAAGTAGCCTTGACAACAAGCAGAAATGGTCAGCTGTAATTTCCAGATTGCATACAGATCATGCTGTTATTCCAGTAAGGTGGCCTGTCTTGCTAGGTAGGGAGGTGTATCCAATAGACTTGGACTGTGCTTCCAGGACGGGAGGTGATGATGGATGGTCTGCAACTGTCAGTGTCTGTTGATGGAAGATAAACAATCCTCACCTGCCCCACTCTGTATCTCTTTGAGAAGTGATGCCAATATCTCACTGGTGTGAAATGGCGCCAATGTCTCCCTGGTGACATGGTACCCATATTTCCCATGCTGTGAAATGGCGGCAATTGCTGCCTGTGTGACATGGTACCCATATTTCTCATGCTGTGAAATGGTGCCAATGTCTCCCTGGTTAGATGGTGCCAATGTCTCCCTGGTTAGATGGTGCCAATGTCTCCCTGGTTAGATGGTGCCAATGTCTCACTGGTTAGATGGTGCCAATATATCCCTTGTGTGAGATGGTGCCAACATCCTCCTGGTGTGAGATCATGACAATAATACAGTTTCTGTTTCTGGATTAAAGGTTGTCCACAATCATGTCTGAATTAAATTTTCATTGATATGGATGTCGTATGCATCCATCAAGACAATGACACAATGTGGAGGGCAGACCACAACCCTCCAGTGAAATTTGTCAAAATACCAACTTCCCGAAGTTGAAGAATTCCAGACAGCTGCCCCAAATTTAGGTTAAATGGTAAGATGATGCACTGTGGTAATATACATGTGTAGGAACAAGTTGCCTACGTCAGTGAAGGGCAGGCTATTAGTGGCCACATAGATTTCGGAGCTGATGAGGCACCATCAACATTCACAGATGCAGCGAACTTGCACAGCCCTACCACTTCCTGTTTTAGAGCCGACACATGACCTTGAACAGATACATCAAGGTCAAAGAGTTCAGACATTTTGACTCATTAGCAAGAGTTAAAACATACATGTCTTGTAAAACTGGATCCAGTCAGCTGCATCTCTAGGCTGCTGCCTCGCCTCTGTATCTACGCTGCTGCTGCCACTCCAGCGCTGCCACCAATGTGTTCATCAACATAACTGTATCAGCTTCATTATAAGCAGGTTCATGTAGTTAAATATACATTGCATTTTATTTAAAAATTGCATCTGTTCCTCAATGGAATGTTTCCTGCAATAAATATTATCTTCTTTTATGTTAACAAAATGTCCTAAATTCCTGTTCATTTGTCATGGATGGATGATGTCTTGAAGGTCTTAAGGACTATTGTTGTACTCTCTGCATCATTTTCGTGGACTCCCATTACAAGACGCAGAAGAGACGTCAGTGCCACTACAGTAGGGATTCCCTAGCTGACAAGGGCCTTCATCATAAATGTCCATTTTAATTTCCATCTTGGAAAATGTGAGTGCCTTTCATCACAATGAGTAAAATTGGAGGCCTTTCATACACCTTTCATCCTGTCAAAAAACATTAGTTAATAACAAGAATGGGAGGAAATCAGCAGAAGTGGGCCAGAAATATAAAAGAGTGCAAGCCTTTGGTCTATATAGACCTTTCTTAATTAAAGACATCTCTTCTACCTCATGTCCTGAACATTTTGCCTCAGGCGGTTTGTGGATTATGTTATTAACATCATATTTTGTGATATTGCCATTATGGCAAACAAAATGTGAGTTCTTCCTGATCCGAGCTTCCTTCCTAATCAAAGGCATCTTTTTAAATTACGGATATCTGGGAAGAGATTACATCTAAGCTGGGAGCATGGTAACATGTGCGTAAATTGGCTTAACTTATACCCTTCTGCTGCAGTTTGCAGTCCCTCCAATGTCAGTGTGTAGCTTGGCTAATAAGCATATGTCGGTTTGCCCTCTAGCAGCTAAAATGAATTTTAACAGAACCAAGCCATTGAGTCTGGTTAAACACAAACCACCTTCTCTCCATAGCAAAACAGTGGCTCGGGACAATTTTTGTCCATCGCACAAAGAACTGTTGATTTTCTGACATTTCACAAGGAAAAAATCAAAACTTGAAAGCGCAAGTTGAAATTGTCCTGTCCCCATTAAAATCTTGGGAATAATTGCATTGCCTATGAAATTGAGAGGCAAAGGGATGTGGCTATTGGTTCATCAAATGTCACAAACCGTTTAACCTGTAATCTAATGCTAACTTACTTCATTAGAGAGTGCCGATTAATATGCGGGTCATGTGGAGAGGGACATGCAAGGTTGAGGGTCAGGTTGGCTTGTAAGTTGTGTGCTAATTATGGATAGGAGGAGGTTTTCTGCAATGTTTGTCAAGTATGTTAATTATCATGTATTGTACATTGGCTGAGATCTGGCTTGAGGCGTTTAGGAGAAAGCACTCAATGAAATTGATATGGATATTTCACCAGCAAATTGAACAAGTTGATAGGACTACCTTGCAGTGAGGGATCTGTGTAAGCCCTTGCATTCGGAGTTAGGCATATCTCACTGAAACCTCAATTCATCTGTACGTGTTTGGCTTTGCACAATTTCAAAAATTAGATTAATAATACTTGAGGAATGATCCCCTTTATTGGCTGGTTTCTATGGCAACCACTAAGAAGGGGCATGTGGGCTAGATATGAGAGTGCGAGATCCCAGGAAACAGGCTAGATAAAGATTTAGTGTTGGGTGTTACTGTAGAATAGTAGGAATGGTGGTCTTGAGCAAATGGATCAGTTCTGTAAGCGTGTGACGGTTGTGTTGTCTGTCGTACTGCCAGCCGGCACAGAATGAACTAGGAACATCGTATTGATTTTGAAGACGAAGAAGATCGCATTTCTGAGCCTCGACTGATGAAAAAGTGACTTCCAGTTTATCTCTCCAGTCAAGTAAAAGCACCATTTTGAAATTGATTGTGATACTTTTTCATTCTCGTATATGCCAAGGTGTGAAGAAGACTTTAGTGAAGAAGGTTCTTTGATGCAAATTAAGGGCATGCCAGGAGTGCGGGAATGTAGGCCGTCACTCCGCCTAATTGATATTGCAGGTTAGATGTGGGGGTGCAGGTTAGAGGTAAAAGATGGCTGTTGTTGGCACACTCAGCAAGCAGAATAACTCCTCTCAATTTAGATTGGCTTCAAGTCACTGACGTCAGAGAAGTTTACTCTGTGGAAAAAACAGATGCCCCAGTTTGACAACTGACAATAATTCAGTATGTCTCGTTTTTGTTTAACACATTGTTTCCTTTAAAAACAAGTAGTTGTGCATCCCCCATCAGGCGTAAGGTTGTGTTGCTTTCGTCAAGAGGTCTGAACAACAAGAATGTCAGACTCCAGAGGGTTGAAATTCAGGAAGTCTGTTCAAACTAAAACGTGGAATTTAAAACAGCTTTTGCCTCTGTATCAGGTAGTGTATTTGAGGATGTGAGACATGTGCTGATGATACTGGGGTCGATTGTTGAGGATGTAAGGGACATTTGCTGATGCGATTGTTGAGGATGTGAGGGGCACATGTTCAGGACATAAGGGGCAAGTATTGACTTGAGAGAAAGGAAATCTGGAAAGTAAAAATAAAACGACACACATCTGCAGCTCAAGTTGTGCAGTGGAAACTGGGATGTGTATCAAGTTTTTGCCCCCGTTAAAAAGGAAGTGCCCCTCGTTCCAACTAGTTAGACAGCAGTTAGCTAATGTGTTTCTATATTTGAGTTAAGAATGTTGGTAATGACGTTAATCATATTGGCTGGGGAATATTTCCTGTACAAGGCCCCTGGTGCACATTTAACAAGCTTATTGTTCAAATCTGTGCCTGGGGCTACCAAGATGGCTGAACAGGCCACTACATTACGAGAAACGGCTCAATATTGGACATCGTAACGCAGCTAGCTAGTGTGAAGATTTGTTTTTGGATTTTATTGACATTTGTCATTAGTTTGATGGCGAGGAAATACTTCTTGTTGATAAACCTTCTTACAGAATTGAATATTTGAAAACAAGCCCTCTGTGACTGTCATCTGGAGGAGGTCGACTTCCTTCTCATGCAGCGCGTCAGCAGCAACCTTCTCCACACTCATGTGTTAGTTATCTTGAGAATTGGAAGAAAGTAACAGATATTAAACGTTTGCCATTTCATGAAGCACGCGACTCACATTATTGCGACGTTTGATTGTTTCATTTAAACTTTTGAAACTAAAAACATATGTTTAAATTTTGAATTAATGGGCTTGTTCTTTTGAAATCAATTTATGATGATTTTGCGTGAGGTTGATTGTGTGTTAAGTTTGGTTTAAGAGACTTAAGTAACCCTGGGACAAGTATTCGAAAAAACATAGGTAGGCATGGGACGAGTATTCCATAGGACATGGGTAAGCTTGGGACGAGTATTCCAAAAGACGTAGGTAAGCCTGGGACAAGTATTCCAAAAGACGTAGGTAAGCCTGGGACGAGTATTCCAAAAGACGTAGGTAAGCCTGGGACAAGTATTCCAAAAGACGTAGGTAAGCCTGGGATGAGATATGCTGAACACGCGTGAATGTGTCAGTTGGTGTCAGTTCAGTACACTTCCTGAAACCAGCTGGAACTGTACACTAGAGATATCTGCCTGTCTTCTGAATAATTCACCCACCAAATTATATTTTCTCAGTTGGCTTGGCCCATGATGTGAATATTAATCAATCCAGTCTCAGGAAACAGCATTCGTTTTGAAGGCAGTCTTTATCAACGATAACAGAACTATTTTTAGCTCAACTGGGCAGATTGACAAGCGTGACAGGGTTTGTGAATTAAACATCGTTTGGTTCATTACTCATTAGGTAAGAGCAAGCTAAATATGTCTGATAATGAGTGGAAGAAAATCAATTATAGTAGGCACGAAGTGAGGTTGGTTAAAAACTGATGAATACCTTGATGCGCAAGATCGTGAGATGAAGGGCACGAAGGTTGTCAAGTGTGGTACCTTCTTGCTTGTATCCACAGCTTCTTTTTGTGGAGTGCATCACCAGCCCTGAACATGAATAGGGTAAAAAGTTTAAACTCGAGTTTTGGAGGAAGACCATGCTTGGTCTGATGTTTGTGAGAGACAGATTAGATTACAACTTACTTACTGTGTTTATTTATTTTTATCTCCGAAAAGCCGAGAGATTTATTTTATGACAAGGTTGTACATGGAGCAGGGTGTACTGAGCAGAATTACATGCATGTTGATTTGAAACAAAACAGAGTCTCGGGTTACAGGGAACTGGAATGCCCCATGGTTTTTTTGTGGGTTAAATTCCATTTTGATCCTATGGTATTGATCACATCATAGGGGCCAATTATGTCTCTTGACACAAGGGGCAACAATTTCACATGACACAAGGGGCACCGATTTTTCATTGCAAAAAGGAATAAAACACTCCTCGGTAATGGCGCTCGTCTTCTAGTGCTAATGCAGGTTATGGCATCAAATGAGATTCTCTATCTGCAGCAATCATAACATTTCGGAAGCTGACAAAAGAAAAACTGATCATAGATCGATGATTTGAGAGGCACTTTCCAGGCTGGACAAGCTATGGATGATCAAGATGGAATCTTTCTCATATTGACGTCTTCACATCAAGAAATTTTCGAAATCGATATTCATCACTCAGTTAGTGTTATTACTATGATGAAGACCAGGGAAAAGCTATTTGATTTCTTTTGCAGTTTGCTCTGTGCCTGTTCTGTTTTCTTCTGCATGTAATATAGACATCTGTGAAAGGAACACGCTGGGAATTGACGAATCGTCTCCATCTCTTTGGTCGTTATCCTCGGATGATGTGCTGCGAGAAATTACATACCTGTTTATTTCCTTGTTATGCAAACTCCGTTTTCTATTAATGTTGGCGTTTGTTTGACTTATGTGTGCGGTTGTTTGTTGAAATTGTGCCGTGGACTGTCACCGTCGTAGAAGGCTGTTTGATGAAACTTTGATGTAATTGATGTTAAATATTGTCAGTCGGTATGGGATAATATCAAAATAATATCCCCTTTATGTAAACCAACCTAAATACAGGTTTGGTGGGTTCGTCATGTGGTTGAATTTAGAATCAATGACATTGCTATGGTGGGCACCAAATATTAGCGCAGGTAACGAAGTGGAATGTTGGTAATGTGTATGCAGACAAGTTGTGGGGAGGCATCATCATCATCATCATCATCATCATCATCATTATTTACGGATTAAAAAAAAAAATGCAGCAGTGATTTTGGCGCAGTTAGGCTCATCAGCTCAGGGCCCCCCCCCTCTACACGCCTATTATTATTATTATGATTATTATTATTATTATTATTATGTGTTTGGGGAGGGGTCAATCAAAGATTGGACAGATTTCAATATTTGATGCAGTGAATAAAATAAAGCAATCCTATATCTGACGAGAGGGTCAATTGGCCCCAAACATCAAAGGAGCCGTTGCAGGCAGATTTTCATCTTCATGAAGTGGTATATGACACAACCTGTAACAACCATGCTTGGATGTCATGTATTGGGATCTCAGTGGTATATTCCTAATGGTCTTGGACATGTTGGTTCATATCTCCATGGCCTGCTGAAGATGAACATTCCAAGCTCTGGGTAAATCTCTAGGCCTGGTGCTATCGATCACTATTATTTTTGACTATCTATAAAGTGATGTTATCCCTCATGGGAATGCTCGTAAAGTAGATGATTAATGAAGTATGGGATAAGATGGTGGTAGACACTGCCAGTCTAAATGAGCGCTGTAAGGAATCTGGCAAAGAATAGATCCATAGATGTAAGATATTTGTTGAATTTGGAGATTGGTATTTTGTTTAAGCTGTTTTATGTTGAATGTATGTATGGCAATTCATCACTGACACTGCCAGATCCTAAGCCAGTTTACATTGTTGGACAGCTGCATAAATATGTATATCTAGAGGGGATTTTATCACCGGGAGGAAATCTTTCAGAATTAAGGATATATTTAGAATTAAATCATGGCTGATGAATAATAGATATGTAATAACGGCTGTACTTGCCCCTGTCGTTATCTGCGTATCTAATTGAATATTGACAAATGTTTTGTGGAAGAGAGTCCTTACATTCCTGTGTGTAATCATAGTGACCGTGAATCTCCATCTGACCTGACCTGGCCTGGCCTTCAGTAGCAAGCACCTGCTTATGCTGTTGTTAATCAGTAATGAGCTATTTCCACTTAATCAAAAGCTGGATACCACTGCTCCTGTGTGTATACCTGCCTCTCACTTCCTCACACCATCCTGATGATGAGATGTGATGGGTAGTCATTATGATCAACTGTGCTGGGTAGGGAGGGTATTGGGTGAAGCCTGTCACGATTCCAGGGTTTAAATCAGCTGGTCAATGTAGCTCATGTTAGGTTGTAGCCTAGTGGTTAATGCTCTGTTCGTCATGCCGAATTTTCGGCTATATCTACATGGGAACAAAAGGGTAAGGCCATTTCTGGTGTCACCCGTTGGGATATTGCTGAAAGATTGCTAAAAGCAGCGTAAGACAACTCACTGGCATGCTAATGTTAGGTCTTAAGTGTGCTTACCAAGATGTATGTAGGGCTGATATGATATATAGCTTACATCTAGCATTTGCAGGGATGTTGATAAGGAACATTGATCCAAATCTGATATTTTGCAGGCTAGGACATAAAACACTTAATCACACCTTTATGCCCTGAAATGCGAGTTCAATGAGGGAATATTTTACATTTATCACATGAAAAGTATGATACCATGTCCCCCAGCACAGTTTCTAGTCTGATGTGATCATGGTGATTATTGGCTCAGATGAAAGTATAGATGACTCTGCAGCAGTTCTTTGCAAACCCGTGTGGCTGAGTGTAATTGGGCCATAGAGGTGTCAGAAGCTAGATTCTGGTGTATTGAGCATGCAGTCATTGACCAGGCTTATAACGCCTTATATTGCCGTCATAAAACACAGCCTTTCAATATCCAAGCCAGGCCTTTATCTACCCATAACAGTTAATGGGACAGCTTTATCGAAGGCTAAGCCTCAGAGATTATTCCAAAGTCGGAATTAAATAACAAGTTTGTTGCTCGGTTTTGATTAATTATTACACTGAATGTTTATGCTTCATAAAAAAAAAGAAAATTGAATTGACAAGTATGTCCGACATCATGTGATATATACAAGAGAAGCTTACATTTACCGAGTGTCAGGCTGGAAGCCCCTGAGAGTTTGTTGGACTATATGTAAATTGTCTATGAGGATTTACCAATCAATGCTTGTGGCCTGCCTGAGCATAATGAGATTTGATCCGAAGTCTCGGACGGCACATCAGGTCGGCCATGTTGCTTCCCCTCTTGGTCTAGTGTTATTCCATGCCGATAGTTTGCACCATGGGAACACTTACACTTGTGCATTTCCTGGCTCAGTGGGGAGAGAAAACTTAATCACTATTTTGTACTGCATGATAAGCAGCCATTACTTTCAGTTGAAGGTATTGCCAATTGTTATAAAGTAACACATTGAATGGAAGGAAATGGAAGGTAGAGTATTGATGTTGTCCACAGGCTTGAGGATGTCAGCTAATAAAAGCAGGCAGGAAAGAAAGTGGTTATCAAAATTCCCATCTCGAAACAGTCTCTGCTATTTCCATAGTAATCATACTTGAGTACTGTAATCACATGACCAAATACCCCTAATCACATGATCATCACATGACCAAATAGAACACACTAGCCGTTGTGGCCTCCTTTTACTTTCATTGCTTTCCCGCCGCGGACCTTCAAGACTGAGATGATAATGCGACTGTGATAAAGGTGGCAGCACCAGGCCACAGCAGAATGTCTCGGTATTACCGGCCAAGTCGGCTTCGCAATTACTGCCTTCCATTGTAACAATCGCTTCCCTCTCGCCATGGCCGCCATTATCCCCTCCAGCGAATAAACCCTTATGAATATAAATTGACCTTCCAGCTCACCGACTTGAGATTGAAAGTGACTTGAGTGGAGCGGCACATTAGACATGGTATCTAGAGGCATGTATATCACACTGGTGTTAACCCATGGAGCCTACATCCCATATATCCTCTCCCCCCCCCCCTCCCATCCATCCTTTCCCAGCTCAAAATCATTTGACAGTTACCTATTCGGAATTTACACTGTTGACATAATAGGTAGTGGCAGAAATGACATCCCTCTGTTGCTGAGTGGGATGAAAATATGGCATAAGCTGACTTGTGTTATTTTGTTAATGTTTGGGCTCTGTACTCCCCACAGACTTAAGGATTCCTCTCACAGCGGTGTGTGGAGAAGTATGTGTATTCCCTGCATATAACACAGTATCTTGTCACAATGTAACCAGTGCGTCATTGCTTGGAAATAAGAATAATGACAGGAATTCCTCTTTTCATTTGCTGTGATTTATTGAACAGCTAACCTGTGTGTGCGTTAGGTGTCCTTTAGGTTAGGACTGCATAGCAAACTTCATATGTTCGATACAAAAGTTGCATTTCATGTGGAATAAAACGCAAAGTGGAATTTGATAGCTATTGATCTCTAGGAATCATGTTCTCAAATTGGGCTCAATTAGCCTAACTGGTTCCAAGGTAAATCATGCTTGTTGTTTCTCATGATGTAGATAATCATCAATTGTTTTTATTTCTGGACCATGATCTTGCCTGCAGTCAGCGTCAACATGGATTCCAAGATGGCCAAGTTGTTCTGTAGCTGCATACTTGCTTCATTCTAGTTTCAAGTGCACCCAAGTAATATTGCAATCTCATTTTGCTGCAGTAATTTCATTTCATGATTGGTTAATCATGTGGATGGTGTGTGTGTGTGATGCCTAGAAATAGTTACATTGTTCTCGTCCCGCGTCCCCCCAGAAACCGTGTCCCCCCTGAATGAAGGTCTTTACTTCGACTGGTCAGAGTCTAAAAAGCAATGTCGTGTTCTGATGCTGTGCCACAACACGCTGACTAACATCAAAGAGCATCTGACAGGTGAATACTTTTACACTGGCCAGATTACTTGTGTTAACAACCACCAGTCCATGTTCAAGTAGGACACTATGGGACTAGTAATAATTTAAATTACACCGCAGAAAAAAGAAGTAATAGTGATCTTCAAAAGGAATTAGATGAAGAACCATTTTCTAGAGGACTGCTTTCAAAACGTATTCTGAATAGAAAATAAGGGCTGTGCTTTTTCTCAAAGGAATGTAAGCTGTTCTAAAAACCTGTTAATATGATTAAAAGGGTGGGAAATTGTTTGGCTATTTCTTTCACGACCAGAAAATGAAATGTTCATCCATATATTCATGAATATGGCATCAACTTTGGCCAGCTGTTTCATTAAATCAGGTGTTTGGGTTCTGTGATAGAGATGTGTATATTTCTATATTGGTGTAACACCTGCAGTTCTGATTTGGACACAGAGATATGGAACCAGGTAAATACAAAGTGTCTGATAACAGTGTTGTGACACCGGATCTTTCCAATGTTAACAACAGTATATGATATATGAAGGATATACTCCAGTGTATGATACAAGGGATATACTCCTACACAGTTGCCAGGGTCAGGGGTCAGTGTACTTGCACTTCATGCTTGATTGCCTCTTTATTTCTACTGGGTGATAACGGTCTTTATCACTCCACCATGTAATATAGTCCCTCGTGCAGTGGCAAGAGGATAGGCTCATTGGACATATCTATGATTTTACTCATTTTAGATGCGATTTCAGTGCTGTGTTTAACAGTTTACCAAAACGGTTGCATGTCGGTATGCTTTGTTGCCTGAGGACTACAGGGGTTAATAAGTCTAAGATGTTGCACACAAAGGAGGCGGCAGGTGGTGAAAGATAGGCCTATAATATTAGTAAGTTGGACAGCCGCCAGTACACGAATATTGGAGTGTTTATGATGGGCTGCATGCGGCTTGGTGATAAGGGAATGTTGGGATTGATACACAGTGTACTGCTTCCCCACAACTGATAACACTGACTGGACGGCACTCAAGCGCTGTTCCGATTCCCAACCAGATGATGCTTCTTTGTGATAGTCTTGACTAGTTGTGGGGAAAAACATCTTAAGATTTTCCTTTTTTTTCAAAAGCTTTATACTTGAGAAGAAGTCTCTTGAAGGGCAGACCATTCATCTCAAAGTGCTTCTAGATCTGTATTATGTGTTTATATGAACGGGCGATGATATTAGGTTCTGTACTGGTCATGGCGCTTCACAGGCAGACCATTGTTACTATGGGCTGTGATCAGGATGATTGGGCATGTGTTTTGGTTGCACCCAGAGAGAGTGACTGGGCGTACAAAAGGTTCCTGTATATGTGAAGCTAGGACATCTGTGTGCTATCACAGAGGTCTGATGCTCGACACACGAAAACATATCTTCCACAGAAACTCAGAACGGGTGAGTTCTAAAAGGTCACTGAAATCTGCGGGTCAAAGAAATGATTGAAGAATCGTATGAGAGTCCATGAAGCTGGGTTAAAGTGACTTCAAAACACTACATGTGTATTCTATATGGAAGACTTTCCAAGGACAGACCATGTGGGCTTTATACTGAAGGTTTGGCTCTATAACACAAGACAGTTAGTATGGTGGGGATGGAATACCTACGTAATGCCTAACTGTGGAATAACACTGGTGCACCATGAAAGGAGTTAGGTGTTGGATAAAGAAATAATAGTTGTGTGGTATGCGGTATTCAGCTGTAAAAGTTAGTACCATAGATATTTTTAGATCTACCAGCTAAGAAATCTAGCAAATTAGAAAAGTGCAAAATACCTGTTCGAGCTTATGGGCTAAAATTTTTACGTCATGGGAGAATGGAAAGATGCATGAAGGTGTAATAATAGTCTTGTGGTATGCAATATTTATAAAAGTATGTGTATTTATGGTGGCCTAAGCCAGCTAACCAACATTGTTTTGAAAGTACATCCCTCTGAAATAAAGAAGGTGGATGTTTGTGACGAAGGGCTGTGTGTCTGGTGGGAGTGTTTACGTCTTTGTTTATCTTCCCCATACCGATGATAATACCTGCTTAAGCATCAGAAACAATGCCAATGTAAGATCTGGTGTTTAGTCTCCTGTAAACTGTGCTGCAAGTGTAAGGTCTGCCTTGCTGAAATCATCACCATCTTGAATTAACAGCCCTACATCTGTTTGGTGGGTAGAGAGGCATTGTGGGTAAAGAGGCATTGTGGGTACAGAAGAATTGTGGGTACAGGACAATGATTAATAAATTAGTAGTTTCAAATCTTTCATTGTTAAAAGGGCTTAGTTTGCTAATTTGTGTTTATATCAAAAAGAGACCAGGGCATATTTTGTGGAAAGCATCATCTTGAGTAATGGGGTAGTAAAGAGGCATTGTGGGTACAGGGGCATTGTGGGTAGAGGACAATTATAGTAAATGAGTATAGTTTGAAATTTTCATTGTTATAGGGACTTGGTTTGCTAAGTTGTGTTTGTATCAAAAAGAGACAAGTGCATATTTTGTAGCAAGCAGCATTGTGAGTAATGAGGCAGCACGAGTCAGGTGGGACCAGTGTTAATTATTTATGGCAATCTGTATAAATAAACTTGCCATTCCAGTAGTGTTCTGTGAAGAGGGCCTATGGGTTTTGACTGGGGGGATGTGGTGTGCAGTCCCTCTCTTGATGGGTGAGATGGACATGAGAGAAAGTCAAAACATAGATCAAATAATCATTAACAAGCGCCAAATGTTCCCAGAATGAAGTGTAGCAATGGAGTGGAGCGGCACCTTGAGAGTAACAGTCTCCTTGCATCAACAGGAACATTAAACTGTTAGAAGGACTTCACTTACCACCATATTCCACTCGAGGTGCAAGCTTCATTTTATCAGACTTATAGTTATGTATCCCTCTCATGCCGGGGGAAAAAACATTTATCTTATCAGTGCACGTTGGGCTGCGACGTTCTTTAGATGAGTGGGGTGGTGGTGTTTGGACAAGCTGTGTAATTTGACTTCAGAAGGAATGTTTTTTTTGTTTTTTTCCTATTTAGAACAAATCTATTTGTGCTATCTCTAAAGATTGGTACTATTTGGTAGAGATGGGTAGATGCTTGATAAGGACAGAAAGATGGAAATGAACTCTCCATCTGAAAGAATGCTATAATGTTGTTAGAGATGGATAGAGAGAATAAACACATCATTTACGGAGAGAGGGAGGGTGAGAGAGAGAGGGGAAGCTTCTTGGTGTGAATGTTAGGGCAAAGTTAAAAACCAGATGACATGATAAAGCTTATGATGATGACTTTTAAATCTGCTTTCAAATTCAAGTCAACATGTACCCAAACTGTTTCTCAGGCATTAATGTTTGATATATGGATGATGGTTCGCCATGTGGTGACATTTCAATCACATCATTTCATCCATTAATATGTTGCCTTTTGTCCATTTGTCAGCCAGGGAGTCCCATGTTGCTTTGTTCCTTAATGTGAATCTATTAATTAGATGATAGAGCTTGCTGTCAGCATCTCTTAATACTGTGTTTTTGAGCAAGTAAGGAGCTAATTTTCTCCCTATTACCCATATACTACTACCCTGTCAACAGATGGGAGTAAGTGCACCCACTGCTCTGGCTTAATGTGAACATGACATAATATACTTTTTCCTCAAGGATTCCACCAATTTTGTCTCCACTTTGCCATGTGGCAGATGGCTGTTCACGGCCCCCAAGAAAGTATATGATTAACCGATGAGGTTTGATTGAAAACAGGACACAAGCCATGTTGCTTGGCGCTGAAGATGAAATGACATGTTGATGATATGAAAAGTATTTGTTCCTGATGGAAAGGTTGCAATTAATGTCAGGTAGTTGTCAGGGTTGTAGTGCAGCTGTATTGAATGAGAATTCTTTTTTCATGGAGTGCAGAATCCTGTGTGCAGGTGAATGTGGGTTTGTTGACTCTTCAGTTTCATTAACACCATTTTGTCTGAGTTGGGTGCAGATCAGTAAAAATACTTAAGCCTCAAACACTCTCTCCACTTCTACTGGATGTCCTCTTTGGGAAATTAAATCTCTATTCATATTTGACGGTTTGGGGAAGAAATGTGTGTCGTAAGACAAAAATGTGATTTATTTGATATAGATAACATGTGTTATTGTATTATTGGTGGCAGACTTGCTGATATTGTCCGTAATATTAGATTTATGTTTGAAATAAAACAGTCTGATAATTGCAACGTGGTCGTGTCATGACAGCCGATCACTCTCAAGTGATGCATCACATCAAAGACTCGTTGTGCACCCTCCATTCTACAAGAAAATGTTTCCAAGACGTGGCGGAATCGCTCCTTTTGATGTCGGCATATGGTAATAGGCTTCCCCACTAGTGGGCGGAGAGGACGGAAGATAGATTTAGACTTTACCTCGCACACAATTGTATCAAATTAACTCTAATTTGTTAAAATTGCTGGTACTGTATTTGAGCGACTGCTATGTTGCCAGTGGGAGACTGTACTGGTAAATTGAATTAGTCAATATTGATAATTTTGAAGTCTTGGATAAAGTGGTGGCTGTGTTCTGACTCACCTAAGAGAGATTGAATGTTCCCATCTTCCATGCTATATCCATAAGTTATAACCTAGTTTGTAGGCAGACTTCATGCTAATGAAGTCCATATTTGGACATGTCCAAGTTGTACAGGAACTGGGTTCCTGCTGTGCTACTTTGACCTTACCTGACCTTTGTTAACAATCTGGTCAAGGATGTACATGGTGTGTATTGATAGTATTTAACTGTGATATGTATTTCTCAAACCTTTGTTGTTAAATCTGTATAAAAAGAAAGGAAAAAATGAGAGTAGTGTGCATTTTATTGCACAAAGAGCTCTTGTTAGCTGGAACTACACCAGCAGACGTCACTGAAGAAAGTTGCAATGGCTACAAAGCAACGTCTCAGTTGAAGAATGTTTCAGAGATGTTCTAACTCTTTGTATGTTATGTTAAGCTGTTTATCGGATGATTGACTTTCAGTCAGTGCTTCATTGCTTCATTGCTTCATATTGGAAAAAGATTGAGTTAAAATATGTTGTTAAATGTCTTTCGATACACGATGGTTTGAGTTGCACAGTGACCACAAAACCATACGAGCAGGCATCCTTAAGCTGGCCTTGACTTACTAGATAAAATATTATTTTGTTTAAATATCCACTTTGCAGGAGATATTGGATAATGCTGGACATGTTGCAATTGATTTAGACGGACAAATCCCTATAGAGCCTGGAAGATGGTTTCAGAGCAGATTATCTGTAATGAAGAGTAAGTGATGCGTGTTAATATATTATTGATCTATGTCGATGTTGGTAGTGAAGACGATAGACAGCGTTGTAATTGTATGTGAATATTTTAAAGTAGCCTGTCAGTTAAGCCTGATTGCTTCCTGTTGCTAATGAGTACTGCAAGACGCCAGTTGACAGAGAATATCATGATTAGAAGGCCAGGATACAGCTCAGGCTAGTTAATCTTGTATACAATACACAGCACTGAATACTTTCCATGAAAGTTGGCTCCGGGTAGTGGCTTTAATGGATTTAGAAGTGCTCGGCCATCCACCCCCAGCTATGTTTATGGGGTAGCTAGGATTTTAATATCATCATTATCGTATCATCAATCTCACTTTCAATAGAGGCATTGATTTATTGGTTATTTATTCAATGTTCTAATTAATATGAATAATACAGGTAGGAAAATAGGAAGTAGGGAAGTATGAGTTATATCGGTAATAGGTAGGGAAATATGAGTTATATCGGTAAGTCAGGTGTTGCGAAATGTCTGCTAAAAGTGAGAAATTCCACCAGAGCTCCGTGGAAGTGTATCTGGATAATTCGGTAGAATGTCGGTCATGTACCATCGGGGCTCTATCAAAGTTTGGGGGAGGCTGGATTCTTCCCCTTTAACCTTTTATCCATTTGACTGAGCTAGGTGGAGGTGAATTATCTTCAGGGGGTTGTGGTGTTTTTGTATGGACATCAGGTAGTCTGGTTTGGGTTGACTGGTGGGGGGGGGGGAGGGACACAGATTAATGTTGAGTTGAATCTGCTGGCGACTGGCTTCAACCAGACCTCCATCTGTTGGCAAATGGAGATGAGAGACTATCAAATACCAGGCAGGTGCTTGTTCTGTCCGAATGTCAAGTGCATTCATCCTCTAACGGGCCTCGCAGGGAGCACCGATTGTATTGGGAGGGAGAAGCAATTGTATTTTGACTGACAATCCTGCATACTGAGCTGGATTTGACCTTTACGGAGGAATCCCACCATATTGTCTTTTATTTGTGTTGGCCATAACACTGTGCACAAATACGCTGTCATGTGATTAGTTTGAGGGTGGAGCTGTGTGCTGCTACTGCCAGCTTCCTTGTGGCTCGGCTTATCCTCATGTGTCAACATCCAAGTTAAGTCAGCAAGTTCCACTGCAGTGCCAGATAAACTTGTGTTACTTTGTAAGTTAATCTCTGAGGTGGTATAACAGTATTGAATACAGACAGACCCAATCTTCATATCACTGCTAGAGGTTATGAAGAAATTTAATTCCCATCGGTGACCTAAAGCTGAGTTATATTAATTTAATTGGAACAATGAAAGAAAATACATCATATTGACATAGGAGGTATTCATAAGTGCTCTAATACCCTTTATGTGGAGTATAAAAAATGTGGCTTCTCCTTGAATCGAGTTGAAATTAAGTTAAGGTAGAAAACCCGTAAAATATAATCAACTTGCTTTTATGAAAAAAGGAAATGCAAAAAAGAGTGAAGGTATCTCAACTGTCCTTTAAACCATTCTAGGCTCAATAAATGTCGTCTGTCGCGGGGTTTCTGGGCCTGGCTGTCATCATTGTGATGTTAGTGAAACATGTACTGGCAGGAATGGCTGTCTCGCTTGTGACTTAGTGAAAAGAATACACATGTGACCTTCTGCAGAATTTTAGTTTTTGTGGAGAAAAAAGTCAAGATGAAGTGTTAATTCAATATGGAGGAACAGATGATGACAACAAGACTGGTGCAAGTTGTCACTTGTGTTGCCTGGTCACCTTCAAGTGACTTACTGAGTAGGTGTGAGAACTAAGATGGTCGCTGATGCCCAGTTGTGACAGACAGGACACGAAATGTCTTCTGTTAGACTGTTTCATTATGTGTAACGTTCATGTCTTCCTTAGTCTTCATCTAAATCACCTTACATTAACCCCAAAGCTTGTAAGACTAATTTGTCACAGAACCCAACTCAACCCCTCCCCACCCCTCCCACACCCAACCCACACCCAACCCATGCCCAACCACTATTTAACCACTAGCCCTTCAATGCATAGTCAGCATTCAATCCATATCCATCTGTTTCAGTGAAAGTATTTGAAAGTATGGCAATATGTTTTTCTGGATTTGTTGAGTTCATAAGTTCAGCTTTGGGCTATACATCATACTTTCCCCACAACTGATTGTCTTACTTAATGTTTGTGACAGCTCATCAGCATTGTAGACAATGTGGATATAAATTTCACTCGACTGGGCATGGGGTTGAATTCTAACCAGGCAGTCTTTTACATCAGAGCTGGCGATAAAGGAATAAAGCTGGAGTAATGTGGGAGATTATTTTGGTCTTATGATTTCTCTGTCAAAAAAGCCATAATTGTTGAATTATATGGAGGTGAATTTGCATTTAATATATAACTTCACATTTCTGAGTAATCGTAATAAATATACAATAATTGTTAAGAATATTTTGCGAGTTTGCTTTGCCATTGTACTGGACTCTTTCTAACAATGGAATGGACATGACCTTAGTGACTCTCTTTAGGAATTATTTGTCTTTTTGATGTCAAAATTATTGATTTGAAAGTGACAAGAGACGCACTGATGGGAAGGTGATACGGTGGATGTTTTGTCACGTGTCGAGAGATTGGTCCTCAGATAAGTCATCATGTTGGGTTTTTCTCCATCTTGTCGTCCTGCACAGTTAGATTGTCCCAGGAGGCTGCCGCTGCTCCTATTAAAATTGTAGCAAAAAGTATTTTATGTGTCTCTTCTCCTCAGCTGTGTTGACTGGTGTTAGTTTTGATGAATTCCAAATACATGACTGTTCCAACGAAATATATACATGCACATGACTGGTAGGCCCGAACAGTCTCAGCAAGTTGGGGATTAGAGAATACTGTCTGTATGGAAAGTTGCAAGAAGAAGCAGAACTAATTGAAAAACACTCTGAAAAATCACATAAGTTTGAAGAGGTTGTGTTTCACTTTATTCTGACTTTGTTGAGTGTGGTTTTGCTGATGTTTGCGCTGTGAGAAATGAGGCACATGTTTCTCTCCTGAAAGTCGACAACTGACAAAAACTCCAACCATTGCCTATATCTCCTCCTGTGTTTGCTGTACCCTGCCGTGACAAGACTGGGATATAGCTGATGGCAGCCGAACCCCAAACTCGCTCCCAGTTATGCAAGTAAAAACCAAACAAACAGTGTGATAATTGTTTTTAGGATGGTGCCTTGTTTCAACTGTCTCCTCCCAAGTTTGGTGGTTGGGTAGCTTCATGGTTAGAGCATTCGCCCGTCATGCTGAAGGCCCAGGTTCAATTCCCCACAATTGTAAAATGTGTGAAGCCCATTTCTGGTGTCACACTGCAGTGACGTTGCTGGAATATTGCTAAAAGCAGCTTAACACCAAACATTCACACTCACGTTTTCACATATGCCAGTAATCAGTGCTCATGACGTCAATCACTGGATTGTCTGGTCCAGACTCCATTATTTACAGACCGCAGTCATATAGCTGGAATATTGCTTATTGCAGTGTTAAACAACAAACAAAGAAACACATGCAAGTGAAAAGAAAACCGTGTGAATTGTTTCAGATGGTGCCCTGTTCCAAATGTCTCCTCCCCATCTTGAATGTACTTGTAGACCCCGGCTGATTCAGCTTGACTGGGGGGGGAGGGGGGGGGGGGGGAATATTTGCTTGAATCATAAATGGTTAATTCAGTACTTACTATGTTGATGAGGGCAGCTTGAGTGGTATTAACAGAAATATAAGGCTCATTTATTATTAATAAATGACAAATCAGTGTCCCCACTCTGACATGGTATGTCTTTAGGGTAATAGTTTGTCAAATCAGGTTGCAATGCCTAATTTCAAAACTTAATACTTAGAACTGGTGGGGGAATGAACCAGAAAGACAGATGGTAGCGACATATTACCGATTCCCCAGGTATGGCCTCCCACATTCATCATATAGCTGCAACTAAAAGCTTTAATGGTGTAAAGTAGTACTTCGAAAAACACCATTTTTATAAACTTTTGGGATAATTGATGAAGCATGCAGGTTTTTGAGAGTCGGAAAGAAAGTCGTTTGTTCCCAAGGGAGATCGAAACAGCAGAGTAGCCCTGGTTCACCCGAGCATCGCTTCTCTCCATGAGGCTGATGGCTGAAGGAAGAGCTACCATTTACACACAAATTGTTTCCTTTGCACAGAGGAAATTGTTTAAAAAGCTGCCCGAACACGGGTTAGAGTTTGCAGCTTCCATGTGTTAAAAATGTCACTGTCAGCCAGCGAGATATCACCCAGGGAATTTAGCTACTTTCCGAGGTATTAAGTTAAAAATCAATGCCCTTCCACTTAGGAATTTGTAGATTGTCCCTTCATGTTGTTACCAGCGTGATGTGCTTTGTGTACTTGATAAGTGATATTGGTTGTTATTGTATAGTTGGGGGGATACGGCCAATAGTGCCCGGAAGTTGACCTGTGAACAACGCTGACCATGATGGGTAGAAGTCATGCATTACATTGGCAGAGAATTTGTGGTTACTATACTACTCAAAAGAAGTTAAGGACCAAACGATTCTTTCTTATTACTATGTTAATCTTTCTTGTTGCTGTAGTTAAATTGTAACGTCATGATGGATTAACTAAAAAAATATGGAAGAATTGTGAGTTCCTTAACTTCTTTTGAGTAGTTTATTTGAATAATATATTTTAGATCTCAGACAAAACTGATCTTTGACAGAAGTGTTTGTCATTTCAGAATTGCTGATTTGTTTAAGGGATCAAAATTTAATGTTCTCAGTATATGAATGATAAACTGGGTGTTGTGTGGGTGGTGTCAGGCGCCCTCTATGTTTGTGTGTTGACTGTCAAAGAAGAACACTTGTCACATGGGTCAAACAAAACCTGTTTGTTCCTTGCCGACACCACAGTAGCTTCTAATGTTAGCATGCCATAACAACCTGCTGTCAACAATAACCACTAGAAATAGAATATTTGGGAACTAAATAATGACACTGTTTTTGTCTTGTTCGTAATATTTGAATAGTCCCACTCCCTGAAGAATGGACTTGTCTACTGGAATGCTGGGGCCTTGGTGCATGTGTTGCTATGCATCTGCTGTATCGGAAGAGATTTATAACTGCTATGTTATGAGCTATATTACTGCTATATTACGTAGAGCTATGGTCTTGTTGTAACATAGGGCCATATTACTGCTGTATCAAATAGGTAGAGCTATAATACCTGGTGTCATTTAGAGCAGATTTCCGGTTATATGAGATGATAGAGCTATATTCCTACTGAGTCATATAGAGCTATATTCCTGCTGTGTCACATAGAGCTATATTCCCGCAGTGTCATATAGAGCTATATTCCCGCTGTGTCACATAGAGCTATATTCCCGCTGTGTCACATAGAGCTATATTCCTACTGTGTCATATGGAGTTATATTCTTGCTGTGTCAAATAGAGCTATTTTCATACTATGTCATGTAGAGCTATATTCCTGTGTATCTTGTGTTACGTCCGTGACGTAAGAACACTTCAAGTCTGGCCTGACATTTGTCTGTGAATGAAACCCCTTCCACTTCCCGTGGTCCTGTTATATAGCTCTTGTATTGAAAGGTCAAGGTCATATTAAACTTTAAAAATCATTGAGTTACCACAGTGTTATTTCCAGAAGGAAGATCCATAAGCATTTGTGAACGGCTCTCTGAAATCCGAAGTTTCTGAAGAGCTTCATAATGAGATGGAGTAATTAAATCATATTTGATCAGTTGTAAATTCTTGAGATGATCCCCTTGTGATAGTAGACCGGTGCCTAATGGTGTTATTTCCCACGATTCTCAGACATTGCGGGGAAGGAGGGTGGGGGACCAGAGTTTGAATCGATGCTGTGGAGCTATTATGGCGGATGCCACACCAATCAAGGGGCATTTGGTCTTAACTCATTTATTAGTGGGCTGCAATCAGCTGGCTTGAGCATCCAGCCTGCAACCAAAGCTCAGGCAATACGCCATGAAGCATTTGTTGTTAGACCCGTAGCTCTGAGAGACTTTAGTTGATGATTAACTATAAATAGCTGTCCATGCAGTAAGAGGAAATATATTCGCTTGTATTGGCGAGTTGGGTTCAATATCTGGGGAGGTTGAGTTGTATCGTGTGTTGACATTAGGCTGTGCCAATGCAGCTCTAGATGCCTGCAGCAGTGGCTGGCGAAGTCGTTGTGCTGATGAGGCAAACAGTTATGTACAGATGTACCATTGATAAATTGATTGGAGGTTGGAGGTTACAGCTGCCGAGTACTAACTGCACATGCGGAATATGTATGGCCTCTGAGAACTTGTCACACAACATGGCATAGCGTTAATGTTGCTTCCGTCATTGCATGGGATGTTCACCTGTACCACAGGGAGAATTCATTACGATCTCACCTGTACTGCAGGGAGAATTCATTACAGTGGATTACTTGTCGCAATCGGTTAACATACTTGCTGTATATTCTTTCCCGTGGTTTAAGTTTCGTTTCTGGTGTACTTCCTGCATGGTTTATTTCCCGCACTAATTGTAAATATGTTGTGTACTGGTTATACAAGACGGGTGTGGTGTTCCATCAGTGTCAGGCATGTCAGTGTAGCCAGAAGTAGATACCAGGCATTGAATACCTCGTTTTACAGCCAATGAATTGTTATCATGGTGGAAGAGATTTCTATTGATCTTTGTTTAATAGAGTTGGTCTGTGGTGTAATTAAACCCCTTTGGATTGTTGTCATGGGAATAGCTGACATACACACTGGTAATGAGAGTGGGCATGTATTATTTACCAGGCCAGTGTATACGGGTTGTAATGTATGAGTGAGTGTGGGGCTATATCAATGTATAGTAAGAGGAATATAGATATTTTTACCAGGTAATAACATAATTTATCATCCAAAATTGCTTCCACAATGAAATTGCATCACAATGCTTTGCTGACCATTGTGATGTCATTGGTTACCATGACGTCACAATGAAATGACATCACTGATCTCTCTGCCACTGAAGCTGGTTAGCTGTACATTAAAGACACTGCTTGTTGCTGTTTAATAGCTAAAAATGTTGAATGATGTTGGATGATAAATAGAATCTCCACCTCTGTCTTTTGATATCAAATATATCAACACTCGTCAATGTAAAAGTTAAAACTTCAAGGCTTGCCAAGGAGTTTTAAACTTTTATCGACTTGTGTTGATATATTTGATATCACAATACTCTTGGGTGAGATTTTTTATTTGCATTTAAATGCCTTCATTATGTGATAGCAGTGATGATTCACTGGCTTTTTCCACTATGTATATCGATACGAGATATCAGCTTGATTAGATAGGGAATATTTCAGTTGAAGTTGTAAATTGCCTATTTGCCTTTTTGTGATTTTTGGTGATTATCTGCCACATTATCATTTTATCATGTGGACTGAAAACCATCTACACTTGACTGGGATGGTGGAGAATGGGATGTTTTGTCAAGGGTTGAGCAGGAAACTGTATAACAGATCAATACAGCTATGAGGGAGGAGAAAAAGTTGCCCGTCCATTGACAGTGAGCGTGTATCAGTGATGTCTGTGATCGATGTGGTGAAACTAAGCATGTTTATGTGGGAGCCAGCTCCTGTTCTCAGTACAGCCGTGGCTCCTCAGGATCTCGTCAATCATGGGATCCAGGTCCCTAACTCGGACTGATAACATACCATACATCTGGTTATACACACCAGCACAATTAAAGACTGAACGTTAACATGTGTTGAAATGAAATAACTGATTTTATATCTCACTAGGAAACCCAAATTAGATGACTGAAAGTCTGGCTAATTCTAATTGACCTATGGTTGACTTGTATTTCCACGTTTCTGTCTCGATCGTACAGGCCATAGGTATAGTCGATATCTGTCGCTAGGGTTACACGCTCAAATTGTAAAGCCTAGTGATTTATCTACATTTATATTTACCAGCTGTCAACGTTTCTTAAAGCTAGAGTGCTGACAACTAGTCACAACAAAGTTCTGGCGACAACACCTTGATTGGAGACTGTCAATAAATGTTTCAGAGAAACAGTTCTGTCGATATGCATATAAGTTTATGGTATTGTGGGCCTATAAAGACCAAAAGTAGACATGTTAGTAGGCAATTGGAAATCAGTGAACGGAACCCGCCGAGATGAGACTGTTCGGGGCTGTAGGGATCAATATGGTGGCTGTATAGACCTCCCTTCAGCCATGATCACATGGAGGGACCTCGCATAGAAATTACTCAGTCCTTTGTAAGTCTACACAAGTATTGATACAGGAGCATCTTCCTTCACACTTACAGCACAATGTCATCATAGCAGCTTGTTGTATCATCACGGCAGCAACATAGTATAATAGCATCGATCAGTACAGAGTTGTCAACAAAGCAATGCTAAATTGCCTGGCAGTTGTGCAATTTTTTGTTAAAAGCGACAGTCACATTTCAGCTATGTGACGACAGTCTGTAAATAATAAGTTTGGGACAGATAATCCAGTGGTTGATGTCATGAGCATTGTTCCACGCAATTAGGATACAATGACAAAAATTAACTCACTGAGTCTGACCACCCGATCCCGTTAGTCGCCTCTTACGACAAAGGGTTGCTGAAGACCCAATCTAACCCGGATCTTCATGGGTGGGCAGTATTCTGAATTCTCGTGGCAGTAGAATAGAATTTTTTACTGAAAGACCACAGCATATCTTGATAATTTGTCATGGTAGTAGTAAAAAGGTCCTCAAATTCAGCACTCAATTCATGTCTCTATTTGCTGAATTGTCACGACAGACTTCCTTATTTCAATTTGTTTCACATGAGTCAAGATGTTTATTGTATCATTTTTATGTTATAAGCTGTTTTGAAACAATTACCGCGGAAAATAGCTTTTTGTATGAAAGTAATGGACTATCCAGACTGTGTACCTTTGCAGTGTTTGAGAGCAAGATTGCTTCAGACTGGGATGCCTCTCTGGATTGACGACCTTATTGCATGACACGACTCCTTAAAGTGTACAAATGAAACACAGAGAAATTTTCTCTTGCCTTGAGCGTTGTCATTTAGTGTGGCAGTGGTTCTGTCTAAATTGAAACAAATTGAATATTCTCACCCACTCAGTGTGCTCATGATCGAAAACGATCTTGCATTCTTAAATGTTTCAATTTGCCCTGCTTGGAAAAAGGTTTGAGAAATGACACCGATTTTATGAGATGTTCCTTTGGTGAGGGATGGTTTAGGGACACTTGTGCACGAGAAGCATAAATGTCAAATAACATCTTGAAGAAAATGGCTAATGTTGTCGGAGGATGTAGTACACCATCTGAAGGCGAGTTGACAGGAGCCTACCGCCTACACGCAGAAGGATAATAGGCATATCAAACAAGCCCGGCTTCTACTTTTTGCTCGGTTAGATTCTAGTACAGTTGAGACAATTAGCAAGTCAATGACGACAAACCGTAGGCATGGTCCATTCTGGCCAGAGTGAGAGTCGGGGAAATTGTAGAGATCACTATTTAACACATGGGTAGTAAAACAGCAAATGCTGCTGGGAAATGACAACTTGATAGTGGTCTGGTCATATTGGCGGCAACGGTGGCGGCTGCTGCAACTCCTGGTGGAACATCTCCATCCCTATATGCCCCTGGGTAAACCATCTCGGTATGGATCTTGGGTTAGGGCTTTTAATGGCTTGTGTGTGCCTCGGAGAAGCATCCAATCATATGCCATCATGGAGTACAGCTTAAGTGTTGAAATGTGTGATTGTATCTAGGTATTGGCATTGCCTCTTTTCTGCTGGTGTTGGCTGGTGTCCATGTTGTCGATGGAGCTGCTGTGGACAACGATGAGGGTATTTCAGCTCCGCCTGCCCCTCCCCCGTCACCTTCTTCAATAGCTCCTGATAAAGTTGTGTCATTCCTGGTCTTGGATAATCATCACAACAACTCCTCTCTTTCCTAAGTCAATGAGATAATGTAAAGTTAATCATCATGCCATGATGAGAATACTATTGAAGTAGTTTGACTGTTGAAAAAGCGATAATGTCTTCCTGTTGTCTGAAAAATGCTTTTGGCCTGTGCTCTGCTGTAGTCTGTGAATATGCAAATGTGTGGTATAGTATTCTCTCTAAGAATATAGTACTGGGTTATATAGTATGCTGTCTGAGAATATACCACTGGGTTATAGTATGCTCTCTGAGAATGTACCACTGGGTTATAGTATGCTGTTTGAGAATGTACCACTGGGTTATAGTATGCTGTCTGAGAATGTACCACTGGGTTATAGTATGCTGTTTGAGAATGTACCACTGGGTTATAGTATGCTGTTTGAGAATATACCACTGGGTTATAGTATGCTGTTTCATTCTTTCGCATTATAACATGCTGTATTCACCCACCCCTTATAATGGGAAGTATTCTGCCCCATGTGCAATGACACCCCCTATGTGTCTTGAAATGCAGTATTCCGCCCCACCATGTGTTGTAACATGCAGTAGTCCCCTGCATCATATGGTATAACATGCAGTTTCCCCTGCCGCTGTCCTATGGGAAGAACACCACCTGATATATTTACCATTTACCTCTCACAGACAACTCTGGAATTGCCATCTTGTTTATTTTGTTAGCAAGC
This sequence comes from Haliotis rufescens, assembly GCF_023055435.1. Lineage (NCBI taxonomy): Eukaryota > Metazoa > Mollusca > Gastropoda > Lepetellida > Haliotidae > Haliotis > Haliotis rufescens. The sequence goes on along the minus strand of NW_025963835.1, from coordinate 26,898,813 downwards.
CGTGATGTCATCAGTTGTAGTGTTGGTGTATATCAGTTACTGGGCCATGTACCATATGTTGAGTATGCCAATTTATACCATGCAGATATAAACAACACATTGTGTTATCTCTGCAAGGGGCAGACTTCTCGTTATAGTCAAAACTGTGAAAAAGCATCAAGTCATTTGTTTGATGCTCATCTTGGCATTAAACGTAATCAGTTAGATTTTTTCAGGACCTTAACATTTACCCCTGTGAAAATATCAGGAACATCATTTTGAAACAAAGTAACCATTTATTAAAGAATATGGTACTGGATGAAGATATATACACAATAGAGGAGTTGTGATAGATTGTTTATTTTGATATTTTATCTTTGCAGGTTTTGGGTTCGTCACGTTTGAACAAGAGGATGTAGTAGAAAAAATTTGTGAAATACATTTCCATGAAATCAACCAGAAAATGGTGAGTCATCTTTTAACTAAAGCGATTGGTAGAGCAAGGGAGATAACTCCTGTTTGTCTAGACTTCATTTTGCAATAATGAACAGACTGTTTTTGCTGACTCATTTTTTGCAAATTGTTATGCTGAATTGTTCTTGTTTTGAATCAATATGGTCAATAAAATTAATAACTAGTTAATTTCATATAATTCCAAAGAACTAATGTATACTTCTATTACTTGCCAATGTTCAAAACTTAAGGGGCCTGAGTCATGGAGGTTTGTGTCATTGTATTAAGAGTCTGCGGACCCCTTAATTTTTTAACTTTTAACAATTGGGTTGTAACAGTGACCCTTTACTTCCATGCGAAATCTCGAACAATTTATGTCGATGGAATCTTTTTGGTACAGTTCTATTTTTTTTTTAAAATGGCTGTTTGTGACATAATTTCATTGTATTATTTGTTGATTTATTTATTTTCAGGTTGAATGTAAAAAGGCCCAACCCAAAGAGGTTATGTTGCCAACACAACTGGCCCGGGGGCGTGGCCTGGCTCGGGGAGCTTACGGTAGGTACCGCTGTTGTTGTCTGCACCTCTGGACATCATCCCCTTGTACCAGTGACCTTTGGCCTCTGTTTCCATGGCAACCAGTTTTGCATGCTACTTAGATGAAACATAGCCATAGAAGTTTTTTCCTAGACTAAAGTTAGCAACGTGATTTTGTGTAGTCTTCATCACCGGGAAATTGTTGTTTAGAAGAGCCATATGTTAATTCTAGCATGGTAGTCATGGTAACACTGGTGGCGGTGGTTTACACAAGGGAGACTACTCTCTTGTACTCCTACGTACGTATTAGACATGGCGTTTTTTTCTCTGTAAGTAGTTTTATTCCTACTACTACTGGCACGCTCACTAAGAGCCAAGTAAAGGTGCAAGGGGCACAATGTCCAACCTCTTCTAAACACATGCCAGCCACTTCGCTTATACACACCATATTTCACAGCAGACATTGTTCTGAGTTTCTGACTTGTTTTCTTTCCACGAACCGTGTAGCAAGAATATAATAGCCGTTTGTACGTACGTAAGTACATCAGCAGTGATTGGCCACTATCCAGCCCTACCAGCCATTCAACCTCCTCCAATGGAGTACGTTGACCAGTGAATTTGTCTGTCATATTGTGCACTACTATCAAGTCGTAGGCCATGAACCTGTTGTGCTCATCTCGGCCACACATTCCTGTCCTGACATCCAGTGTGCTTATCTGCTCTACTGCCATTAAGACTGTTTCCCTTTTTTCTAATGATTCTGTAGTGACTGAAGAAGGAGAGGTCGTATGGGAAATTCCCAATGATGTTGTCGGTCTGCCGGAGCTGTGTAAGTTGCACTTTTGGCCGAGCAAGCAAGCCAGCAAGCAAGCGAGAGCGAGCAAGCGTCCACCAACCCCTACCCTGCTTAGCTCCCAAGCTGCGCCCTGTTCTGCTTGCTCTCACTCTGCTTACCTGTCCATTTATGTCAACTTGTGCATGTCACTTTCCACTGTCTAACACTCGTTCTAACCGTCTAGTGTCTAACCATTTCTGTATGTATGCTTATGCTTGTCCTCATGCTTGTGCTCATGCTTAATGCTTAATGCTTTTTGCTTATGCCTGCTTCTAACTATATAACTGTTCTGTCAAGTTCATGTTTAGATTAAGGATCCATCATTTCTACTCTTGACTTTAATTTTTAAAACCCTAAATTTCTGTCTACCGTCTTAAGTATAACTTTAATTTCCTTCATTAGAATAACATTTTATAGACATTTCCTTTTATTAAATGATATTTTGATAAAAGAAATTTCTCTTGAAGAACATTTATGACAGGTTATTGTATTGATACCTCAAACCTGTTGGTCTTTACTGAGAGCATGCCGCTACTTAAATACTTACCTTAACCCCAATCAAAGCATGCCTCACTTAACTTACTTTTAAAAATCCCAAAGGGAGATAACTGCATGTTCTATGTCTTGCTATGCATGATTGTTTCGGTGTCCACGGCTTCTGCTTTTCACATGTGTGAATCGTTGCCATGGAAACGCCACACCTATCACTTCTGAAACATGAGAAGCCCTGATGGGAGTCATGAAAAAGTTCATTACAAACAACCAACAGCCTATATGATTTCAGTTGGTTAAGTTGGGTTAGTGTGTTGCTTGATTTTTTTTTTTTTTTTAATTTAATATTTATATTTCCTTGACCATTTGTAGATGATGTGTGTATAGAATTGTGAGTGTAGCGAGACGAGGTAGGGCCGAGGGTGACCTGCATGCCTCCACTCGGACTCCAAGCTGCATGTATCTCTTCAGTTGTTTCCGACTTTGTCCAATGACCGCTTAACGTTGCCATGCCGATTGCCTTGCGGGACAATGTATCTGTCATGATCTGTGCCTGACTCTCTACTGCCTTCATACCTCGGAACCTTGCCTGTACATACTGACTCTGTTCTTAACTCTCCATCCCTTTGTCCCAGAAACTAGTGACACATTTAATTGTGACACTGTAGTCTGTAAAATTGTGTTGTTATTAATATACAAGTAATGAATAATTTATCTGCTGCATACAGTTATTAATTTGATTTATAACAGACTTGCATCGTGTGTAGTTTTTTTAACTGCTGCATTAGTATCATTGTAATGAGAATATGTGCAGCCACTGTAGATTTTAGCAGATTGTTAGCATCGATTTTGGAACTTGCATGATTTGCCACAAGACCAGCTGTGGTCAGGCATGTGAAATACAACCCTGTTTTGTAATGCCATCAAGACAAGCATGATGACGCAGATAGTGACTGGCCTAACCTCCTCCTAGAATAGTCTTCCAACTTTCTCAAGTCTTGAAGAACAATGCATTTAGTGCATGTGTCTGTTGCTACTCTGTAGTGTTCGACATTGTTAACTCCCCTGGTTAACACATGGTACAGGTTTGTTGAGTAAATAATACCAGAATGAAACGTATTAATTAACAATCATACATGTCAGTTAACCATTAACATTTTAAAAATAAAGTATTCAAACATTGAAACATAAATATAGATTAGGAATAATAATAAATGTCTGTTCTTAATGTTTGTGTGTGGTGTGTAGTGTGTGTGTGTTGCCCCCGTGAAGTGACACGTCTCCCTTTTCCGCCTACAGGTTACCTTCCGACCGGTTTCCCTGGGTTTGCGGCTGCAGCTGCGTACGGCCGTGGGTTCCCTGCCTTCAGCCCAGCGGGGTACTACTACCCCGGGATGACTACAGGTATGGAGCTGTTACAACTGGCGTCGTGGTACCCAGAATCTCATTTAGGATTCTAGATATGGCCTAGTTAAGGCAGCGGGTTGTCGGCCTGTGGCTGATCGCCGTGCTGCTCGGCACAGAGCAATATGTGGAAGGTGCGGCTGTTCTTTATGCAAGACGATTTTTAGACATATCAACTCGGGATGAGAGGAAGACGGAACCAGATGGACCCAACGATGTCGTCCATGCGTTGAGTCAATGGTCGTCCTTTGAACGTGGATCTCGTTCCCGATGAACGAACGAACAGTCAGCACAGACCAATCCAGACGACCTCGGGAGACCTTCAACGCTCCATCAGACTAACCCTGTTTAATTACACTACCCCTTTTGCCAAAATTTGCGCTGCTTTAAGATTGTTCTTACCCAATGCCAAATAAGGTTGCATTCTCTCTGTTGTCCATGGCTTGCTGTGATCAGACTAATTAAAATACTCAAGCAGTAATCAAGGGATACGATGGAGAGGCCTTTGTGATAAAAACGTGGCATTTTATCAACGATATCCCTCAGGGTTCTCCAACTGTGATACTAGACTATATTCGTGTTGATCAAAACTGTTTCAATATTGAAACAAAAGCTAATTTATGCAATTTATATCTTTATATTGCAAATTTTGAATATACTATTTATTAATTTTTACATTTACTCTCGTCTGCGCAAATCCTGCCATTGTAGAGCAGGAAGTGGATATGCATTGTGGGTGTGGTTGATGGCGTGTTGAAGGTCTGGTAGTGTTTCCTGCACTCTCTGATAAAAGTCAGACATTGTGCCAAACGCCTATTCTTTACTGTCTTGATATAAATGAACTTTTTGTATATTTTTATTATTTTGGCATTTTACGGTAGCCATTGAAGGCTAAGACTGTTTATAATTGGTTGTGTTTGATCTGTAGACATTTTGGCTTTGATTTTGACTTCAAAATACTGAATCTCGTTAAATCTGAGTCTTCATGTGTCGCAATAACAAAACCAGAAAACCTCGCCGAAACTAGATGATTTGGTTCTTGATCGGGTGAATTTTGTTAGATCTATTTATTATAGATGAAAAGTTTACTGGCCTAATTTTTTTTTCTGAATCAGATTGATGAGTGGTTACGTGCGTCGATTGATGTCACATGACCCTTGTTAGTCTGATGTTGTTCAGTAGCTACCGATGCCAGGATTGCATGCACTATATGACTCTGTCAATGTACATAGGATTGTATGTGTTCTGTGAAGACGGTGTGCCTACAACATTGTATCCTTCACACATACCCGTCTCCAACGTTCCGGCTGTGCCGGACGTCCATCCCACCAATCGACTGTCCTGATACACCCAGTCATTGGCAGCCTCACTTTCATCTAGATTCTCGGAGAGTAGGCAGTTTACCCAGATAGGTCCTAGAACGTAGACATATTGGCCAATCGGATGTTAGCACTTAAGTTAGATAAAGTTCATGACTATTCCAAATTATCATCCATTTGTACGATGACTAGATTTAAAACTAGACTTTTTGAAGTAGGAAAAGTACAGAAATCTCTCAACTCCTGGTGGCTGGATAAATGGCATTCCTCTGATTGTCCTACTCCAGGAGCCAGCATCGGAGCTTGATGCCCCTTCATCCTCTGGGTGTGGCACACACGATGAGCACTCAACAAAAATTCTCAAAACATTAAATACCTTTTCATTGATAAGTGATATGGACTTCAGAAATTCATGTCCTCTGTGGTTTTAATACAATTTGCTATTTTTGATACACATATTTTAACCACAACTAGTTTTCCTCCAACTAGTCTCTGATTGCATCTACTATGCTACATACAGGCTCATCCTCATTGTGAATGTTAAGACGAAGTCATCCAATGGACATTTGTGACAAAGAATATTTTCAGGGTACTATATTTTTCCTGTGGTTTTCACAAACAATTAAATTTATCGAGTCATCGGTACTTACGATCATTTATGTATTCGTGCCACTGCTTAATAAACCGAGTATGTTTACCAATATGAAGCAATAATTACCTCCCTTGAACACATTTCAAGGCAGGCCATGCAGAATCGAACAGTGATAGTCGTGGTGATATGTGTTACCATTTTATTGTTATGTATCGTAGTCTTATATTCAAGTCTAGATATCACTCACTCTGTGCCAAATCGGCAGTTTTAATGTATGCAATAATATTCCTCATAATTGTGTAGATATTGTTACTAAGTATCCTTTCATCCCCACAAAGTTGAATAGATCTGACCCAAAGTCCAATCAGTCCTGGTTTACCAATACTATTGACTTATCCAAGGGCAAGTCTATTTGATCTGGAGGGGGTTTAAGGATGTAGTGGCCATCAGTTGGATTGTAGTAAACATGTAGTGTTGTGTATTGCACAGCTTCCAATAGGTCGAGTCGCTACCACTATAACCTAGGCTTCAGTGCAGACTAGCTCCGTAGTCGGAACCCATAACACCATCACGATCGTGAACAGCGGTCTTACGAAAATGGCAAATCTTTGCATGTTTATTTGTCGAGATGCTGGCCTGAAATTACCTTGTGACATTGTTTGGCAGCTCTCTGGTTAGGTGTGTGGCTTCGACGGGTGTAGCTAGATGTAGATATTTAGCAGGTTATCCTCACTCAGTATTTATTATTAACTATTGTGTTCTGTTTTTCCCTTACCTCCACCTGCCGGAACAACGCGATCAGGGTTACATTTATGACGTATCTGATTCCGGCAGCCTAATTTACCCTATTTTTGAATGTAAGTTATTTTAACATGGCAAAAGTTTTAAACTGAGATCTTTAAGTCTTAAGAAATTAATCTTTTATTGTAAATATATGTGGAGTATCCACAACTGTTGTTGTACTTGTTGTGTTTGAATATGGAGAATTATGCTGTACACCCAGATGCACCATGGGATTGGTAGACAGGCTCTCGCTCTTCTTGTCTGTTTGTTCTGTAGCAGTTATCTCCCTTGTTTGATTACCATAATATCAAAACATGCTTTTTTGATGGCAGCACAATTTCAGCATAATATTGTACTTGCAGCTGGGACGACCAAGATTTTGGCCATCTTCTTCCTGAAAGTCTGTCAGTTTTTTCTGCAGAATAGTTCCATAATATCCTTGTACTATATATACTGTTTTAAGTGAAAAGATCTGAAAGTGCCAACTATATCTCTGGCCATGACTTTTTCTTGAAGATGTCTGCCAAATGTAATCTACCAATCGCATGGTGCTCTGTACTGGATTATACGACTTTCTGTGCCAAGATCATGTAAGTGCTAATGTCTAGCCCATCTCAGAAGTCTAGACATAAAAACATTGTGGGTGTTCGTGTGACTGAACATACGTACGCAAGTGAGCGAGCGAGGGAGGTTGCCATCCGGCCTTGACCTTGTCGTCTGGTCATTTGATGAGGTTACTACCAGAGTAGAGCAGTCCCTATAGAGCGTGCTACATTCTTCACATCACCATTCATCAGCTGTGATGGATTGAATGAATTTTTGAATAAAGAGTTTCATTGGCACTATATCTTGACCTTGTGATTTCTGTATCTGACCTTGGTCAACAATGGATTACCTCCCTTCATGACCTGGGTACCTCCTGTTGTATAATATGCCGACTTAAACCAGTCTGTAGCCCATGCCCTTCTTCTTAGAGTGACAAGTAGTGTTTGCATGAGTTGTTTCTATTGAGGCTGTTTGTTTGTTTGCAAGGCGATTTTTGAGGTGATTAACAGCCAATTATTAGTTACACGTATTTATTTGTCACATGCAGGAATGAACACTACAGCCGCTGCTCTGAGTCTTGGTCCAACGGGCGTGGCACGTAGCGCGCCTACATCCCGTAGTTCTGTGACTGCTTGTGTCTCCCCTGACTCATATCTTGGTGCAATAACCGGTAGATCACCGGGTAAGCCGCCTCCGCAGTCTTGCGTTCTCAGTCTCACTCTAGTTGGTTGCATTTTTGCCTTTAGTGGTTTGTAAGAGGTGTTGTGATTGGCCGGTCTTTTGTGCCAGACCTGACTAACATGCCCTCATGGGAAGATCTGTTTGCATTGCACGTTATGTTTTAAGCTTTACTGTTTTTAAACCAGTTGATTTGCTTTTGTCTTGGCCAGTCTGATATTGCACAAAGATACTTTGTTGCACATTACAGTAGGACTTTAATCACCCCATTTAAATTCCCCGATTATTTGTGTCAAGGAATGTTTTTTTCACATCTGTAAAGGTTTTGGCACCTTTCGTAACAGTTCCTTTGAATAACTTGAACCCTTAAAAATGACCTTGAACTTGAACCCTAAAACTGACCTTGAACTTCAACCATAAAGCATAACTTTGAACTTGACCAATCCAAATTGTCTTGGCCATGAAGAAGCATGCCTGGTTCTGGGATGTGTTTCATGAAAGTAGGAGGTTTTTTCCTGTCACTGAACTGCCCCTAGAAGATTATTATTCTATTTTGCCTTGGTGTGATCATATGGTGGTGATATTAATGCGTTCCCTATGTTTGAATACTGAACACTTGTGTGATGTGTCATATATGTGTGTATCACCCGCCTAGCTAGCCAATAGTCTTACAGCTTCTCATTAACCGGGTGCCATGGTATATGGTGGTGTTATTACATACCGTTGTATAGTAGTTTTAACTTTCTTGCACACTTCTTGCATACCATTCATATTGTTTTGAAAATGATAGCTTTCAAATTTGACACAATTTGGCTTCAAATTTTGTCAAGTTACTGTTTTAGAGGTGTTTGTATGAGCTTTTATCTCATGTTATTTATGAGCTCAGGATCACATTGTACATTGTTATTATTGTGTTGATTTTGTAAATACTGATTTGTAATTTAACAAGATTTGTTCAATGTTTAACACCATCCCATGTGCTTTTGCCATTAAAAAACCAATGGCTCTTGTTACTGGGTAATTGTGAAATAAATCCAATTTTGGTGGTCTGCCAGTCGTGGTTTCCCTGGAGTTGCGTCCCCTGCATGTCTGGTATTGTCACGCACACCTCACTGCCTGCTTGTAGTAGCATAGAGAAATTGACGACTGTCTGCATGATGTCGTCACGCTAAAAAATCCGGCTCATTTTGAAGCCAATATTATGCTACCATGTATTCTACTAGGTATCATGATCCTTGTTAAAATCTCAAAATTTCTCACTAGAATAATGTGCCTACTCTCATCAAGAAGCTATGACGATGTTGCCACTTTTAGTTTGACCTGCATGGTCAAACTTTCATGTATGCAAGGGTGGATGCGATTGGTTGTAGCCACCTTATGCATGCAAGGCCTCATCTGATTGGCTGTAGATATGTAGATGTAGAATTAGTGTGCTGTGATTTTGTCTAGACTGCTGGACCAGCCCAGGGAAGCCAATATGTCAAAATTCAAAAAGAAATATCCAAAACTTGAATTTGCTAAAGTCTTTCTTCGATATCAAGAGGGACTTTTCTTCCTTTGAAACTGATTGAATGTAAAAACAATCTAAAAGGTCTTTCTTCGACAACGAGAAAGATTTTTTATTTGAAATAATTGAAGCCATTTTTGGACCAATCAAATTGAAGTATTTTCTTGTTGTCCTGCTAGGCTTCCCTGGTTATGGCTACTTGCCTGTCCCCGCCACCCCTGGTGAGCGAACCACCTCCCCGGCCATTTATGCTGACTTTGGTGCTGGCCCCCCCAGTCAGCTGACTGCGGCCGGCATCCAACGGAGTGAGCCTTCGCCCATTCCTATATCGAGCTCGCCCATCCACCGTGACCCTGGGTCCCTGCATCGTAATTCTGGAATAGGTGGGTACCTCCAGCCATATTGTCCATGACAGCTAGTCTCTCATCTTAACATGCTTGTCTCATTGTATTAATCACATCCTGAATGAAGATGATTTGAAAAGAAAGATTTGATTATGAATAAGCTAATATGAAACTTGTGGAGGTTTGCAAAAACCGATTTTCTTGTTGCAGATGTTTGATTCTTGTTTTGATAGTTGTGATAATCATCATCATGATCATTTGCATATGTATGTTTACAAGTACTTTCTGTTGTCAACACTGTCATGCTATGGGAAATTGTGAATTTAAAGCACAGTGTTAACAGCTGTTGGTACGACCCACTTGTCTAGATAGCGCACTTGGGAACTAAGACCGAAATAATCATTTTTTTTAAATTTTGAATGTTTAAAAAAAAAGTAATTTATTGGTTTTTGAACTATTATTTTTTTACAGTTAGCTTATTGTGATAAGATATGTTTGTTTTGACAAACTATTTGACAATTATTTGAAATTTAAAAAAATAATAATTAAAATCCCTTGTTACACGTAACAAGATGCCTGTTGCCATGTTGAGTGTATTGCTCCCAGCTTGTGTGCATGCATGCTATGTTTGCTATACGGTCTGTCTGCTCCTTGTCCTCTAGTAGCCAGAAACACACTAGATGTAGAACCCACTTGGAAGAAGGAAGTAGGCATATAGTCTCCATCGCTGTATTTCTGTGGGTAGTTCCGCAGTTTATTATACAAGTAGGAGGTACCACACTGATCTCAACTCATCATCTGGAGAAGGTGTACCTGTCTGTCTTCAATATTCATGATTGTCTTTTGTTCGGACAGTTTTATGATATTTTGGCAGATAATGACTAAAACTTGAATCGCAAGAGTATTGAAGATGGAGCATGTACGTCATTCTGACTTTACCTAGCGGACAGCACATACACAACCAAAGATAGTCCCTAAATTAATCAGTTTCCAGACGTGCTGATTTATTTTTATTAGAAAGGTTGGTAAGTTTTGTCAACCTTACAGGATTCGGCTGTAAAACAAGTCCCTAGTACCTCAAACTTGTCATAATTTGTTAAGTCCAAAATTATTTTCTGGAGAAGGGGGGGAAATAATAATGTTTATTCCAGAAAGTATTTTCAAATTTGTGTTACAATTTATGCTTTTGAAACTTTTCGGAAACCCAGCTTTTGCTGTTTTTCTGTCTTAATTGAGAAAACTGCAGATTAGTGATACTTTTGAAAATGAATACGTGCAATAGGCAGATGTATATTGAGATATGCGTATCCACAGTTGTGTCTGTGCTGGTCCGTGAGTAGAAATGAACATGCAGACAAGCCTTTTCCACAGCCGGAGAACCCAAAGTCTCCCTGGCGTGTCTTGGAGGTCATCCTGCAGAGATCATAACACACACATTCTCAGAATTTTACAGGAGGTGCACACATATGTTTGTCTCAATCCTTCAACAAAATCCTTGGGTGTAGGCATTGAGAGACAATGAAATCCTTGGGTGTAGGCATTGAGAGACAATGAAATCCTTGGGTGTAGGCATTGAGAGACAATGAAATCCTTGGGTGTAGGCATTGAGAGACAATGAAATCCTTTGGTGTAGGCATTGAGAGACAATGAAATCCTTTGGTGTAGGCATAGAGAGACAATGAAATCCTTGGGTGTAGGCATTGAGAGACAATGAAATCCTTTGGTGTAGGCATTGAAAGACAATGAAATCCTTGGGTGTAGGCATTGAGAGACAATGAAATCCTTGGGTGTAGGCATTGAGAGACAATGAAATCCTTGGTGTAGGCATTGAGAGACAATGAAATCCTTTGGTGTAGGCATAGAGAGACAAGGAAATCCTTTGGTGTAGGCATTGAGAGACAATGAAATCCTTGGGTGTAGGCATTGAGAGACAATGAAATCTTTGGGTGTAGGCATTGAGAGACAATGAAATCCGAGGATTTAAGTGTAGAGGCACAACAAACATGTAGTGGACTTCTTTTGTAGATTTAACACTATATAGTCACCAGGCTCACTCACTCACTCACTCAAACACTTGGCATCAGAGAAGCTGACATGCAGAAATGGGACTATTCATTCAGAAACCTTTTTTGGTTATTCCACAGTTTTTCCGTAAACATTCTGTCCAGTTTATCTATACATTTTATGAACGCATCATCGCAAACGAAGTAGGAAAGGACTCCATGTCTGGCAGGTTGGTAATGTCAAATTCCAAGCTGTCCGACCTTGACATTGCTGTGCCAGACCTTCCTTCTCCAGGAGAGGGTGATCAACCGAGATCGGACACGACCAGCGTTCACTGCCGACCTGCGATTTGACGAACTTCCCGTTCCAGGTGTCACATGACCAACATGGCATAGAAAATCTTGGGTGGGATGCCTAGGCCATGTTTGCTATTCTGTTATTTGTTTCAGCAGCAGCGGCAACAGCTGCTATGATCAACAACTTTGGCGCCCAGGCGTTCCCGACGGCCACTTCGCCAAGCAGTCGCTCGTTTCCGCCGGCTAACAGCCCTGGACCTATAGATCTGTACACCTCCGGACAGGAGGCCCTGAGCTATGTACAGGCCACCAGCCCCCAACCCTCGGCTTTTGGGCACAACATTGCCGTCAGTCGGGTAAGTCGTCACATAGGTGTCCAGCTTCAATCGCTTATTAACAACAGCACATATGGGGATGAGAATTCTGACATGGCTGATTTCCATTTTTTGTGATAAAATCTTATTTTTTTTAAATTTTCTAAACGTTTGTGAATCTTCTGATTCTCATTCCTCAGGTCAAGTGAGAGCTGTGGCACTCCTTTACAAATCTTGTATAACATTGATTAATACATTCCCTGCACCAATGTTTCATTTTTGCCATTGTCAATCTGCTTTCACCAATCTTAGCTGGTGTGATTTGAATGGTGGTGGTCTGGAGTGTTCAGAAACATGCTGTGCGGATATAAAGAATTGTTGATAAGATGTGGATGTGTGTTTCGAGAACACTTCAGTTTGGAGTTGGTGAGATGTGGTATTCATACACCCGATACATCAGTAGCAATTCACCTGTGCCCATGTTCAAAAGCACAAGGAGCAGTGTAGTATTGATGCCAATGGGCGAGTCAGAACAAATGGTCATCCAGATATGTCATATACCTTTTAGATTTTTCACATAACTAAAATTAAGATGTATCAACTATCATCACTTTCGACTATGAAATTTAGAATTGAACTGTTTTTAATAGCCAAAGACATATCCCAATTTTAGTCTTTTGACCTTGAAATTGATTCATATAAAAATAGCATTAATTTATTTATTAATACCAACCTTAAAATTAGTGGTTTCGCAAAATATCTTCAGCAAATTATTTCCATTCCTGAAAAGTTGCTACAGGGGAGATGAGGTACAGGGGTGGGGAACACCCCCACGTTTCTGAAGCCAAAATATATAACTAACTCATTTGTGATGCCTTTACAACCAAATTACACACTTTCTGACCACGAATTTCCAAGTCACAAAATGAACCCCTATTTTTCCTAAAAGATATGTCGTTATTCTTGAATTCAATATTAAAAAATTGAAATACCATAGTACTGAAAGGTTAGATCTGTACTCTGACTGTGCATTGTGATTGCTGCTGGTGTTGTGGGTGTGTTGTGTCCGTGTGTCCGTGGTTGCTGTTTATTGTATGTATCATATCTGTTGTTGTCCCCAGGGACCACTGATCGCGGCAAGCTTCCAAAATGGCTACCATTGAGGTGTCACCCCTACCAGGTACTATATAAGCCAGGATGATCTCATCCTGTAGCCTTGCATCCTGTCATCCTATTAGATCGAGTAGTCAGAAACATCTTGCATGCATTTGTTGGAATTTACGTTTGCTGTACATTAGGGTGCCGTGTAGCCTAGTGGTTAAAGCGTTCGCTTGTCACACCAAAGACCCGGGTTCGATTCCCCACCTGGGTACAATGTGTGAAGCCAATTTCTTGTGTCCCCCGCTGTGATATTGCTGGAATATTGCTAAAAGCGGCGTAAAAAACGTACTCTTACTCACTCACGGCTGTACTTTATATAAAGTGAGGGTGTACGGGTTCGGGAGGCTGTCTTAGGCGCTGCAATTCGTGGTTCAGAGTTGCATCCCTCAGGCGTGTCAGAAACCTGACCATAGGTTCAAATTTCAGTTCACCTTATTAAGGTTTGTCAGCACCATGCCTTACTTAAGTGATGAACATCTAACTTCAGGCTTTCCTCCCACATCAAGCTGATTCGCTGTAATATGGTTGAACTACTGTTTAAAGCAGCGTTTAACCAAACACCCTCACCCATTCGCGTTAACAAAATTATGACTTATATTTTGCTCCATAGTAGAATAAGAAGAATACTAATTCTTCACAAATATTTGCACATCTGCTTTTATTATTATTCTTGATTTTTATTTTTTCCCCCTGCATGTCATTGTATATATACACACACATCCTATAGACAGGGCAGAATTTGATAAAATGACAGGCTTTAATATTTGACATACTCTGGGCTTATGAAATTATTCAAATTAAGATTGACAAGTAATGACGGTTTGAACTATCTATTTTATTGACCTATTTTTCTTGTTTTGAACGTTGAGTAATATGCTATATGCTTATAAGGCATTTAACATGGGGGTCTTGGTAATGGACTATGCGTTCACGAGTTATTTTTTCTAGGTCTCAGTGATGCACTTAATATACTGAGTCAATTTAGGGTGAATATTATTGCCAGGCATAGATCAGTATTGGAATGAGTTGTCTGTCCCTGAAGTAGGATGTGTGTTAGAGTAGTCTCCCTTGCTTGATCCAGGTCACTAGTGTTTCAGTCCACAAGTTATTCTGTAGATAGAAAACGTCCTGTGGCAGTTGAGATATGATCTTGCAAAATATTTCTTTCTCACACCCAAAAACAATATACTGGCAAAGGATATTTTTGTATTTAGAGAGTAATTCATTTCAAGTCAATGTTTTTTACGAAACCTATAGTTGGTAGGAATTGGAAGAATATTTTGATTCATCGATTTCTTGTATGGTTAAATTAAATGTTAACACGTGAACCAACTCGTATCATGTGAATTAATTTAAGGAGATGTTTCAACACCTTCATTGTAGTTCCCTTATCATGATGAAAATATCTTCCTTTCAGCCAAGCTTCGGAGGATCCGTGCTGACTGGTCAGAATTTTTGAGGTGAAAGACCCCAGTCTTCACCGGCTGCAACAACATGTGGATGATGTCGCTACGACAACGACACTGTTGCCGAGGCCTGATGCAACTCTCGTCACTATGACGACTTGACTCTGAGGTCATCCTATACTATTCATGTCATACGTATTGTTCATTGTCATAAGTGGTATTGTAAATATTTTTGCGTAAGGTTAATGATGTTGCCTCTGGTTTTCATTGTGAAATACCCATTTTGGGGTCTTCTTATTGGTTTATTTTCAAATTTTGACTTGTTTTTAACTCGTCTGACGTCCATGTTATAAATGTTGTGTAGATGTAGTTAGCTGTAGACATTGTAGACATATTACCGAGCTCTGTCATTCATACGCTGACATGGCTCGTGATCTGAGCTCGTTCATACATACATATGCTGATGTAGATTATCAGTTAACATTTGTTTAATTTGTTTTTATACCAATTTTTATTGTGTTCATGACATTAAACCAAGATCTTATATTTTCATGGATTTTTAAAAAGAAATGTTAATGTATTTATTTTGAGCATTAGCAAGCTTGTTTCCCCCGAGATGGCATGGTCGGTCGATTTAGATTCGGCTGTTGTCAGACTCAGCTGCGAGTACTTCCCTATGAAGTTAATTGTTAACTAGGTATAAACAACCTCTGCAAATAAGGCCTACAGGCTTGCACAGTTAGAACGTAGACTAGGAAGGAAGTATTTTCACCTCAAACATTATTTAGATGTTTTTAATTAGTAAGCTACGTTTTTGACAAATTTACACTGATAGCAATACATTTGTATAAAGTTGTTATGATGAAACTGTTACTTGATGTTGGTGGGCGTCGCCCTTGTTTATGCAGTGTATATTATAATTTGGCATGTTTAATATTAGAATTTTACTCGAATTGGCAGGTCCATACTTATACTATTTTAGCGGTTGTTTTAATGGTTGTTTACAAATGTGGACATATTATGTGATTCTCAACCTTGATGGCGTCGTCTCAGTTCAATTTTACACTTCATAGATTTATCTTCCTCCATCGCTATTTTGCTTTATAAATGTTTACAATGTAGCTATTTTTTGCCTTCGTTTAACAACCTATTTTTTTAGAAATCCCACCATATAAATTCATTACAAGAAGTTTTATTTTTATGACGTGACGTTTCACAACTGCAAATGAAGTCGAAATATTTATGAAATGTTTTTCAACCACTTTGTCCAAAACCTGTGTTTTCATCTTCCATCGCTTGAAGTTCTGAACAATCGAAGATCAATTATTTCTCTACTTTTTTCCTGTTACCATTTTTAACAATGTTTATTTTTCATTTTATTGTCAGAGTTTATTTTTATGGAAGGACATTTTACTTAACTACCGAAAGTCTCCCTATGTTGTTTTTGCCCTACTGGAGGAAGCCGTGTCTCGAAACTGCATTCTATTGCCGACTGCCATTCCTGACAAACTCTCCCTGTCCACTGCCCTCAAACCGACACCAGCAATTCCATGCCTAGGGTTCACAGCCCTCAGTCTGGGACATGATAGTCCTCACCAAAGGACTTGAAAGTTCCAGTGGACACGGTGTCATTTCTTGAGAGCCAAAGCTGTACAATGTTACATAATCGGTTTGGTCAGTACATGATCCGATGCGTGTGTTGTACAACCAGAGGAAGGTCGTTCAGTGAGGACAGGTGTGGTGTCCTGCCAACAGGTGTTGCATGTTACCCGATGACAGGTGTTGCATACCACCTGGAAAGGAGCTGTTGCCACCAATGACAATTGGTGTTGCCACCTGGGGATATGTTTAAGGGAATGGTAGGCAGGTAAAGGTGTACAGGGTATTTATCCCCCTCCCCTCACTGCGACTACAGCGGTCACGTCATTGTTCCAGTCAACTGCGACTACCATGGACGTCGTGCACCGCTGGTCCCACTGCTGCAGTCATCTGTATGGCAGGGACTACTGTGTATGTGTGTAATTATTGCTTCTACTTATATGACCACTGTTTACTTGTTGGTTACCTCTGTACAGACCTGGATGTTGTCAACGTCAACAGTAGCGTAGGTTTTGATGTGGTTTTCACTGTTTTTGCACTATTGTGTGTGTAAATAACCTCAAGGTAGTTTGTAGCTCTATGATCTCTCCCACGATTCGAAAAGTCTCTATAAATGTACAAAACTAAGCAACGAACAAGTTGAAATAGTAGACATTGACGTAAGAGGTCACTACATAGTTAGCTCCCCTCTCTAGATAAGCAATGTTAGCACCTACAAGATGGCTGCCGTCCGACTGCCATCTTCCAAATGGCATCATATTCATTGCGATGTGGTTGTACGAGGATGTATGTGTGGAGCGTCCTTCCTACTCCATTGTTAAGGAGAGTTGAAGATGGAGGCGTTTGTTACAAGTATTTTATCTGGTTAGTCTATGTTTAATTTGTAAATACTGATTTTTACTGTTTTTACCGAAACTTCGGCAGCACCCCTGATTGTCATCTCTTGGTTGTTATTTTTCGTATATTTAAATGCCATGGACAGAGCGGTCCAGTCTTTTCAATTTGGAC
Organism: Haliotis rufescens; assembly: GCF_023055435.1. NCBI lineage: Eukaryota > Metazoa > Mollusca > Gastropoda > Lepetellida > Haliotidae > Haliotis > Haliotis rufescens. Next base: position 26,881,556 of record NW_025963835.1, on the reverse strand, counting down.
CTGTGCCGAGGTTGCCATGACGACGGCCACATTCCTCAGGATCTGTAGTTCAATAGTTAGTCGTTAGAGAGGCTCGTTAGCTTCGGTTGAAGATCAGCGCAGTCAGGTCATGCCGTCACTGAAGGTCAAGGTTATGGTGAAGGTCATTTGATGACCTCATCGTTTATAGGCATGTACATTTGTAGACATCTTACTCCCTGGCATTGTATTTTAGCAAATATATTTAAATTATTGGCACAAAGTTTTAATTAGCTTCGCCATGACATTGGTCATACAGCCATGTATTCATCTGATACATCGAAATTTCTATACCTCTTTGAGATTTTAAATTTAGATCATTATTAAGCTTTTTTGGGTGGAATATCCGGGTGTACATATGTTGATCATTGACACAAGAAAAGCTAGCCATTTTAGCAGAGTAGACAGTTTCATGTTACCAAAAATCTGTCTCTTTGTGTGTGTACTAGCTAGAAAGACAAGTAGCCACTCTCAGTACTATCATGGCCACGGGTTAAACGTAGACCGAAATTAATCTGTACATTTTGATCCGAGTAGAGTAGACGATAGTAGAGGTGATATCCTTATTGTTCATGAACTAGAACATGCAATAGTTTCTGTTGGATCATTCTAAATTATTCCTTATTGACTATTGAGAGATATTTTATTGAAAGGATGTCATTATTTTGTATTTAATTCTACAGACCCCATTACATGACATATCAGTTTTCCAAAGTTGAATTAGGTACCTTGTTAGCTATAACAAATTGTACTTACAGATCTGAACATAGCTATACATGTGTGGCAGTTCCCTAGAAACTGCCATAAGTCATCCGTCCCAAGTTGATACGTAGCTAGTTACTAGGTAGGAATTTGACATTTTAACTTTTGAAACCAAAGTCTGCGAGTGATGCATTTCAGTGGCAAGTACATCCAAAGATGCACCTTCGTATTGATTAACATGTGATGTCATTGAGAGGATTAATAAACACCATTTTCGATTACTGTGAAAAGACATGGAGCATATTTAATTGAGCGGACATGTCACTTTTGAAATTTCACTGAAAGACTGATTAGTTCACCGAAGTGTACATATTCACTGCACCGATGGAAAAGTTGCCCTCAGGTAGAAGTGCCAATGACAGTCTTGTACGGAATGCATCACAAGGATATGTAGGATATACGCCAGCTCTGGCATGAGGGGTATGGAATCTCAGTTGTCTCCCCTGATCAAACTTCGTGTGATCTGACATCGCTGATCTGTAGGCTAGCTCTAGGGAGAGGTCAAGGTCACACGACCGCGACCTGGATCGCGTGTATACATAGGATGTCTCGATGACTTCTTACAGTGCTTCATGTGTACAGAACTAAAGCGTGAGTCTGTATAGAGGTTTTTCCTACTGTTATTGTTAATTTCATGTTTTAGACAGAGTACATGTCTTTGCAGCTAATACAACCCTGTTAACTCCTGTTCAGGGTATCTTGTTTTGTCTGGGGGAAAACATTGGAGGAAAGAACATATTTATGACTTTATTTCCACCTTGTTGCTACTGCTCCTGTTCAGACTGGAGCAAATATTCAGTGTATCCCAAACCACCAACGATTAAACCACACGATCTCCTGTTGAGGGCAACAACTCAGTTGTGTTATCTACCTCTCAACTCATTAACATTATTTGTAAATAAGACATGTTCTTGATACACCAGCTAACTTGAGCATGTAAAAACCACAGCTTGAATATGACAAGGGAAATGTCCCAGTCCACTAGTTAGAAACTACACGATATAGTATAGTATGTACTGAGTTGTTTCCCTTGTGATGTCAGTTATCTCCCTTTATAACCGTTAACTATGAGGAAGGCTTGATTGATTTGGGGTTGTTGCCTTGAACAGGATATGTTTTGTTGTGTAAGCACAATACCATTGATTAGCTTACAAGTGACTAGTTGAACTTATTACCAGTGCAGTCATGCTGGGGTGATTGTAGCAATTTTTTGTGTGAAATATACAAGTATATCAAATGATTGGATGTAAATATTTTGAATGTACTACGCAATCAACTCAGTGCTATTGAAGGGACCAGAGACAGCTGCTCACGAAACGGGTCAAACAAGTTTTAGCATTTTAGATTTTAAATTGTTATCTTGCACAATGTATGAAGTCTTCACAATCATGCAATAAAATTTGTTATAATCTTGATAATAGCAATAATTGGTGGGTATCAGTGGACGTAACAGTTGTGATACCACAGCGCCACCTGGCACTGCATCCGTCAGTAGGTCAAGGTCACCCGTAGACATGTGCTCTGTTTATGTGATTTGACCGACCTTGACCTTTATGTGCTGACATGTCATGTCATGCACAAGGCCTGGTCGGAAACTTGTTGTAGATATTGTCGGTGAACACTCAGTCCCCACACACACATCCATGTCAACATCATTGGAGGGCATAATATCTCACTGTGAAGTTTTTGAGGGACTTGATGCATGTAGTGTACTAGAAAATGAAAACAAACCAAAAGAGCATGATGGAAAAAATGATTAAACTGAAAACATCAATCCTAACAATTTGAGCTTGAAAATATATTACTCAACATTTCTAAGGACCAAAATAGTCATCTTCAGTCAAAGGTGTGGTCGTTAGGGAATGTTGAGTGGCATAATTTAAATTAAAGATTTTACGTGCAACAGTGCTCTGTAAGCCCATCCAGAATCTTTGGAAATTGATTGATAAAACTTTGAATGTAGTATTTTGGTGTTGGGTGTGAGTGTGGAACACTGATGATTGTGAATCGACGTAGACATTCAGTTGTTAGGCTTAACTCACCTCTAGATTCTCCAGCCTGTGTGAGACATGGTGCTGTGGATGTGGTATGTATGCCAGGACTAAGGTGTCGACTACAGAGACCCAGCAGTGTCGATAATGTTGCAGAAGCCAAGCGTCGGTCCTGACCCAACACACATCCCCAGTCACCTGTCATTGTTTAATATAATCTAGCAACTAGGGTAAACCATTATCTTTGAACAATATTGACAAGTGCCAAAGACCAAGCTGACTTAATATTTTTTCGTGTATGTTTAGCAATAGGTATAACACTTTCATGTAGCTAGCATCTGGCTCTACACATCAGCTGATGTTGTGCCCCCTCCCTCTCCCTCTACCTCCCCCCTCCCCATGGTGATATAGGCCACTGACATATGTACACTTCTTGTCCATCGTAACCCATGTATGTATGTTTGACTGCCCAGCCGGCACATTACAGGCCTGTGCCTCCTTGTTGTCGTCTGTGGCTCGTGTTTTGTGCACAATTTTTTTCTGAAATAAAAATGGTTGAATCTTTATCACTGCTTTTGTTCTGATTTAGAGGATTTTTGTGTGGCTGAGAAAATTTTCTTACATGTTGTGAGTACATACTGCTCAACTTTGTAAGGTTACTGAAAAATCAATAAGATTTGACTGTGTGTTGCTATATTACAGCAGCTCTTTCACATGCACACACTCACTCACACACACACATACATACATACATTTATATATAAACTGAGGGGTAAAATCATTATTTTTATTAAAATTTAAATTGAAATAAATTGCTTAATTTGATTCTCTATTTAACCATCACACATTCCTGTATCAATTTGTAAAATTACCTCCGACAAAAAAGCAATTTTATTGATTCTCAAAGATAAGATGTCTAAGATTCCCATCTGCAGTTGTGTATTATGTGATTCTTTTTATGATGTCTAAAAGTCTCAGGAGCCTGTAGTCATTATTACAGCTTTATCACAGCAGCCTGTAGTCATTATTACAGCTATATCACAGCAGCCTGTAGTCTCCATTATTACAGCTATATCACAGCTACCTATACTCATTATTACAGCTATATCACAGCTACCTGTACTCATTATTACAGTTATATCACAGCAACCTGGAGTCGCCATTATTACAGCTATACCACAGCAACCTGGAGTTATTATTACAGCTATATCACAGCAACCTGTCGTCATAATTACAGCTTTATCTCAGTAGCCTGTTGTCGCCATTATTACAGCTACATCACAGCAACCTGGAGTTATTATTACAGCTATATCACAGCAACCTGTCGTCATTATTACAGCTTTCTCAGCAGCCTGTAGTCATTGTTACAGCTTTATCATAGTAACTTGTAGTCATTATTCAATTTATGGCAGCTTTATCACAGCAATCTGTAGTCATAATTGCAGCTTTATCACAGCAACCTGTAGTCATTATTACAGTTATACCACAGCAGCCTGGAGTCATTATTACAGTTGTATCACAGCAACCTGTAGCCGCCATTATTACAGTGAATCACAGCAACCTGGAGTCATTATTGCAGTTATACCACAGCAACCTGTAGTCATTATTACAGTTATATCACAGCAGCCTGTAGTCGCCATTATTACAGCTTTTATCACAGCAACCTGTAGCCGTCATTATTACAGTTGTATAACAACAACCTGTAGTCATTACTACAGCTAAACTGACGTCCAAAAGAAACTTTACCAGAGTTTGAAATCACTCTTGCTCAAAAACAACAAATCATACATGCATGAAGTAAAGTTTATTGAGAAGATCAATATATCAACATAATCAACCCTGAAAATGACAATCATACCGCGACCGAGAATCACGTCAGAGCCCCCCCAAAGTTGGGTGTGCTACAAAACTCGAGCTTTCAGAATCATGGACAATAGGCAGAATACATAAACAATCGCTCACGTTCAATAACAAGCGTGTGTGACCGCCAAATGCCTCAATACACGCAAAAACTCTTCGACGCACAGAAAAAGTCAGTCGTCTGATGAGGTCACGTGAGATTTGACGCCATTCTTCTTGGAGGGCCAAGATCAGTTCTTGCCGGTTGGCTGGAGAGTGTGGTCGTCGAACACGACGATCCATCAAGTCCCAGAGGTGTTCTATGGGGGACATGTCGGGTGAGCGTGCAGGCCACGGCAGGAAGTTGACGTTGTTGGCTGCGAGGAAGTTAGTTACAATTCTGGCTGTATGGGCTCTAGCGTTGTCATGCTGATAAATGACACCACGTGGCTGCTGTTGGAGAAATGGTAGGACAACTGGACAAAGAATGTGATCCATGTAACGCTGAGCTGTCAAGTTTCCGTCAACGATGACCAGCGGTGTCCTCTCCTACCCACAGATCCCTCCCCACACCATGACACTCCCTCCACCATATGGTACGACCTCCTGCACGCAACACGCCGCCGTTCGTTCACCCCTTCGGCGGTAAACACGTTGTCTTCCATCAGCCCTAAACATACAGAATCGACTTTCGTCAGTGAAGACAACCCTCTGCCAGTCACGTCCTTGCCAATCGCAGACGACGATGTTGCGCTGTCAATAGCTGTCCTCTGTATGGTCTAAAAGCCCTGATTCCATGAGCCCCGAGTCTCCTGCCCACTGTCTGTCAACTAACCCTTTGACCTAAGGCATTTGTCGCCGATGACGTCACTGTCAGGAAGCGATTTCGGAGGTGCAAGGTACGCAAGTACCGGTCATCATGGGGCGTGGTCACCTTGGGTCTGCCTGTTCGTGGCCTGTCAGCGGTCCGCCCTGTCTGTCTGTAACGTTGCATCAAGTTGGTAACGGCAACACGGGAGCAACCGAAGGTTCGTGCAATATGGGCGTGGGTGGCTCCCATCTGTACCATACCCAAGGCTCGTTCACGTTGAGGCATATCTTTTGTGTGTTTTTTTTAATCACTGTGGATGTCTGACTTGCCACTGCAATCGTTTTATACCCTTACCCGCACGTGCATTTGCAGTTGTCCGTGGTGCAAGTGTTTTTCAATTTTTCGCGTGTTATCTTGGAAACATGTAACAGACGATTAACATTTTCTGCATACACTATTGTTGTATTTAGGTTATGTGTTTTAGATAGACTTCATCGAAAATAAATTATACTTTGTCTGAAATTTATATTTTCAGTTGGTAAAGTTTCTTTTGGACGTCAGTTTATATCACAACAGCCTGTAGTGATAATTAGGGCTATCACAGTGATATACAATGTACCTGGGTTATTGCTGACTGTGAAGCAACGTTCGCTCACTAACTCGCCGTTAATCCTCAGTCGTGTGTATCAGTATCACTGCCCAATCTAATTAAAATCAGATCTTAGTTCTCGCTACCGCTAAACAAAGATCTGAGGACATCCCATTACGAGGATGTCAACAGTAATCAATCGAAGCAGTTTTTGATCAATTTTGCTAAGTTGGTTGGTTGTTTTATGCCGCAATCAGAAATATTCCAGCTATATGACGGCGGTTTGTAAATAATCGAGTCAGACAATCCAGTGATTGATATCATGAGCATCGATCCACCCCATTGGGATCGATAACATATGCTTCAACCAAGTCAGCGAGCCAGACCACCCGATCCCGTAGTCGCCTCTTAAGACAAGCATAGCCGCCGTTTACGGCAAGCATGGGTTGCTGAAGACCTATTTTAACCCGGATTATTTTGCGATGTACATGATAAGAGTTGTACTATTACACTTAAACAACTGTTTCATTTTATCCTCACTTGGGTTTTGCCAGTTAATATTCAGTAATATATTTAACTCTATAATTGCGAAACTTTGGACATATTAATAAGAAATGGCCTTTTCCCATTTACAAACCACTTTTTCCCATTACGTAAGATACCTCTTTTACGACAGAAAACATTATTCTATTAGCATAGTCCCACATGTCGTATATGTAGCAGTGCCTTGTGAAAGTTAACTTGATTAAGAAATGAATAATCTTATTTGCCCCCCCTGTCAAAAAAAGTTAACTACGGCCTTGTGTAGGGTCGCCGTCTCCCGCAGCAGCACCCCAATCTCTTCAGATTTGTACAGAGGGCACGGGTGGCCCACTCGTCTAAGGCGCCGCGATTCGCTGTGCAGAGTTGCGCCCCTTTGGCACGCCAGAAACCTATGATTGTGGGTTCGAATCCCGGTTCGCCCCGATTATGTTTCTAGGTTTGTCAGCACCATACCCGTGCTCGTGGGTTTCACCGAAGTGGTAAAGGTCTGAGACCTGCATCACTTTGGGCTTTCCTCCCACATTAAGCTGACACACCGTGATATAACTGGAATACTGTTAAAAGAGGCGTTAAACCCAACTCACTCACTCACTCATTCAGATTTGTACAACTGGTACAGGGGATTGTGAAGTCAGAAGGTGATAAGCTGACCCAGAGAGACTTGGCGCCGTTCCCCCACACAGGAAGAAGGTGTGTAGAGAGTCTAGGGGAGACTGCTGCGTCTGAAGGAGAAGTTGTGCACTGGACAGAAGACTCCTTGAACTTTTGGATGAGGTTGGTCATTTGATAAGGCAGGGTTGAGCAATAATAGTTTGGTTCTCTGTCATTTGTCTAGGGCTGTTCCACTTACACTTAAGTAAACAGTTAACAATTAGCAGCGCACTCAACCTGACCCAGTCCCGGTATATGCCGTCCGTCAATTGGGAGGTTGCCGTGCAAAGTGTTCGAAGCGCTGTAAAGAATGGACGAGTCTGTTGTTATTTTACAAGCGCTTCAAAGATTTCAACTTTATGAGAGTTACCTCCCTTACACCATCTGCAGCACATTTATCAACCGTGAATTAAAAAGTTGACAACAATATGCGTGCAAAGACCAATGTACTTATATGAAATATCAGACGCTCAAAATAACAATGTAAAAGTATTTCATATCATATTTCTTCGTTTTTTCTTTAACGCTGCGCTCAGAAATACAAGTATATATTCCAGCTATATGACGGCGGCTGTAAATAATCGAGTCTGGACCAGACAATCCAGTAATTGACATCATGAGCATCATTCGATGACATGCATTAACCAAGCCAGCGAGCCTGACCACCCGATCCCGTTTGTCGCTTCTTACGACAAGCGTTGTCGCCTTTCACGGCAAGCATGGGTTGCTGAAGATCTATTCTACCCCGGAATCTTCACGGGTCATTTCATATCATGAATCAGAGACGAAAATGCTATATTAGCCCCGGCATGTTCGACAACAGCTGGTGGTTAAACTGGTGGCAAAACTAAGGTCGCATACAAAACGTTTTTTCGGAATGTTCACTTAAGGATTGAAGTTGACGTTCTTCAGTCGTGACGTCATCCGTCACAAACATTTCATTGGGAGTTACGTCCCTTGGTGTACCAAAGCCATACAATGGCGGCAAATGTCATTCACTTGAAATAGAAGTTGCACCCAGTAAAGTTTGCTTTGTTTGTTGTGACAAGTTTTCAAATAATCGTCCAGGTGAAGAATGGGTACGGTGTTCTTCATGCAAGTAGTGGGCTCATGAAGAGTGTACATCAATACAAGGATTCTTCACTTGTCAGAACTGTCAATCGGATGACGATGATAGATGAATGTACATTTGTTTCCAGTTCAAAGTTAATTCGTTTCATAGTTCTATTTAAGTGTATTTTCAATATTAAACGGTTTGTTACATTTAACCCTTATGTGTTGCGTATTGGAGAAAACACGCTTACGAGGTTTTGGTAGACAGCGGATGCCCTGGGGAGAGGGAAAAACCATGGGAGCGAAGCCCCCGCGGTTTTTCCCGACCCCCAGGGCATGCTCTGTCTACCAAAACCGAGGGAAAGTGTTTTTCCATACTTATATAATTTATTAAATGTTATAACGAGCATCTATAAATGAGGCGCTTCATTATAGCGCTTCCTTGAAGACGTGATATCATAACTTGCAGGTGAAATTCGCTGACTTGCCAGGCGTTCAAGAGCACTTGGATGTGTCAACAACAAAACACAACCAAAATACTTACTTTTAAATGAGAGTGAAATGTTCGCTTTCTAAATGTTTGTGTTGCAATATTCCACTTCTTTTAAACTTTTCAAAACGAAAATTCGCAAATTTTAAAGGTGTTTTTTGCTTTACAAGATTTTCGACTTTAAACAATCCAACTGTTACATAGAGGTAGTTGTGATGTAACGGCTAGCAGTTACTGCACGTGCAAACTGTGCAGCATTGATAAGCACTCGTTTAAAAGCACGTGTTTTGAAACCTCGCTGTCCTTTCACCAGAGACTCTGAAGTGGAAAGATGAGCGACGACGACTTTCATTTTGTTACCCAGTCTTCATTCACTGTACACATGACATTCAATTTTCATTGAATTAAAATTTTGAATTGCTACTTGTTGTCATTTTTTCAGTTACTTGGTTCACCCTGGGATTTGAGGTTTTACATTCAAAGTAAAACCTCCCGAACGAAAATAAAACCTCATAATAGGTTTTACTTTGAAAGTAAAACCTCTTTATAGGTTTTACTTTGAAAGTAATGCCTATAGAAAGCTCTCTTACTTAATAGAGATCCCAATGAATAGGTTTATAAATTTGATCCATCCACCCGTTACAACTGACTCATGGTTTGGTACGACCGCCACCGTGGTCTTGTGGTAGAGCGTCTGCCCGGAGAGCGGAAGGTCCAGGGTTCGATCCCGGGCCGCGTCATACAAAAAGACTTTAAAAGATTGTACTTGTTGTTACCCTGTCTGGCGCTCGGCATTTAGGGGCTAAAACAAGGACTGGTCGGCTCGGAGTCAGTATACTGTGTCTGAGTGGGGTATTCATGTTAAAACTGCGGCATGGTATCTCAGTGAGCTAGCACTATAAATCGGCATCAGTCCGGACTAGTACAAGCAGCCACACACACACATACACGTGCATGCACGTCGCTATATAAGTGCAATAATCTTGGACGCGACGTTAAACCCAATTTCACCTCACCTCATGGTTGGGTACGATTGTAACACTTGCTAGTATCGCCTTTCATCCGAAATAATTATGTAACGACGGGACATGGAACCTCAAATGATACTGAATTTTAAAGCCACTGTGATGATGTTTCATTCAGCATTAACTAACTTGACGAGAGTTTTTCTGGTGTTGATTTGCATTGATTTAAGTTGCATATGTTACATTTGTCCCCGGTCTCCCCTTCTGAGTAGGACCCGGGTACCCACAGGACTACCCGGACCCGTGGTAAGTCACGTGATATATTGTTTGACGATAAAGCTTCAGTCAACTTCAGTGAACGCATGATCTGATTGTTTGATACATGTATCTAAATAGTTTTAGCCAGTAGTTTTTAGCGGTAAAACAATTACCAATCAGACATTTTGTTCCCTACTCTTGAGACTTGCAGTGGGTACCCGGGTAGGGTCGGGTAATAGGGGGTCGGGTACCCGGGTAGTAAATTTGGACTCGTCCCATCCCTACTGTGTACCGTGGAATGTGTGCCATGAATATTTAAAAACATCAGCCATTAATCGTTTGAAACTAGTCTTCCCAAGTGATTTGCATGTATGCTATGTTTCGTCCGTTCTGATCGTTTTCAGCATTTGGACCGGACAATTTACTCACCAGTTGAGTAAATTATTTTATCTCCCATTGCCTCTTCATTTCTGAATACCCGCCCCAAGGTTTTTGTTGTTGTGTTTGCAGTGTGAAGCAAGCATACATACCTCACCGTTTTTGTCACTTTTATATTCAAACGATTATATTGTAAGGTGATTTTGGAACTCTTAACCCCTAGACACTATATGAATAGCAATAATGTATCATACGGTTTGACAGCGTTTGATAGGTGAATTTTCGGCTTCACTGAAATAAACAGGAAGTTTTGGTAGATCAGACATTTTAACAAGAGTTTGCCACACTAGCATGTACCTGACAGACATGCAAAGTTTTATGAAAAAATATTGAACGGTTTATGAGTTATGCTCCGGAAACGAACCCTACCCTCACAGAATCTAAGTTCATCTTGTTGCCATGGAAACGTAAAAAATAAAACTTTCTAAAATTTCTAAATAGCAAAAGGAACCAGTTCAGCATGTACTTGACAGACCTGCAAAGTTTCATGAAAAATATTTAACGGTTTCTGAGTTATACTCCGGAAACGAAACGGGATGTTGGGCGGGGGATAATAACTTCTTTGTGCTGAGTTGGTCACCGCTCTACACTCTGTACTTCAGCAAACCATCTAAGGTCAAGGCCTAATTTGCTTTTTTGAAGAACTTATCGTTAACAAGGTCTTTTTGTCTACCGATGAAAGATATATGACGATTGATGGCAGCAGGAAGTTTTTTTCCGTGTTTTTTTTGTGATATTCTTCACAGTGTGACGACGTTTTCCTCGGAACCTTCAGGTTTAGCCTCACCATAATGCTGCCATCTTCTCACCAAGTGCCTCCGAGGATGCAGCTTCCATGTCGGGGACCTCGTTTCGTTTTATCACGTCCATTCGATGAATCGAGCTGTTGTGTACACCATGATTTTAATAAAGTTAGATTAGCTGGATTAAGGCTCATTTAGGAAAACATTTAAAAATATTCTCATTACTTGATTAATTCTCAGTCCCCACTTTGTGTTTTTCTTCGTTGATTCAGACTGATGTAATGACTCGTATTTCATTACCTCGTCCTGAGTAGCCACTTTGGAACGCTTCGGAACGTTATTTGACTGAGTCGGAATTTTTCGGGGTGGTAAGTTGTCAGAGACTGCGATTTCATATTTATTTCCTTGTTTACAGACTCTGTAGATACAGATCAAACCCCCCATCCCTAAACACACAAGCGTGATAACTAACCTCTTTATCATATAATGTCATTCTTCAATTCTGTGCTTGAAAATCGCTTCCCCTCACTCACAAACATTACCTAAACATTGCGAGTTTTCCTGGAATGCGCGCATTAATATTTATTACGTCACAGGGTAAGTGATGTGTCAGTCGGACAGTGACAGTAGCCAATATAGTTCCAACTGAAATCTGTTTCTTATACAGTGGCGAAGCAACATATACGCAAAACAACAATTGTTTTTACTTGCCTTTCGGGGCAATCCATCGGTCTGTCCGCTAGAGTAACTGCCCTTTGTCAAAGGGAAGCTACTCTAACCCTAGTCTATGAGACGTCACGGCCACGTTCAGACGTTGTTGACAGTCGGCCTGTTCTGTCATAACGTTAAGAAGTTCAGTCAGATGTATACACAGCGCCAAAACGAAACAAGGTAACAATTCATACATATTTCGCTTAAATCCATCTATTTTTATTTGTGGAAAAGGTTTCAAGCCGCAGAGGTATGCAAGCACAGATATGGCTACTGATCCCGCTTGGCTAGGCCTAGTGCCCTCGCTAAATTGTTTCGAAATTTATATCTCCAAAGTTGTCAAAACTTATAAAATGCCTTAGTTATGTGGCAGTTAGACACTGATTTTCAGTATATAAGACTGGTTTTTTTTTATAATTGTAGCAATTATCCCTGCAGTTTATCCAGATTCACGATGGTTAATTCTGACTCGATCGCCGAATGACAAGTGCGACGCCATGTTTGTTTATAAACACTGAAAGTAGTCCCTACTTGACCTTTGATATTTGCATGTCTATCCGCATATGACCCCAAAGGATATCGTTTTATCCGTTGGCTTTATCCTGCCGAGAAACCTACCCATTATATGACAAAGTGTTCGAAGCGCAAGTGAAGGATTTATTATTCTGTTCATATTTTACAGACGCTTTAATTATTTGAACCTCTCAGAGTTACTTCCCCTGTACCATAAATAATCCAATCGCGAAAACATTATCTGTACGCTGATCTGACTTTTACACTTCACGCTCAATAGACTGACATAGCGTTAAAGAACAGACCGTACAATCTCCTAACACTTGATGATCTATCACAGCTAGATCTTACTCACACTCTCTGTTATTGTAGCAGTGAAATTATAACCGCCACCAAAACAATAACCCGTTACCAGGGTCGTGCTCCATATACATAGAGGTTATCACGCGAGCGTGTTTGGGGATGGTAAATATCCTGCATTAGGAATACACATTGTATTTAGCGAGCCTTGGCGAGAAAGAGAAAATTCGTTCAAATATATTACAATCCATTGATTGATTTGAGAAGATTTACCTCGCAGTAACCAGCTGATCAGTTGCCTGAGTTGGTATTTATAGAATCTTGCCTGATCAATCCTGCTGGCAGTTCCTTGGGCCCTTGTTTTTCGTTAACAATACTTCACAATATTTAAGACAATATTTAATTTATTCTTAATTGGGTTTATAACATTTGTTTCTAGCGGACAAATAAACGAATAACGTATTTACATACACTAAAAAGGTGGGCCTATTTAGTGTTGCGCATTGAGAATGATAGTCTTTTTGGTTTGGTTTGTTGTTTAACGCCGCACTCAGCAATATTTCAGCTATATGACGGCGGTCTTAAAACATCGAGTCTGGAACAGACAATCCAGTGATTGACATCATGAGCATCGATCCACGCCATTTTTTTTATCAATGACATGCATCAACCAAGTCAGCAAGCCTGACCACCCAATCCCGCTAGTCGCCTCTTACGACAAGCTAAGTTAAATAATGTGGAGGTATAGATGGAATATCGCTGACTGTGGCGTTACTAGCAAACAAACAATTCTGTAATCATCACAAGTAACTTCATATTTGCCACGGCTCACATTTAAAATACCCTAACAAAAATTAATATTCATTTACACCGCACAGTAGATGCACAGTAGAAACCATATTCATTGATTAAATATTTGCAATTTTGAAGCAGTCTAACTTGATTGGGGTTTAGAGCATAAGAAGTTCTGAAATGGTAATGAAATTAGTTTATTGCTGAACCTGCGTAAATTCCATTTGTTTGTTGGACAAATATGCAACCTACTGTAAAGTACGGTTATAACGAACACGCTTATAACGAACTGACGGATATAACGAACTTACTTTCTTGTCCCTTACATTTGCTGTAGTTATGCTGAATATATGCTTATAACGAACTACGGTTATAACGAACTAAAATTAGTGGTCCCTTTGAGTTCGTTATAACCGTAGTTTACTGTATACTATACTATCTTTTGTTTTCTTATGAGCTTTCCAAGGCAAACTAGACATAGGAATAGCATTATTTGTATCACACCCAGTACAGCAAAAGAATGATGCAACATTTGAGGACCAAAGGCTGACATCAGTTGTCCTATAGCAAGAGAAGTTAAGGATAACCCCGCATAATCAAGGAACATGATGATGGTGTAAACTATTTTGTTCACAGTGACATTTTCCGCCGACCATGCTACCAGTGAAGCAAACAGAGGTGCATAGAACAGACCGAGAACATTGCAACCTGCCCATAAGAACACCAAGCTTGTGTCTGCAGTACATATCAGAAAAATGGACGTAGGTAGAACTCCAACCAAACACACAGTGACGAGCCATAACTGGGATATTACTAGGCTCACAAGCACGCCCTCCAAACGTCTAAATACCGTGACCAAATATAGTGTACTTCTGATCATCTCTTATCATGCATGTTGAATACCATTGTGTGTAAAAATATGTAATCCTAGACACGGGAATAGACAGGTGTGCTAAAATAAAAATGTCAGTTATTATTAACATAAAACTAGAATAATTAATCCCTATTATCTACCGAAACAGGTCCCATTTGGCGTAAAAGGCGAAATTATCGGTGAAAATTACATACGATCAGATCAGAAAAATCATGCAAATGAAAAGGACAATTAAACATACGATCCGCATACCATAAACTAACTAATTATTTCACAAAACGATTGATGATAAATGGAGAAACAAGACAAGAAAAACACATATTTACATGACAAATTTACATCACATACAGATATGGAAGCAGCCACATCACAATGCCTTGATTGGTTGGGTGGTTTGTTGTTTAACGCCGCACTCAGCAATATTCCAGCTATATGACGGCGGCCTGTAAATAATCGAGTCTGGACCAGATAATCCAGTGATTGATATCACGAGCATCGATCCACGCAATTTGGATCGATGACATGCATAAACCAAGTCAGCGAACCTGACCACCCGATCCCGTTAGTCGCCTTTTACGACAAGCATAGTCACCTTTTACGGCAAGCATGGGTTGCTGAAGACCTATTCTACCCCGGAATCTTCACAGGTCCACAATGCCTTGACTCAACTTGAGTAAAACCTTCCCTTCATAGTTGTCGTTTTCATATAAGACGGTTTTTTAAGCATTACAACATTCACTCCCTCAAACTGAGTGTGTTGAAGACAAGTCGTGATACGGATGGAATATCGCTGACTGGGGAGTTACTGGCAAAGAAAAAATTCTGTAATCATCACAAAGAACCCTTGAACTATCCAAACAAAAATCCAAATTTATTGAGACCATGCAGTCGATGCAAGGCGAAAAGACCATATTCATTTATGTGCCATCTCCAAGCAGTTTAGCCCCGTGAAGATCCGGGGTAGAATAGGTCTTCAGCAACCCATACCTGCCGTAAAAGGCCACTATGCCTGTCGTAATAGGCGACTAACGGGATCGGGTGGTCAGGCTCGCTGACTTGGTTGATGCATGTAATCGATCCCAATTTGGTGGATCGATGCTCATGATATCAATCACTGGATTGTCTGGTCCAGACTCGATTATTTACAGACCGCCGTCATATAGCTGGAATATTGCTGAGTACGGCGTTAAACAACAAACCAACCAACCAACCAACTAAGCAGTTTAGCTTGATAGCAGTATGGATAATAAGAAATCCTGAAGTGGAACTGAAATTAGTTGATTGCTGAACCTGCGTAAATCCACAATCTAACAAACTGAAATCATCCCAAGCCACCTATAAACTCCCCAAACAAAAATTCAAATTTATTTACACCACACAGTCGTTGCGAGGTGAAAGGTACATATTCATTCATTGTGAAGATCCGGGGTAGAATAGGTCTTCAGCAACCATGCTTGACGTAAAAGGCGACTATGCTTGCCTGAAGAGGCGACAAACGGGATCGCTGACTTGGTTGATGCATGTCATCGCATCCCAATTGAGTGGATCGATGCTCATGACATCAATCACTCGAATGTCTGATTCAGACTCAATTATTTACAGACCGCCGTCATATAGCTGGAATATTGCTGAAATCGATGTTAAACAATAAACAAACAAACAACAAACACAGATTAGGTTGTTGCTGAACTTGCGTCTTTGATAGCCACAACTGCAGGACATATATGCATCTATAATATTAGGTACCAGGAAGAACTATGTATTCTTCATTCTTGTGTTTTCGTATCATCTTCCCAAGGCAAAATAGACATAGGAATAACATTATTTGTATCCCACCCAATACAGCTATAGAATAATGCAACATTTGAGGACCAAAGGCTGACATCAGTTGTCCTATAGAAAGAGAAGTTAAGGATAACCCCGCATAATCAACGAACATGATGATAGTGTAAACTATATTGTTCACAGTGACATTTTCCGCCGACCATGCTACCAGTGAAGCAAACAGAGGTGCATAGAACAGACCGAGAACATTGGAACCAGCCCATAAGAACACCAAGCTTGTGTCTGCAGTCCATATCAGACAAATGGACGTAGCTAGAACTCCAACCAAACACACAGTGACGAGCCATAACTGGGATATTACTAGGCTCACAAGCACACCCCCCAAACGTCCAAATACCGTGACCGCATAAAATGATGACGTCATAAGGGCCATGGTCTTCTCTGATATTTCCAGACTGCTGTGAGTTCCAAACAGGAGGAGCAAACTTCCGTACACAACATGAGTGGCAGCCGTTAGGAAGATTAAAGATGCAAAGAAAATAATGAAAATCAGTTCCACTTTTCCAAAGTTGTCCTTCATTTTCTTGGTATGAGAATCATGCTCGGTATTGTTGTCCCGACAAACACGTAAAAATGTCAGGAAAATTGCGACTATAGTTCCAAATGACGCAAAGATCAGATATGCATAAACTATATTTGACTCGGAATTTTCACATTCTATTGTCATCACCTCCAAGTCCGGCAAGTTTGATGTGTTATCAGGGCGTATTGTGTTGCTGAGAAAAGGGGAGATACCCAATGCCCCCAGGACGTTTCCAGTGCATAATGCCAGTGCCATCATGTGAAAGGGTATAGCACTTTCTTTACTCAATTCACCTATTTTGGCAGTGGTGGCTGCAAATGTAAGAACAGACAGGTATTATGTTAATGATGCATACATGGTAAGCAAACGAGCGTTTGTTTATTGCTTAACGCCGCACTCAGCAATATTCCAGCTATATGACGGAGGTCTGTAAATAATCGAGTCTGGACTAGACAATCCAGTGATTGACATCATGAGCATCGATCCACGCAATTGGGTTGGTTGGTTTGTTGTTTTACGCAGGATACGATGACATGCATAAACCAAGTCAGCGAGCCTGACCACCCGATGCCGTTAGTCGCCTTTTACGACAAGCATAGCAAACGAGTGAGGTCACAAGAGCATGTAACAGGAAGTAAATAATATTGAGAGAGTGAATGAATGTTGTTTAACACATATTAGAGTCTAGGCGAACCAAACAAATGGCTTTTAGCATTATCAACATTCCGAGCCTCCGAGGTTCAATACCACACAAACAACAGGATCACATCTAACCACCTCTTTCCCTATGTTGTGGGCTTCTGTGGCAAAATGAAGCACTTGGGAGATATGTCACGAAATATTGAAGATTATGCAATAATGACAACATTTACATACCAGAAGACAATTGGATTAGCCAGAGATCCAAAGATATCCAACAGTTCCAGTCCCACAATAACAATTCTTCCATAGTCTGTGGCTTTTTGAAAATCATTAAGTTTTGGGGACAAATGATGTCACGAACAATCAAAGACGAGGCAATAATGACATCACATTTGCATGACAGACGAGATCCAAACAGATCCTACAGTTTCAGTCCCACAATAACACAATTGCAACTCACCAGTCGTTAAAACCCCTTCAGCCAACCCAAGTCCTGAGCTTATAGTTGCAGCCATCCAGAACGAGAAACAGAGAGGTATTGCCAACACAAGGCAACTGCTGACAAGGACACACACGATCATCAGTGTATAGGCATTGACTTGTACATGTAATGGAGCATGCATCGCACAGCCTGCTGTCTTGAAGCCACCATACAGAGGGATCAGGATGCTGATGGTCTGAACACTCACAGAGTAGATACACTGAAGTTCCTGCAGACTCGGCCCCAAGAAGCTGTCAGTGATGCCCTGAGAAGAAGATACATCCACATTGACAAGTTATAGGCACTTTGGTATGAAGAGTAGCGCCCTAACAACAATTTTTATTACATATCCAGGGTCTGAATAGTTTCCTCATGTATGAAGTAAGAGAAAATCGGCTCCAGCACCCTTGACCTTGACCATGAACTTTTAATCATCTGCAGGATGTCTCCACCATCCTGAACTAGTATCCCACCAAGCTAGTCAGGACCATCTCTACCACACATCAGCTTAAATCCAAGCCGAATCACCCTGCCCTTCATTGGCAAGACTTTGCAAACCAGCAATTACTTAGGCAGGCATCGATACAATCTTCACATCCCTAGTACCATCCTGTGAGCCAATGGCCGTCAGCCATCTTAACTCTTCGGACAATCTACGACGTGACATGATAAGGCTTTGTTCTCTGCGAAATGTAGGCCTGCAATGTTCACGACCAGTAGGTGTTTTAAAACATTTCATGGGTATTGTGCTTCACGTCCAGTGTGTTGAACATCAAGTGCATTGACAGTGGTTTTGGCAATGGTATAGTGTGGGAAAAGGGACATCATATCTAATATATGGATGCAACTTACTCATTTTCAAACTTGGTGGTACTTAATTACCAGATGTATATAACCAGCGTTAGAAATTGGCACTAGTCCTATAGTCCTTGCCAAATTGCCCAATAGATAAGGTGTCCTAAGGACGAGTAGAAATTTACCCTTTTTAAGGGTTTTGCTATATGTTATCATTATAATTTGTTTGTTTGTTGTTTAACGCCGCACTCAGCAATGTTTCGGCTATATGATGGTGGTCTGTAAAGAATCGAGTCTGGACCACATGACATGCACCAACCAAGTCAGTGAGCCTGACCACCCGATCCTGTTAGTCGCCTCTTACGACAAGCATAGTCACCTTCTACGACAAGCATGGGTTGCTGAAGACCTATTCTACCCAGGATGTTCATGGGTATACAGAAATGTAATATGAGTTCAGAATTGTACCTTGCAATTAATGTGTTTAAACTGTGAAAGGGGAATGAATAGACTTACCTAGAGAACATTGTACTATGCGGCGCCCCTGTGTAATAGACAGTTCCTTGTACCAGTGCACATGCGCAATCGGAACAGGAACCAGAACCGTTTTATATTATTATAAACACGCCCGTGTTTCATCCTGTTCGATACTTGTTTAGTTATTGTCAGTTCACGCTGATTTTCTCAAGTAAAGTGATCGAACAAATGGAACTCTGTTCTTATTTATAACCCACCTGGTACTCATGATTACGTTAAATATTAATTAAATATCTCACTTCCACATTAATTTCACCCGTGACATCTGTTGCCCCGGTCACAAAATATCATGTTTGGAAATTCAACAGAATCGAAAGTTTAAAAATAAAATACAAAAGTAATGTTATTCACTTCAGGAGAGTGATGTGTACAGGCTATTTGTCATTCGACTTGCAGTAATGTAAATAAAAGCTTAGGTAAACATATGATTCATGTTTTTTCATATGGTATCATGCCTGTTTGATAGATAATGAGAATGACATGTCTCACAAGCTGCATAGATCATATGCCGTATTATTCAGCAAAGCATATAAATCTCCTTCGTCGCCTGTCTAATTTCCTCCTTCATGAACTAAACCATACAAAATAAGATTCAAGTGTTTATAGTGTACATGAGACTACTAGTGGACACAGTGTTGTTTGTATCTCAAGCAACATAAAAGAGTGACGACCGATGACAATACTCAGCATTTCCATTAATTAGGGAACACGTGGGAGAGTGAGTGAGTGAGTGAGTTGGGTTTAACGCCGCTTTTAACACTATTCCAGTTATATCGCGGCGTGTCAGCTTAATGTGGGAGGAAAACCCGAAGTGATGCAGGTCTCGGACGTTTACCACTTCGGTGAAACCCACGATCACGGGTATGGTGCTGACAAACCTAGAAACATAATCGAGGCGAACCGGGATTCGAACCAACAATCATAGGTTTCTGGCGTACCCAAGGGACGCAACTCTGCCAGACGAATGGGCCACTCGTGCCCCCAACACGTGGGAGAAAACTGAGGACCACAGTCGGGGCGAACCTAAATTTGAAGCACAGTCAATGTGGTCAGGTGCGTTTTTCGTCCCACAGATTTCCTGCCGAGCCCCGTGATAACTGACAACTCATTTAAATGATTTTTCTCATCTTAGGAATATTGGAGGGAAATGTCCGTTTGTGTGTCATACTTATTAGGAAATAAAAGCTTTTGCTTATGAATAATTCCTTATTTATTGATATAAATAAAGGCGACAATACTCTTTCCATTTGCACAAAAGTGAGTGAGTGAGTGAGTATGGTTTTACGCCGCTTTAAGCAATATTCCAGCAATATCACGGCGGGGGACACCAGAAATGGGCTTCTCACATTGTACCCATGTCGGGAATCGAACCCGGGTCTTCGGCGTGACGAGCGAGCGCTTTAACCACTAGGCTACCCGACCGCCCCTGCACAAAAGTGGATTTACAATTCCGATTATATCATGAGCATGGGTTTATGAATCACTATCAAATAGTGATGATACAAGGTGTTCCCCAGTGAAGATTCCGGGGTAGAATGGGTCTTCAGCAACCCATACCTGCCGTAAAAGGCGACTATGCTTGTCGTAAAAGGCGACCAACGGGATCGGGTGGTCAGGCTCGCTGACTTGGTTGATGCATGTCATCGATCCCAATTGCGTGGATCGATGCTCGTGATATCAATCACTGGATTGTCTGGTCCAGACTCAATTATTTACAGACCGCCGTCATATAGCTGGAATATTGCTGAGTGCGGCGTTAAACAACATACAAACAAACAAACAAATAGTGGTGGCAGCCATCACAAACACATGTAAAGGCAAGTTAATTGTTCACCTGAAAAGGCACGGGAACATATGGTACACTTAAAAGTAGGGAATCGGTCATCGTTTCAAGTTGATGCATGTCATCGTGTACAAATTGCGTAGTTCGATGCTCAATCACTGGGCTGTCTTGTCCGGACTCTTGCGGCCGGCATATAGCGAGAATATTGCTGAGTGCGATGTCAACAAACGTCAAACAAACGAAGAAACAGAAACTTGTCTGGACAATAAGAACATTTGTCAGAGTCGAATTCATGAATGAAAAGGATTGAAATGATGAATATATGTACTTACATTGAAAAACGACAAGGCAAGCATTAAGCTCAGCTCCATGTACGGATATCGGGCAGGTTTCTCTCCTAGTTTTTCCATTGCAATTGCAATACTGCGTGCTGCCTTGTGTGTAAAGCGAGCATTGATTACTATGAACGAGCACCTCATATATATATAGGAGACGGGACAGCTGGTGGGCATCATTACAAATACTTAGGCCAGAACAAATAATCTTTTTGCCAATCCGTTTTTTTTAAATAATTGGTTAATATTCCTCTTGTTGTGTTTGTTTCTTATTATCATTATCACGGACCCGTGGAGATCCTGTTTGTTTGTTTGTTTGTTGTGTTACGCCGCACTCAGTAATATTCCAGCTATATGACAGCGGTCTGTAAATAATCGAGCCTGGACCAGACAATCCAGTGATCCAACCAATTGGAATACGATGATGGGATGCATCAACCAATTCAACGATGCCGCAAAAGGCGACTATGCTTGTCGTAAAAGGCGACTAACGGGATCGGGTGGGCAGGCTCGCTGACTTGGTTGATGCATGTCATCGATCCCAAGTGCGTGGATCGATGTTCATGCTCTCACTCACTGGATTGTCTAGTTCAGACTCGATTGTTTACAGACCGCCGTCATATAGCTGGAATATTGCTGAGTGCGGTGTTAAACCACAGACAGACAGACAGACGGCAATAGCAGTGACAGCATTATGAAAACATAGCCAACCATCATACAGTATGCTTACATTTAAAAACCCGGTGGGATTAAAAAAGGTCCCCAACAACCTATGCAGTGACCTAATGGACCTTGTGGTCAGGTTCGGTGACTTGGTTAATTGCGTGTCTTCTTAACCTGTTTTAGTAGATCGTTGCTCACAATATCGATCTTCAGCAATCCAAGCTTGTCGCAAGAGGCGACCGACGGTATCGGGTGATCGGGTGATCGAGCGTGCTGGTTGATGAATGTCATCGTTTCCCAAATGCGTATAAGGCCTATAAGAGCCAGAAAAACTACTATTGTATAGGATAGTGGGAAAGTAAGACTTCAACTATAAGACTTTATTTTATTCATTTAGATATTAATCCTCTTAATCTATTTAGATATTTGTACATTAAATTGTTTGGAACAATGACAAGGGTACATGGATTGCAAGGGATCAAAGCAGACTGTGCTTGTTTGAATTTACGACAGATTTATCAGTTAAAGAATAAAACAATCTGGCAGCCACACTAAAAAAAACCATTGCTGACATTTCAAGCTGTGTGACGACTAAAGAAAAAGTTGCGGCGTTCTTTTTTGTAGTGTTTTGTTAATCTTCGTGTTGTATGATCTGTCAACTGATACGTGATGTTTGTGATTTGTAAACTGAAAGTGTAATTGGTCGACCTCCATTAAGCTTGCTGCCTATGCCATGTTGCAAAAATCGTTTATTACACTATGATGTGCAAACAAATCTATGTAGTGCATTATAACGTATTGCAGATAAAGGTAAGGATATATGCAGTTGTGTGGCGAACACTAATATGACCAACGCAAGAGGCGACTAACGGGATCGGGTGGGCAGGCTCGCTGACATGGTTGATGCATGTCATCGATCCCAATTGGGTGGATCGATGCGCATGATGTAAATGACTGGATTGTCTGGTCCAGACTCGATTGTTTACAGACCGCCGTCATATAGCTGGAATATTGCTGAGTGCGGCGTTAAACAACAAACCAACCAAACCAAATCATATGACTAACATTCTCCTCGGGTAATTTGACGCTATCGGTGTGTCTCTGTGGTCCCCGACGCTACTTCATGTACAGAATAACGTTAAGCGTATTGCTAACATTCAAACCAAACTACAAGAAAAGTCCGAGCCTAATCAAAGGTATTGTCATCACACAAACCAAGCAACAGGAATCGTCCTAGCAAAGTTAAGCGTTTTGCCAAGAGTGTGTGAGTGAGTGAGTATGGTTTTACGCCGCTTTTAGCAATATTCCAGCAATGGCACGGCGGGGGACACCAGAAATGGGCTTCACACATTGTACCCATGTCGGGAATCGAACCCGGGTCTTCGGCATGACGAGCGAACGCTTTAACCACTAGGCTACCCGACCGCCCCTTGCTCTGTTATTTCCTCAACTATAGGCATTCACTCAGCATCTTGATAAGCCTCTTCTTTGTTTTCAACATTTACAAGGAAGGATTCTTTTTTGACTGTAAGATCATGTCACTGTCAAATTTCACTGTAGCTCCAATACGTCCCCCTGTTCTTCTTAGACGTGTAACGTATTTGGTGGATGTGCTGCTTGAGTATCCATCAAACAGTGGCCTGTCCATAATGGTTTGAGACATCATTGCGATACATGTTGCACAAATGAGATTATGTGACTCCACGAGGCCAAGGCAAACAGTGAAGCAACGCTCCACCATCAAGTACATACCAAACGTTGTATGGTGGTCCAGGGGTATCAGCATCCGATAAAGGGGTGATGAATGCAGCTAATGCAGGTTTGTTGGCTTCTTTCAAGAACACAGCTGAATCAAAGAGAACAGGTCGATAACTGCAAAGTTCAAACTTCAGAAATATTCCAAGTAATTCTGTTCAGCGTCCAGCTGTTGTCAAAAACCTCTAGAATAATAGCACTGGGTCCACATAACTGATCTCCTCTTGGTTGACAAAGTGCTTGCGTTCATTGTCACGACTTGTTCTTTATTTTATTTTCTACTCTGCTGTGTTCATGTCGGTCACAGAGTCCAGTATGTGTACACCAACATTATATGTATCAGCTGCATTTACAGATTTACTAGCCGTGACGCCATCTGCAATATTTCAGATGTCAGGGTCTGGCTGAAAGGGGTCTCTGTCTTGAAGGAAGCTGGGGAGTTTACATGCATCATTTTGGTCCCGTTCTTGTCTGGCACTTGACATGTCCTTATGAAGATCAGAATGTCTGTTACCATCATTAGTTAATTCTCCCATGGCATTACTGATGATCTCTGTGCATGAAGGCATTGGCATGAGCCATACCAGCCTTGGAGTTTCAGACATTCCTGTTCCTCTAGTCAGTCCACCGCTTGTCTTGACAGTCCTCATTAGAACTTGCTTGATGACAAGATCTGTGGAAAGGCCTCCCCAGTAGTGATCGGTGCGTCGTACAACATAGTGCCCAGACTGAAGTAACTCGAATGTCTGTGGATGTTTTTCTTGCAGAGATGTCATCATTTGAAGATAGATGATAGATTCTCACAGACTTGGTGTACAGGTTGTGACCAGCTGCCGCAAAGAATGGCAACATGTTGGACATTGTCTTAAGATGTAGTTGCCAATTTCCTGTTTGTTCAGCTCTAATGAAACTGCGTAAATCATCAACCATGCTCATGTACTGGATCCACAACTGTGCAGTTCTGTCTCTCATGACATTCTTCTCCCTATCTACCCTTTGTTGTATACTCTGCAGAGAAGCAGATGAAGAGACCTCACTGACAGACAAAGACTCGCACATGAGTTCATCATATAGAACTGTTGCCCTTTGTATATCCTCATAATTTGTGCCAGGAAGAGAGCTCGCAACTGGTTCATCTGTGGAAGACATAAACACATCAGGAAGAGTAACTCCAAAAGTTCTTGAAACCAACATTGCATTAAGGGCTGTATCAATCAGAATGTGTGCTCGCATAGCTCTTGCTACTGCATTTCCAGCCAGAATATGCCTCAATGTATTACTGGCATATCCCACCTCAAGTAACTGAAATAGACCTGATTCAGACATGTTGTGGCCAGTACATCTCAAGAAGCTCATCTGAGTGTCTCAGAACTATGTTCTTCAATTCACTTGATGACTGTTCACTTGTAACTATCATTGTAGCTTTCCACCATAGAGGTTGGTCAAATAAGATGATTGGTGTCACATTGTAATTGATCGCCTGTTTGCTGACAAATGTCAACGTGGTGTATATACAAGATAGATCACTAGGGTTCATGTCAATCATGGGTAGATATACTACTGATGCTTGTCCTGGATGACTTCCATGATGAATAGCTTGCATCATGCCTGACCAGGAAGGCCTGGTAGGTCGGAGAAGCCAAACACTTTTCCATAGTATGTCAATGCTTGAAGTTGGATCCTCTGCAGCTATGTTGATGATAGGATGGTAGGTGAGGATGGTGAGGTTGGAGGTTGGTAAAAGTGGATCTTGATCCTTCCTATGGCAGCAATATCATCTGCTGTTACATCATATCTTGGTATTGTCGGAATATTCTGCTTGTCGGTGCAACAGTGTCAATAAACTTCTTTACTTCTGTGTAAGAACAACAGAATCCAAGATCATGGAGTTGGTTCAACAAGGGATCTTGAGGCAATAAATTTCTTTACTTCTGTGTAAGAACAACAGAATCCAAGATCATGGAGTTGATCAACAGGGGATCTTGAGGCAAATTGGTGATGAAGATCTATTTCAAGTCCCAGCTCGGAGAAGACGTGGTAGTGCTGCTTGCACAATTGCCTGGCCAATAGAAGCAAGCCCCAGGTCTGTATCTTTACCGACAAGAAGAGTTTCAAGAAACAGTCTCACCGATGCAGCTAGATAATGTAGATTCTCCTGAATGTCTGACACTTCTTATGGTGATGGGCAGAAACTATCAGGCACTGTCATGGATTTTTAATGAGCTTTGATGCTGTCGCAATGAGTCTAATTTTTTCCTTTTCAGGGTCTTGTTTCTTTCCAATACAATAGTGATCATGCAAAATCCTGGATGTTGTAGTTCTGAATGTGACACTGTTGTGTTTGCCATTGACTTCTGAAATCATTATTTTATCTCCAAAACGACTTTGGAGTCTCTGTTTCATAATGTAAAACCGTAGACATCATAGTCAGTACCATCCAGTTAGTCTTCCATCTTTGAAATGAGGTCCTGAATGGTAATCTGCTCATCATCATATTCTTCCAGATACTTCACTCCAGAGTTGAATGCATCTATTTTCCCAGAATCGTTGTGTCTGCCTAGGTTCTTACACTCATCCTCATCTTTGCATGCATAAGAGCGAGGGGTGCTTTTGTGAGTCCTGAAGTT
Organism: Haliotis rufescens; assembly: GCF_023055435.1. Taxonomy (NCBI): domain Eukaryota; kingdom Metazoa; phylum Mollusca; class Gastropoda; order Lepetellida; family Haliotidae; genus Haliotis; species Haliotis rufescens. The sequence continues at coordinate 26,855,229 of NW_025963835.1, read as the reverse complement.
AACGCTGCAAGACTGATGGTATACAACATCAGAAGCGTTCAAGTCCTGTGCATTTTCAATCTTTAATCTTGGTAGACCAACTGTCATTACGCATAGTACACATGTTTTCTTGAAACGTTTTGGTCCACACTGGGATAACATCATATCCTCTTTTTTGGCCAGAATATTTGGCTGCAGTCAGTTCTAAATGAAAATACTTTTTCTTGTGAACGCAATGATCTGTTTTCCGACTCACACAGAGAGCTTGATGTCAGTTTTTTTTCCAGCAAGAATGTCTCTTGGGTTGATATATTTCCTTCAGCATTTGATGTGAACAATTTGTCCTGACTGCACGATCAAAGACTCGCCAAGTTCTTTACTTGCCAAATTAACGCCATCCCGCCCCATCTCACATAACACCTCCGTTGCCTCAACATTATTCAAAAGCTGTTGACAGAAATATATTTTGATCTCATTAATTGCAAACAAATTTGAATTGAAATCCGTTTAATGTCCTCAATAAATAAAAGTTGTTCTTAGAAAGATAGTATCTTAAGAAGAAGTTATACAGGTGGACCAAACACCAAGTGACTTTATCTTAATTTATTTAGTCATTTTGTTGTTAAAAAAAAAATTCAATTTCATATTATTGAAATGTTAATGTTATGTTATATTAGTTTTTCTCCCTTATTCTATTAAATAAAGTATTAAATACTTCAATATCTTTTTGTACATCAGATTTGTGTTGTTTCTTTATTTCTACAGATGTATATATCTCACATTGACAAAGGATATATTTCTGAAAAGTTAACGAAGAGAGCATTCATTTGATATTCATCATGACACAATTGAAACAAAAATGAAAACAAAACATAATCTCACATAAGTGCTTCAGAGCGGCCTTGACCCCCCTGACCTTTGGGGTCAAATTTGACCGTGTTCCACCACTTTTTACATGTTCTAAAGGGATAAATTCTGAGTGTAAATCAGTTGAAATCGTTTCTAATTTGGCTAGACTGACTGGACTTAAACAGAACATTTGAAGAGGTCATAATGGGACGATGTCGTATTGGCCACGGCAGATATACACATGGATATTTATTGAAAGGTGAGGATACTCAATTTTCTTCAGACTATTTGTTTACTTTTAATCCCTAGCTAAACTTGCAACAGCCCCAAGTACCTGAGGGAAAGGTGTAAATCCTGCCTGCTTGGAGAACCATGTACCGTAAATCACCATAGTCCCTTATGTGGTGACCTTGCTGGCGATCTCTAGACCCGTTTTTATGTTGTATTATGGTCTAGTAGTCATGTTCTACAGGGCGGTCGGTAAGCCTAGTGGTTAAAGCGTGCGCTCGTCACGCCGAAGACCCGGGTTAGATTCCCGACATGGGTACAATGTGTGAAGCCCATTTGTGGTGTCCCCCGCCGTGATATTGCTGGAATATTGCTAAAAGCGGCGTAAAACCATACTCACTCACTCACTTAATGTTCTACAGCTAGTTTTAAGTCAATGTGTGACATATTGCTTCATATTATACAGTCCCATATAGTAACATTGAGAATTTGGATGTGAATTTACAATGAAAGAAATAGCAAAATCTGCTAGCGGAGATCTTAGTACTGTAATCTTAAGCTAGTCGTAGGAATGTCTTATGAAACAGTATATGACGAGTTAGTACAGCCCATTTCCTCTTATGGTTCTTGTTGTTGTTTGTTTGTTGTTTAACGCCACACTCAGCAATATTCCAGCTATATGACGGCGGTCTGTAAATAGTCGAGTCTGGACCAGACAATCCAGTGATTGATATCATGAGCATCGATCCACGCAATTGGGATCGATGACATGCATCAACCAAGTCAACGAGCCTGACCACCCGATCCCGTTAGTCGCCTTTTACGACAAGCACAGTCGCCTTTTACGGCAAGCATCGGTTGCTGAAGACCTATTCTACCCCGGAATCTTCACGGGTCTCTTACACACAAGTGAATAGTAATGCTCATGTGTGAATGTGTTTAAAAACTGCCTTCTCAGTTCCCAGCTGCCAAATGTTTCACACAACTGAAAAATCACAATTTGTTGTATGTAGATGGCGGCATACTCAGAGTATGACAAACACTTGTTCAAACAACCAGTCAAACAAATTTACATTGCCTATGCAACAATATATATCAATGGACACCACCTGTTAGACAAGCTGTTAGATACAATTATTTTCGTGTTGAGGCTAATTCAATTTGTTTCCAGTTTTACCGTCTGTACTTTTATTTATGCATTATTATTTTGCTTAATGTAATTGTTCATATCAGGAGTGCTTTCGAACTGTATGTTTTGGTATAACAAATGGTGTTACAGTGTCCGAAACTCGTATGTATAATAACTCGCTTTAATATTTCGCCCTCATAATCTAGCGTTTTAACATTTCAGCTTGATGGCCTGACATATTTGATTTCCGTTCCATTGCCTGTACCATCACATAACTGATTATATTAGTTTTTAAATGTGACATACATATTTCCACATACTGGTCCGTTTAGCCGATGTGTGGATTGCAACAGCCAGTTTGTTTCTTTGTTTGTTTGTTGTTTAACGCCGCACTCAGCAATATTCCAGCTATATGACGGCGATCTGTAAATAATTGAGTCTGGACCAGATAATTCAGTGATTAATATCATGAGCATCGATCCACACAATTGGGATCCGTGACATGCATCAACTAAGTCATCAAGCCTGACCACCCGATCCCGTTAGTCGCCTTTTACGACAAGCATAGTCGCCTTTTACGGCAGGCATGGGTTGCTGAAGACCTATTCTACCCCGGATCTTCCACTTTTCTTGCTTACTGTTGGTTATATTCGGTTTTGTCTCAATCGAGATGATTGTTAAAAGAAGCTATACGCAGTACGTCAATTAACAAATAGTTTATGCGCCAAAACATCACTTAACAACTAGCTTGGTTTAATTGCACATGTGCTAATGTTAACATGACCTATCTTTGTATTTTTGTGTGCATGCGCGTTGGTATATATTTGAGGTGTGCATGTTGTTATATGTGTACATGTTTGAGAGTGTTCCGTTTATATTTAGGTGAGGTGAGGTGAGGTGAAATTGGGTTTAACGTCGCGTCCAAGATTATTGCACTTATATAGCGACGTGCATGCACGTGTATGTGTGTGTGTGGCTGCTTGTACTAGTCCGGACTGATGCCGATTTATAGTGCTAGCTCACTGAGATACCATGCCGCAGTTTAACATGAAAACCCCACTCAGACACAGTATACTGACTCCGAGCCGACCAGTCCTTGTTTTAGCCCCTTAATGCCGAGCGCCAGACAGGGTAACAACAAGTACAATCTTTTAACGTCTTTTTGTATGACGCGGCCCGGGATCGAACCCTGGACCTTCCGCTCTCCGGGCGGACGCTCTACCACAAGACCACGGAGGCGGTCTTTATATTTAGGAACCGATAAGGGGTCTTGGATGATGTAAATGATGTAATTATGATTTAGAAGAAACAATAATGGTTCGATCTAAAGCAACATGTATGAAATATGTCAAAAAACATCCAATGTTTCTAAATCGAGATACAATCTCAATAAATCAATAAATCGAATAGAAGATAACCAAGGTAAAGTTATAGACCAATATAATTTTTTTTACACTAATCAAGCAAATTTTAAGGAAAACTGTACTCTGAGCAAGTATTCAGTTGGAAACATTATTTGGTAAATTTAATGTAAAATTTGTCTCAGTAAATCGAAGGCTAACTGAATTATGATAAGGTCCTCGAAGCAGTTAAATGTCAGAAAAACATTCTTAACATTTTTCTGAAATGATATTCGTAAATATTTACTAAGACCTCTCAATGTTGCGTACAGTACTGGTGAACTATTCATCTAATAAAACAAGGACTAATAATGTATTCCAAAAGATAATAAACCAAAACAATAAATGGCGTCCTTTTTTATTATCGTCGGTTTTCTATTAACGAAGGGCAGATTGATTTCAGACAGATATATGATCTTATGCAAAATGTGGAAAATTATCATATTCCGGCCTTGCTATTGTTAACTGATTCCGATATAAGCAATCGATACCAGCAATTGGATATGTTCTTTTGATAATGATATACAGTAAACTACGGTTATAACGAATACGCTTATATCGAACTGACGGATATAACGAACTTACTTTTTAGTCCCGACTATTTGCTGTAGTTATGCTGTATATATGCTTATAACGAACTACGGTTATTACGAACTAAAAATAGTAGTCCCTTTGAGTTCGTTATAACCGTAGTTTACTGTAAAATGAATGAATAAATATTTTGTACAATTGCATAGCATCAGAAATTCTTGTCAGTGGTTTTGGGTCCTTGTTCCTTTACACATTTCGACAATGCTGTCAAGGGAGATAACTTGTCACCTTACATGTTTATTCTTTGCATGTACATACCAACACTTTTAAGACCTAACCAGGATGTGAAGGGAAAAAGATGGGTGACATTAAGTATCCACGCTGGCGACACAACAATGGTTCGGATCGAAAAGTCTATGCCTGTTTTGACATTATTCTCGCGTTGGTCAGTCTTAAAAGAAAATAAAAGCGTCAAAACCATTCCCATAAAAGTCGATTGTACGATTCAGACTATATCTTCATGGTGATGATACCAAGTGTTGCATGAACATTGTATGAAGGGAAGGTTGCCAATTGGAGAGTTGAAGTCCTTTGTCATACAGTCTTGAGGATAGTTTTGTGTCACTCTGAATCTTTATGCATATTGAATTATATCATATCATCGATACACCTGAAGCTTAAGTTTTACAGCTTGGTCAAATTTTCGTGTTTAGATTTACCAAACCGAGCAGATATTCTGATTCTTATGCATAAAAAAAACAGATTAGAAAAAGTAGGGTTTTGGCTGGGATTTTATTGACCGAAATAAATTGTATCCGAAATGTCTTGAAAAGAATAATTATGCTTGTTGAAACAAAAGAAGTTGCCAGCTACAAATATGACATTGCTGCAAGTCGTTTTTCTTTAAAAATGCAGGGTCATAGTTTAAATTAAAAAATACCTGGTCTTGAAGTTGTAGCTGAAAAAATGTCTAATCTCGATACAAATATGTTTATATGTTGTTTCAATGAAGAAATACACACTTTTTAAGAACATGACCATGAACCGTTAGATACTTTGAATGAATGTAACCGGCGACATTTCTACAATATACCATAAAAAAATAATTCACACATGCTTAATATATCTCCATGTTAGTATATAAATGTATCTGTTTATTCGATTCTGATATTGGGGAATCAACACATCATGTTGTCTGGATTGTCTGGTCCAGACTCGACTATTTATAGACCGCTATCATATAGCTGAACTATTGCTAAGTGCAGCGTTAAGCAACAAACAAATTATTTCTATAATACCCATTAATTCCTGATCCCTTTGATCTCCCATTTAGAAAAAAGCACTGATCACGACAGAGGTATTAGAAGCTATGAGGTCGTTTCTAGTGTGACGTCATTTCGATGTTACACCACATTATGATTTGAATGACGTCAACAATGCCGTCCAGATGATGTAAACAATGCACTGGTGTGTGTGAAGTGATATTTCCACGAGTGAGGTCGGTTATTTCAAATCATATAGGTAATAAAAGAAAGTTATTCTATTCATATAAGAATCTAGCAGTAACACCTTAAAGAAAATGTTACCATTTGAGTGAGTAGGATTTACCTCATAACTTTGACCTTAAGTGGTTGGTTTGGTTGGTTTGTTGTTTAACGCGGCACTCAGCAATATTCCAGCTATATGACGGCGGTCTGTAAATAATCGAGTCTGGACCAGACAATCCAGTGATTAATATCATGAGCATCGATCCACGCAATTGGGATCCGTGACATGCATCAACCAAGTCAGCGAGCCTGACCACCCGATCCCGTTAGTCGTCTTTTACGACAAGCATAGTCGCCTTTTACGGCAAGCATGGGTTGCTGAAGATCTATTCTACCCCGGATCTTCACGGGTCTGCCCTTAAGTGATAAAATGAGATAACAACATTCACTCACTGAAACTGAGTGCGGAAAGGTTAATCATGTCGTTGTAGGCATATACGTGCTTTATTCTGTGAAGATTCGATAATTGAATACACTCGTAATGCGGATGGAATATCGCTGACTGTCGTTACTCACAAACAAACCGTTCTGTAATAATCACAAGCACACAGTTGATGTGAGGTATGCAGAGCATTTCACTGATTACAAATGTGCAGTCTTGAAACAGTCGAGCTTGAAAGTGGTATTGATAATAAATTCTGAAGTGGTATTCAAATGAATTGGTTGCTGAACTGCGTAAATCCGAATCGTTAAAAGGCATTCCTGCAGGTCATATATGTGCCTATTGTACTAGGTTCCGGTCAGAGCGTTGTATTCTGTTTTCTTGTGTTTTCGTGTCTGATTCCCAAGGCAAAATAGACATAAGAATATCATTATCTGCATCCCACCAAATACTGCTATAGAATAATGCAACATTTGAGGACCAAAGGCTGACATCAGTTGGCCTATCACAAGAGAGTTCAATGACATCCCCGCATAATCAACGAACATGATGATGGTGTAAACCGTTTTGTTCACAGGGACATTTTCCACCGACCATGCTACCAGTGAAGCAAAAAGAGGTGCATAGAACAGACCGAGAACATTGCAACCAGCCCATAAGAACACCAAGCTTGTTTCTGCAGTACATATCAGAAAAATGGACGTAGCTAGAACTCCAACCAAACACACAGTGACGAGCCATAACTGGGATATTACTAGGCTCACAAGCACACCCCCAAAACGTCCAAACACCGTGACCGCATAAAATGATGACGTCAAAAGGGCCATGGTCTTCTCCGATATTTCCAGACTGCTGTGAGTTCCAAACAGGAGGAGCAAACTTCCGTACACAACATGAGTTGCAGCCGTTAGGAAGATTAAAGTTGTTGATAAGATGATGAAAATATGTTCCACTTTCCCAAAGGAGCCGTTGTTTTTCTTGTTTGAAACCTGCTCATTATTGTCCACCAGACAAGCACGTAAAAAAGTCAGGAAAATTGCGACTATTGTTCCAAATGACGAAAAGATCAAATATGCATACACTATATTTGACTCGGAGTTTCCACATTCGATTGTCATCACCTCCAAGTCCTGCAAGTTTGATGTGTTGCCATGGCGTATTGTGTTGCTGAGAAAAGGGGACGTAACCAATGCCCCAAGGACGTTTCCAATGCATATAGCCAGGGCCATCATGTGAAAGGGTACAGCACTTTCTTGACTTAACTGACCTATTTTGGCTATGACGGCTGCAATGACAGAACAGACAGGTATTATGTTTATTATGCATATATGGTAAGCACACTGACATATAAATGCAAAACAAGTTCTATTACATCTCTATGGAAAGTTCACAAAGGTTGCATAATATTTTTATTCTAGCAGACAGGCATAGGGTTTACACAGACAATGACGTTTCCCTTTACGCCAAGTGGAATCTGTTTCGGCAGAAAATTAGGCTAGTTATTCTCTTGCATTGAAAATTTAGGGTTAACACCACAGTCGGCACCCTTCCAGCTATAACATCAGGGAAGCATGTAAAAAAGGTGGACCAAAACAGGTTGATAGCATGATCAACGTCCCGGACCTTCGAGGTACATTAGCACATAATTAACCAAGCAACGCCTGATCACCCGCTTCAATAGTGTGTGGCTTTTTGAAAATCATTAAGTTCTGGGCACATATGATGTCACGAACAATCAAAGACGAGGCAATAATATGTCACATTTATATGACAGAAGAGATCTAAACAGCTCCTACATTTTCAGTCCAACCATAACACAATTGCAACTCACCTGTGATTAAAACCCCTCCAACAAGCCCAAGTCCTGAGCTTCCAGCTGCAGCAATCCAGAACGAGGAACAGAGAGGTATTGCCAACACAAGGCAACTGCTGACAAGGACACACACGAGCATCAGTGTATAGGCATTGACTTGTACATGTAACGGAGCATGCATCGCACAGCCTGCTGTCTTGAGGCCAGCATACAGAGGGAGCAGGATGCTGATGGTCTGAACACTCACAGAGTAGATACACTGAAGGTCCTGCAGACTCGGCCCCAAGAAGCTGTCAGTGATGCCCTGAGAGGAAGATACAACCATATTGACAAGTTAGAGGCAATTCGGTATTAAGAGTACCTAAATAACAACACTTTTATTACACTTCCAGGGTTAGAATAGTTATTTCATTACTTGGTGTAAGAGCCGGCGACAATGGGATTCGATTGGTCAGGCTCAGTTGTTAATTGTGTATCATTAATGGCGTGGTTTGTTTCTCATCCTGGTCAGACTGATCAAAATTTGATTATTCACAGATGGCCATCATATTAATATATTTTGTATCTGTGTATTGATGTATTGTACGTATACGTCTGATGTATTGTGTAATGTAAAGTAAATGCTATTCATTTTAATGGAAGTGATATCTATATTTTAGAAATTTAAAGAGTAACTATAACGGATTGTATATATTTATTTCTATGTTATATTTGCTTATGTTGTACTTTAATTGTTTCAGACTGAATTAAGTACGTACATTCGTACCTATAATAAAATAAACGTCTTAAGCCTCACCCCCCACAGCTGTTTGTGATTATTTGGCCAGTAGATCACCTACTCCACTATCGGCCAACACAACCACGGTTACACATACATAGGGAAAAATGTACGGCACCATCCCTTGTTTCACAGAATGTTCTGGTCCATCACTTGGGTCAAGGTTCGAGTGTTTACAGGCCGCCGTCGTATGACAATAGACTGCTGTGCAGCGTCAGACAACGAACAAACACTTACCCTTCATACAACTTGTGTGGGACGGTTGCTACTGATAGTGCAGGACATGCTTACCTTTTCACAAACACCAGGTGTCATCACTGCTTTGGATCAGTGATCCACTCCAATATTTGTCATCGCTATTGTGCATTTTCCGCCCAATGGAATTTGTTTCGGCAGATAATGGAGACTGATTATTCACTGGCTTCAACGTTTATATCAATAGTTCCATACATCCAGAAGATGTATTATTTGGATATATCTAAGTTGATGTGTTATTTTTTTTATACATGTCCACCAATACCAGCTGAAAACCTGGTATAAGAGAAGTACATGTTTCTCCAGATGGTCGCGATTACTCATTATAGTCTTATGCAGCACAGATGCAGAGGAAGTAATGGAAGGCGCAATTAATAACTATTGCCACATAACATGTCAGTAGATATCCATTTCGGTTTCTGTATTTTGAATGATTGTTCCACTTTGTGAACAGAAAAAAGGTGTTTAAGAGGTGCATATATTTACCAGTTTTATATTTGTAAAAAGGTTGACTGGGGCGTTAAATCGTAACATTCCCCAACTAACCCTAGTAATTAACAATGCCTAATATACGTGCATGGCCATAGCAATGCTTTTTAACAGATCTGTTATCTCAAGAGTAGTTTAGTAGTCTATAGTCTAGTGGTAGATATGATTTATACTCGTCATTTAAGTTTAAGTGAGGACCTGAGCTGTATATTATAGATCCTTCATTTGCTTTATATCTTCGTGAGCTGACACAATTCCGTACAGGTATGTCCAAGTAATTTGTGGAACAAGGATGATATGCCGGTGTAATTAAAAGTCAGTGTTTATGATTACATTTTCTAGAGGGTGAGTTTCATTTTGTTATGATTTTTAAAGTTTATATAAGTTTGAAAGAACAGTACTACCCTTTAAAGTATGATAATAAAATTTTCGTTCTGTTCATTGTAATTTATGCATTCCGATTAGCTGCACCTGTTATTGAATTTATTTACCAATGAATGTAAAAGATTAAGCCACGCCCACCGAAGCGGACTACATTCACCAGTACGGAACGTCGCTGAATCCCATGTGCCGTCGAGGGAAGACCCTTTCTGCTCACCTGTATTGTCATGCAAAGGACATTTCAGCGAAATTCATGCATATTCATCGTCTAAAACACCTTTCAAGGCCGAAGGTCGGGAAGGAATGATAAAGTAAATGTGCAGGCTCGCTCGACTGGGTTTTTTTATCACTCGCCTCGGTTTCACAAATTTCTTCGGGTTTCATTTCTAACCCGCATTTTCTCAGTGTCTTCCCGTTCTTAGAGAGCTAATGTTCCAAACTGGCAGTTACTGACCATATCATTTAAAACAACAGCTTCTCCCTAATATATTTGTTCTGGTTCGTTACAGTCTGACTGTTGCAGTTCTTCTCGCCTCTTGCCTTAAGAGACAGGCCCTGCGAACTTTGTTTAATGCTACTCTCCATTGATTGGCTACTGACTTTGTGGGCGTGCCATGTCCGCCTTGATTTATATAATTGTTTTGGGATAAACTATTGTAGATTAAACAAGTTTGCGTTGTCGAATTTAATTATTAGGTTTGACAAAAAAAATTAAGTTCATCTAGATGTGAATCGAAAAACCGATGTGCAAACATTTTGTAACTGTAAATATATACAGTTATGAATCGAAAAACCTATGTAAAAGGTATGAATAGATTTAAGAATCCGTTTTTGTCATACAGTTTGCACATCGGTTTTTCAATTCATACCTCAATGGACCGGATCAAATACAAAGTCAATCCTTCATTAATCAATGTTCTTTACAGTCCTTTGTAAATCGAATGTCTTCACAAAAGAAATCTTTTATTGAGAAAAAAGAATTCTAATTATTTGTCCTTAAAGCCCTAAATGTGAGGAGGGGCGGTCGGGTAGCCTAGCGGTTAAAGCGTTCGCTCGTCACGCCGAAGACCCGGGTTCGATTCCCGACATGGGTACAATGTGTGAAGCCCATTTGTGGTGTCCCCCGCCGTGATATTGCTGGAATATTGCTAAAAGCGGCGTAAAACCATACTCACTCACTCACTCACTAAATGTGAGGAAACAACACCTGTCCAAACAGGATATTTGATAGATTATGTCAAAATACAACATGCTTTCCTCTGTGAAAGCAATCGACATACATGTACAATGATTATTAATAACCTCTACAATCTGACCTCTCACTACATGACTTATAGTCGACGTTTAAGTGTAAGTTAGAATAGTGTTGTTTATTATAGATCATTTATTTGCTTTACATCGTCGCGAAGCCCGTGAAGATCCGGGGTAGAATAGGTCTTCAGCAACCCATGCTTGTCGTAAAAAGCGACTATGCTTGTCGTGGAACGATGCTCATGCTGTCGATTGTTTACAGACCGTCGTCATATAGCTGGAATATTGCTGAGTGCGGCGTTAAACAACAAACAAAACAAACAAAAACCATCGTCGCGAATTGACAAAACTCTGTACAGCTATGTACAAGTTAGCTGTGGTACAAGGACCATATTCCTGTGTAATGAAAAGTCAGTGCTAATGTGTCCCATGAGGTTTATATTTGCTAGAGGATAAATTTCATTTTGTTATGTCTAAACAAGACATGTGAATAAATAATGTGCAAATCAGTATGTAAGGATTATTAAAATCCTATACATGTACCAACCTGATCTTTAGGATCTCTCATTGATGTTACATTATATCACTCTCGTACCTGTGTCACTGGGCTCAAGGACTCTCGTACCTGTGTCACTGGGCTCAAGGACTCTCGTACCTGTGTCACTGGGCTCAAGGACAGACATAAAGAATCTCATGTTGGGGAAACACAAAATGACACATTCTGAGCGTGAAGATCCGGGGTAGAATAGGTCTTCAGCAACCCATGCTTGCCCATGATTATGCTTGTTGTAAGAGGCGACTAACGGGATCGGGTGGTCAGGCTCGCTGACATGGTTGATGCATGTCATCGATCCCAGACATGGTTAACTTTACATACACTACATTCAAGCTCTGAGAGCCCCTGGAAAAATAGAATTCGCAGATATTCTCCACATTTTTCTGATCACCTAAATATAATAATATTACGCTTCATGAGATTAAAATACTTCGTCGTGCTTCAAAGCCACATCACTATCTCAGTTCTCGTTACTTTACGACTGCAAATAGTTACATAACTAATTTCTGTTAATAATATTACCTTTGTACAAATGCCAGTGTAATGACGAATTGACGACCCTATTTCCAAGAACTCTAAATGCCTTCATAATTCGCCCTTACACTGTACAGATATCTTTCCATTTCTAAGTAGATTTTCAAAAATTCAGATGATATGCTTGGATTTTCGCAAGCTCAGAAAATGATTACGTATAATTCTGCCAAAGCATTTGATTTTTAAGTTTGTACACCACTTCCCCACATAACAAACCTGGTCCCTTGGTCCAGGTGCATTTTTTGCGTGGTGACCATAGACTCAGAAAAATGCCATTGAAGTAGGCATCCCCATGGGCACCAATTGTGCTAACCCGTGAAGATTCCAGGGTTAGAATAGGTCTTCAGCAACCCATGCTTGCCGTAAAAGGCGACTATGCTTGTCGTAAAAGGCGACTAAGGGGATCGGGTGGTCAGGCTCGCTGACTTGGTTGATGCATGTCATCGTATCCCAATTGCGTGGATCGATGCTCATGATATTAATCACTGGATTGTCTGGTCCAGACTCGATTATTTACAGACCGCCGTCATATAGCTTGAATATTGCTGAGTGCGGCGTTAAACAACCAACCAACCAACCAACCAATTGTGTTCTCCTTCTTGCTGATCTGTTTCTTTATACATGAATCGGAATTTCTGCTCGGATTGGCAAAGTCAAAACAAGGTAATTAGGCAAAGAAGTTTGACTCAAACTTCAGGTATGTCGATGATCTCATGTCGGTCAATAAAGGCCAAACAGTCAATTTCCTTTCACTGATTTAGCAAACTGAACTAGAAATAAAGGAGACCAGTGAGACCGCCTCATCTGTTTCATATTCAGATCTATGCATTATGATTCAGAGTGACAAAACACTCTCCACAAGACTCTATGACAAGCGGGATGATTTCAACTTTCCAATAGCCATCTGTCCCTTTATATTGAACAGTATTCCTGCAGCTCCATCCCCTGGTGTCCACATTTCACTCCTTTTGAGGTACAATCGAGCATGCTCTTTCCAGCAAGATTTCTGAGAGCGTCATACGGCTCTTGCTCAGAAGTTGTTTGATCTAGGTCACAACATTGAGGGACTCCGTAAAGCTTGGATTTTATCGAAAATAAAATATGTTTTCTCAGAAAATTGTTTAAATAAAACATTTAGGTTCTTAGTTTTAATTAAAAACATATTGGTTTGCAGCTGAAGCCGAAAAAAGGCTTGTAGATGTGGATGACATTTCCAAATTTGACGCTTTGTCCGTTGCAGTTCACTATTTTGACTTGAATCATATAATTATTATATTCCCGTTTTTTCAGGTGAACAGTTCACTTCCTTTTGCATGTGTTTGTGACGTGTGCCACCGGTGGGGCACGATACGCTCACCTTTTCGCAAACACATGGTAACATCACTATCTGATAGCGATTCATGGACGTATGCTCTTGATATGGTCGGAATCGTAAAATCGACTCTACTTTCAGCTGATATTTCTTATGACTTTTGAAAGGGTTTTGTAGCTTTAATTTACAAAACGTTAATGCAAATGATTGCTAAATTGACAATCTGAATCGCGCATTTGCTGGAGTCAAATTCATGAATGATTGTTTTGGTTGGTTTGTTGTTTAACGCCGCACTCAGCAATATTCCAGCTATATCACGGCGGTCTGTAAATAATCGAGTCTGGACCAGACAATCCAGTGATAAATATCATGAGCATCGATCCACGCAATTGGGATTGATGACATGCATCAATCAAGTCAGCGAGCCTGACCACCCGATCCCGTTAGTCGCCTTTTACGACATGCATAGTCACCTTACACGGCAAGGATGGGTTGCTGAAGACCTATTCTACCCCGGAATCTTCACGGGTATATTCATGATTGAAAAGGATTTAACTGATAACATTACTTACATTGAAAAACGACAAGGCAAGCATTAAGCTCAGCTCCACGTACGAATATTGCTCAGAATTTACTCCGTGGCTCCCCATTGCATGTGGAGTTCTGCCTGCTGTGGTGTGTGCGTAATGCGAGAATGGATTACAAACGCCTATAATATATAAGTTCCCAGACAGGCCAGTTGGTGGGCGTCACACAAATGCTAAGGCTAGAGCAAATTCCATTTTTGTTGGAATATTTGTTTGAAGTAATGTATTCATATTCCTTCCTTGTGTTTCCTGACCCGTGAAGATCCGGGGTAGAATAGGTCTTCAGCAACCCATGCTTGCCGTAAAAGGCGACTATGCTTGCGGTAAAAGGCGACTAACAGGATCGGGTGGTCAGGCTCGCTGAATTGGTTGATGCATGCCAATCCCAAATGTGTGGATCGATGCTCATGATATCAATCACTGGATTGTCTGGTCCAGACTCGATTATTTACATACTGCCGTCATATAGCTGGAATATTGCTGATTGCGGCGTTAAACAACAAACAAACAACCAATCCGTGTTTCCTTCTTTTATTCTATTTATGACAGGTGGAGATTCTGGGGAGGATTGGACTGGTGGATTACGTGTCATTGTTTCCCGGCGTCGTGGACGTTACTCATAACATCAACCATTGGTTTGGCTTCAGATTCAGACAAGAGGACATGTCAACCACCAGTCAATAAATTGAGACTACTATACAGCGACAAGTGTAGCATGATTTGTTTTGTTGGTTGGTTGGTTTGTTGTTTAACGCCGCACTCAGCAATATTCTAGCTATATGACTGCGGTCTGTAAAATAATCGAGTCTGGACCAGACAATCCAGTGATTGATATCATGAGCATCTATCCACGCAGTTAGGATCGATGACATGCATCAACCAAGTCAGCGAGCCTGACCACCCGATCCCGTTAGTCGCCTTTTACGACAAGCATAGTCACCTTTTACGGCAAGCATGGGTTGCTGAAGACCTATTCTACCCCGGAATCTTCGTAAAAAGTGACTATGCTTGTCGTAAAAGGCGACTAATGGGATCGGGTGGTCAGGCTTGCTGACTTGGTTGATACATGTCATCGGTCCCAATTGCGTGGATCGATGCTCATGATATTAATCACTGGATTGTCTGGTCCAGACTTTATTATTTACAGACCGCCGTCATATAGCTGGAATATTGCTGAGTGCGGCGTTAAACAACCAACCAACCAACCAGAGGATCAACACGACGCAAATTGTTTTTTGTAGCATATCTACCTATTGATTGATCACTGTCACAAAGCGCACATTTTTAACCCAGAGGATTAAAACAAATAATAATTTGCATGTAATACCTCATGAATAAGGAATGAGAATATGACACATAAGTTTGAAATATATATGTATTATAAAAGTAGGAAACAAACATATTATGAACACAAAACTCGTGAAAGATTTGTTATTGTTTTCAAGGATCAAGGGGGTATTAACTTGACACAATCATAGTGGAATACATGATGCAGAAGCGTAGTAGGGCCACGGTGAATTTGTTTTTGTCTAATTAGTATCTCCTACGTAAGAGATACTAAGTCCTATACGTAGGAGATAGTAATTCTAGGCCATACAAAGTCCCAGGTAGGAGATAGTAAGTCCTACGTAGAAGATAGTAAGTCCTACGTAGGAGATAGTAAGTCCTACGTAAGAGATACTAAGTCCTACGTAGAAGATACTAAGTCCTACGTAGGAGATACTTAGACAAAAAAAATCCTACGCTTCCGTAGATATATCTACCGTGGTAAAGTTTCTAATATTTTCATCATGAAACTTTTCAAAGTAATAGCTAGATACTTGTAATATCTTTTGTAATTAAGATCAGTGGAGGCATGCAGATATTGTCAACATTGAAACCCTTAACGTTGTGAGTGCGTTTGATGTTTTTGCCCATGACCCATTCTTCTCTATGAAAGTTACCTCCCTAATGGTACTATTTTTACTCCTGTAGACTCACACAGTTATTCACACTATACAAAAGTGCTACACAGAAACTCTCTACACGGAAATGGGTCAGTGTTTCCCGCGAAGCGATATGTTGTAGGCCTGTTCCCGTCCCTCTCGACAGACAGACCCATTTCACGGAAACGGGTCAGTGTTTCCCGCATAGCGATATGTTGTAGGCCTGTTCCCGTCCCTCTCGACAGACAGACCCACTTTTTATAGTCTTACTTGTAAAGACCATGGGAGGATTCCGGGTTAGGAACATATGCGGCGACCAAATGGATCTTGTCAGGTTCGGTGACTTGGTTAATTCTGTGTCTTCGTAACCTGGCTGAGTGAATCGTTTCTCACAATATCGATGCTTTAGCATCATAATCTTATCGTAAGAGACGACTGACGTGATCGGTTGGTCAGGCTCGCTCAATTGGATGATGCATGTCATCGTATCCCAATTACGTACATCGATGCCCACGATGCCGTACTCAGCAATATTCCAGCAATGTGACGGCGGTCTGTAATCGAGTCTTGACCAGACAATCCAGTGATTGAATCATGAGCATCGATACACGCAATTGGGATACGATGACATGCATGACCCAAGGCATGACACTGACCGCTCGATCCCGTTAGTCGCCTCTTACGACAAGCATGGTCGCCTTTTACGGCAAGCACTGGTTCCTGATGAGTTACCAGAAGCCATTTTGTATTTAACTAATGTATATCAAGAACTGAATTCAACATTTGGAAACGGTCCGTGAACAGTGTAACATACACAGGGATTAAAAAGGCCTGTAAGAGCGAGAAAACTACTTATGTATAGTATAGTGGAAAAGAAAGACTTCAATTTATAAGACATTGTTTAATTTGTTCAGACCTTAATCCCATTATCATTATCAGAAAATATTTGAATATTTTGGACAATGGCAAGGATACATGCATTTCAAGGGATCAAAGCAAACTGTGCTTGTTTGAATTTACAACAGATTTCTCAGTTTAAAAAATTCAATGTATTCAGACAGCCACCCTAAAAAGATACTATTGCTGACATTTAAAGCTGTGCGAAGTCTACAGAAAGAATTACAATGTTGTTGTGCTCTTTTGTTAATTTGCGTGTTGTATGAACTGTCAACTAATATGCATTATGTTTGTGATTTGTAAACGGAAAGTGTAATTGGACGACAATTTAAAAATGGTTCAAATGAATAACACTCTCCTCTGGTAATGTGGCGTGATCGGTGGCTCAGAGATCGCTACTTCATATACAGAATAACGCCCCTTCGTGTCAGGATGTGCTAGCCATGGGTTCGAATCACAGATTCGCAATGATTTATTATACTTGTTCTGTTTACACAAAGGTTGGTGGGTTTCAGAACAATGGTAAAATTCCGCGGAAACAAACGAAACAAAATTAATGTTGTTCTCCAATATCGTAAGACTGGCGGGGAGGAGGTGGGGACGGGACGCTTTGCCCATCCGCCAGTTGATCTCAGCATCCAAGGATAGATTGTCTGTGATTGTGGAGTCGAGGTAGGTGAACTGATTGAATACCTCCAGTTCGTAGACATTGAACGAGATCGCTTTAGGCTGTTCAACGCCGTGGTCCATCATGTTTGTCTTGTCAATGTTTTTTGTCTTTGTTGGGTGGGTTGCCAGAGACGTGACATCGGAGAAAACCATGTCTCTGATGGGGCCTTCACATGCTTAAGATTTTGTCTTCATGCGAACCAGATTGAACAGATTCCAATGGAGGTAGACTCCGACAGATGATGGTTCAAAGATCGTTCAAAAAGATTCCAGACAGTCCACAGTCAAAGCTTTTTGAGGTTGATGAATAAGACAGATTGGCTGCTTCTGCTTTCAGCACTTTCCCTGCAGCTGTCGATTGGTTGGTTGGTTGGTTTGTTGTTTAACGCCGCACTCAGCAATATTCCAGCCATATGACGGCGGTCTGTAAATAATCGAGTCTGAACCAGACAATCCAGTGGCTGATATCGTGAGCATCGATCCATGCAATTGGGATCGATGACATGCATCAACCAAGTCAGACCTGACCAAACCTGACCAGCCGATCCCCTTTGTCGCCTTTTACGGCAAGCATGGGTTGCTGAAGACCTATTCTACCCCGGAATCTTCAAGGTGACTTTGCTTGTCGTAAAAGGAGACTAACGGGATCGGGTGGTCAGGCTCGCTGACTTGGTTGATGGATGTCATCGATCCAAATTGCGTGGATTGTCTGGTCCAGACTCGATTATTTACAGACCGCCGTCACATAGCTGGAATATTGCTGAGTGCGGCGTTAAACAACAAAGCAACCTCCATTACTGGCAGATGCCAGTAGTAAACCGCATCTATCACATTCACAAAGTGACCCGTGAAGATCCGGGGTAGAATAGGTCTTCAGCAACCCATGCTAGCCGTAAAAGGCGACAAACGGGGTCGGGTGGTCAGCTTCGCTGACTTGGTTGACGCATGTCATCAACCACAATTGCGTGGATCGATGCTCATGATGTCAATCACTGGATTGTCTGGTCCAGACTCGATTATTTACAGACCGCCGTCATATAGCTGAGTGCGGCGTTAAACAACAAATAAACAAACAACATTTCTTGTTGCAAACAATTTACAATATACTTCCCATTCTTTCACAATTCTTTACACGAAGAAATAGTCTTCACAGTGACGCTGCATTTCACACAACCATAGCACAACCTATGATATAGGACGTGAACATGGCGCAACACGCAACCCTTTCCCCTTACAGGGTTCTACCTGATTGTACGCGTGGGATGTCTGGCGTCAGAACAAAAAAAGACAGATAGTGAGTGAGAATGGTTTTACGCTGCTTTTAGCAATATTCCAGCAATATCACGACGGGGGACACCAGAAATGGGCTTCACACAGTGTTCCAATGTCGGGAATCGAACTCGGTCCTTCGACGTGACGAGCGAACGCTTTAACCACTCGGCTAACACACTGCCCCCCGAAATAGACAGATAGACACAAACATAAATGACCCTGACCTTATTAGTATTAGAATAAGATAATATATAAACTCACTCAAACTAAGTACGGAAAGGTTAATCATTTTGTTGCAGTCATATACCTGCTCCATTCTGTAAAGAGTTAATAAAGATGTCCTTACAAACAAACTGAAATCATCCCAAGCCACCTATAAACTCTCCAAACAAAGATATCAAATTTATTTCCACCACACAGTCGATGCGAGGTGAAGGGTACATATTCATTCATTGTGAAGATCCAGGGTAGAAAAGGTCTTGAGCAGCCCATGCTTGCCGTAAAAGGCGACTATGCTTGTCGTAAAAGGCGACGTACTGGATCGGGTGGTCAGGCTCGCTGACGTGGTTGATGCATGTCATCGTATCCCAATTGCGTGAATCGATGCTCATGATATCAATCACTGGAATGTCTTGTCCAGACTCGATTATTTACAGACCGCCGTCATATAGTTGGAATATTGCTGAAAGCGGCGTTAAACAAACACACAGGAAACACATATTGGTTTGTTTCTGATCTTACGTCTTTGATAGCCACAACTGCAGGACATATATGCATCTATAATATCATGTACCAGAAAGAACTATGTATTCTTCATTCTTGTGTTTTCGTATCATCTTCCCAAGGCAAAATAGACATAGGAATAACATTATTTGTATCCCACCCAATACAGCTATAGAATAATGCAACATTTGAGGACCAAAGGCTGACATCAGTTGTCCTATAGCAAGAGAATTCAATGATATTCCCGCATAATCAAGGAACATGAGGATGGTGTAAAATGTCATTGTTCACAGTGACATTTTTCGCCGACCACGCTACCAGTGAAGCAAATACAGGTGCATAGCACAGACCGAGAACATTGGAACCTGCCCATAAGAACACCAAGCTTGTTTCTGCAGTACATATCAGAAAAATGGACGTAGCTAGAACTCCAACCAAACACACAGTGACGAGCCATAACTGGGATATTACTAGGCTCACAAGCACGCCCCCCAAACGTCCAAACACCGTGACCGCATAAAACGATGACGTCATAAGGGCCATGGTCTTCTCCGATATTTCCAGACTGCTATGAGCCCCAAACAGTAGGAGCAAACCTCCGTACACAACATGAGTGCCAGCCAGGACTATTGTTCCAAATGACGCAAAAATCAGATATGCATAAACTATATTTGACCCTGAGTTTCCACATTCTATTGTCGTCACCTCCAAGTCCTGCAAGTTTGATGTGTTGCCATGGCGTATTGTGTTGCTGAGAAAAGGGGACGTAAGCAATGCCCCAAAGCCGTTTCCAATGAATATAGCCAGGGCCATCATGTGAAAGGGTATAGCACTTTCTTGACTTAGCTGACCTGTTTTGGCTATGACGGCTGCAATGATAGAACATACAGATATTAAGATAAATATGCACATGAGTGAGTGAGTTGGGTTTATCGCCCCTTTTGACAGTATTCCAGTTATATCACGGCGTGTCAGCTTGATTTGGGAGGAAAGCCCGAAGTGATGCAGGTCCCAGACGTTTACCACTTCGGTGAAACCCACGAGCACGGGTATGGTGCTGACAAACCTAGAAACATAATCGGGGCGAACCGCGATTCGAACGAACAATCATAGGTTTCTTGCGTGCCCAAGGGACGCAACGCCCGTGCCCCGTGCCACCTTATGCACATCTGCAAACCAGTGACGTCACAAGAGCAAATAACCGGAAGTGCATAATATTGAGGGAGTGTGAGAATGTTGTTTAACAGAAAAGTCTGAACTCCTTCAGCAATAACGTGAGCTCTGAGGACACATAATGCCACGAAATATCAAAGACAAAGCAATTATGACGTAACATTTACATGTCAGAAGACAATTGGATTAGGAATAGATCCAAAAGGATCCCACCTTTTCAGTCCCACCACAACACAATTGCAACTCACCAGTGATTAAAACCCCTCCAACAAGCCCAAGTCCTGAGCTTGCAGTAGCAACCATCCAGAACGAGGAACAGAGAGGTATTGCCAACACAAGGCAACTGCTGACAAGGACACACACGAGCATCAGTGTATAGGCATTGACTTGTACCTGTAATGGAGCATGCACCACGCAACCTGCTGTCTTGAAGCCAGCATACAGAGGGAGCAGGATGATGATGGTCTGAACACTCACAGAGTAGATACACTGAAGGTCCTGCAGACTCGGCCCCAAGAAGCTGTCAGTGATACCCTGAGAGGAAGATACATCCATATTGACAAGTAAGAGGCTATTTGGTATCAAGAGTACCTAAATAACAACACTTTTAATACAATTCGAGAATTTGAATAGTTATTTCATTACTTGGTTTAAGAGCCGGCGACAATGGGATTCGGTTGGTCAGGCTCAGATGTTAATTGTGTGTCATCAATGGCGTGGTTTGTCTGACCCGTGAAGATCCGGGGTAAAA
The DNA here is from genome assembly GCF_023055435.1 of Haliotis rufescens. Classification (NCBI taxonomy): domain Eukaryota; kingdom Metazoa; phylum Mollusca; class Gastropoda; order Lepetellida; family Haliotidae; genus Haliotis; species Haliotis rufescens. The sequence continues at coordinate 26,833,818 of NW_025963835.1, read as the reverse complement.
AAGGTCTTCAGTAACCCGTTTTTGTCGTAAAAGGCGACTGTGCTTGTCGTAAGAGGCGACTAACAGGATCTGTCGGTCAGACTCGATGACGTGGTTGATGCATGTCATCGATCCCAATAGGTCTTCAGCAACCCATCTTGCTGTAAAAGGCAACTATGTTCGTCGTAAAAGGCGACTTGCGTGATCGGGGGGTCAGGCTCGCTGACGTGGTTGATGAATGTCATGGATCTCAATTGAGTCAATCACTGGATTGTCTGGTCCAGACTCGATTATTTACAGACCGCCGTCATATAGCTGGAATATTGCTGAGTGCGGCGTAAAACAACCAACCAACTATGGTTCTTATCATATTAAGTACATATATAGTGAAAGCTGAAACTAAAATAACACGATGTTGGAATATATTATTCAGATAAAATAATAATTTCAGATACAATTTCTTCCTACCATTGGATCAAAATGTTTTGAAGTTGTATCATTGGGTACTTTTTAACTGAATCACCGGTAGAGGCGGGAGGAAACGTGTATAAACGTGTATGTGTATTGTGTTTTGCTATAGCCAAGATGGCGGACGTTTCCGAGCGAAAACGTATATGGGTCATTCTCTAAAAAAGTAACATTTCCTGTCCAACTTATAATTCAGTTTTCAGATTACTTGACAATCAAGCTATTTATCAGATGTATGCAATATTCTGATCAAATTACTGCTATAACCTTATGCTAGCCAGCAAAATACCTTAAATGTGCAGAAATGTGTTGTGCACAATTAAACAATCAAACTTTCTCAAATTATTTAAAGTCTCTGGGAACAAATACTTTCCAACAAAAGATAAAGAAAACATGAATGGTAATGTATTTTGTATGTTTACTTGGTGTATGAAAATCTGAATATTATTAACATTTGGGTCAATAAACACTGATTAAACTGCACAGTAGATCTTTGGTAACAGCACAGACTTTTAGTAGTGACAGCAGACACATTTCAGTGACAGCAAAGACATTTTAGGATTTATTTTTTTTATCATGTTGACACAAATAATGAACAATTATTCATTTTGCTTGCCCTACTGTTGTTCATAATTATGAAATGTAACATATTTGGACACTTTAAAGGAAAGTAATGTTACATGATCACTTAAAACACCGTGTCTATGAGTGACTATGACAGCACAGACACTTAATAGTAACAGCACAGACATTTAGTGTTTAATAGAGATACAGGAAAAGTTGAATATTCCATTAATATTTGGGTCAATAAACACTGATAAACTGCACAGTAGATCTTTGGTAACAGCACATGCTTTTAATAGTAACAGCACAGACACATTTCAGTGACAGCAAAGCCATTCTAGGATGGTTTTTATCATGTTGACACAAATAATTAAGAAATGTAACATATTTAGCCACTTTAAAGGAAAGTAATGTTACATGGTCACTTCGAACACCGTGTCTATGAGTGGGGGAAAGAGAGAAGTGGAGGTGTGTGCTGACATAATTGAAAGTCTGAGAGGTGGAAAGAGAGAAGCGGAGGTGTGTGCTGACAGAATGGAAAGTCTGAGTGGTGGAAAGAGAGAAGTGGAGGTGTGTGCTGACAGAATGGAAAGTCTGAGAGGTGGAAAGAGTGAAGTGGATGTGTGTGCTGACAGAATGGAAAGTCTGAGTGGGGGAAAGAAAGAAGTGGAGGTGTGTGCTTACAGAATGGAAAGTCTGATTGGTGGAAAGAGAGAAGTGGAGGTGTGTGCTGACAGAATGGAAAGTCTGATTAGTGGAAAGAAAGAAGTGGAGGTGTGTGCTGACAGAATGGAAAGTCTGATTGGTGGAAAGAAAGAAGTGGAGGTGTGTGCTGACAGAATGGAAAGTCTGAGTGGTGGAAAGAAAGAAGTGGAGGTGTGTGCTTACAGAATGGAAAGTCTGATTGGTGGAAAGAGAGAAGTGGAGGTATGTGCTGACAGAATGGAGTGTATGAGTAGTTGAAAGGTAGAAGTGGAGGTGTGTGCTGACAGAATGGAAAGTCTGAGTGGTGGAAAGAGAGAAGTGGATGTGTGTGCTGAAAGAATGGAAAGTCTGAGTGGGGAAAGAGAGAAGTGGAGGTGTGTGCTAACAGAATGGATAGCCTGAGTGGTGGAAAGAGAGAAGTGGATGTGTGTGCTGACAGAATTAAAGTCTGAGTGGGGAAAGAGAGAAGTGAAGGTGTGTGCTGACAGAATGGAAAGTCTGAGTGGGAGAAAGCGAGAAGTGGAGGTGTGTGCTGACAGAATGGAAAGGCTGAGCGGTGGAAAGAGAGAAGTGGAGGTGTGTGCTGACAGAATGGAAAGTCTGGGTGGTGGAAAGAGAGAAGTGGAGGTGTGTGCTGACAGAATGGAAAGTCTGAGTGGGGGAAAGAGAGAAGTGGAGGTGTGTGCTGACAGAATGGAAGGTCTGAGTGGGGGAAAGAGAGAAGTGGAGGTGTGTGCTGACTGAATGGAGAGTATGAATGGTGGAAAGAGAGAAGTGGAGGTGTGTGCTGACAGAATGGAAAGTCTGAGAGGTGGAAAGAGAGAAGTGGAGGTGTGTGCTGACAGAATTGAAAGTCTCAGTGGGGAAAGAGAGAAGTGGAGGTGTGTGCTGACAGAATAGAAAGTCTGAGTGGTGGAAAGAGAGAAGTGGAGGTGTGTGCTGACAGAATGGAAGGTCTGAGTGGGGGAAAGAGAGAAGTGGAGGTGTGTGCTGACAGAATGGAAAGTCTGAGTGGTGGAAAGAAAGAAGTGGAGGTGTGTGCTTACAGAATGGAAAGTCTGATTGGTGGAAAGAGAGAAGTGGAGGTATGTGCTGACAGAATGGAGTGTATGAGTAGTGGAAAGGTAGAAGTGGATGTGTGTGCTGACAGAATGGAAAGTCTGAGTGGTGGAAAGAGAGAAGTGGAGGTGTGTGCTGAAAGAATGGAAAGTCTGAGTGGGGAAAGAGAGAAGTGGAGGTGTGTGCTAACAGAATGGATAGCCTGAGTGGTGGAAAGAGAGAAGTGGAGGTGTGTGCTGACAGAATTGAAAGTCTGAGTGGGGAAAGAGAGAAGTGAAGGTGTGTGCTGACAGAATGGAAAGTCTGAGTGGGAGAAAGCGAGAAGTGGAGGTGTGTGCTGACAGAATGGAAAGACTGAGCGGTGGAAAGAGAGAAGTGGAGGTGTGTGCTGACAGAATGGAAAGTCTGGGTGGTGGAAAGAGAGAAGTGGAGGTGTGTGCTGACAGAATGGAAAGTCTGAGTGGGGGAAAGAGAGAAGTGGAGGTGTGTGCTGACAGAATGGAAGGTCTGAGTGGGGGAAAGAGAGAAGTGGAGGTGTGTGCTGACTGAATGGAGTGTATGAATGGTGGAAAGAGAGAAGTGGAGGTGTGTGCTGACAGAATGGAAAGTCTGAGAGGTGGAAAGAGAGAAGTGGAGGTGTGTGCTGACAGAATTGAAAGTCTCAGTGGGGAAAGAGAGAAGTGGAGGTGTGTGCTGACAGAATAGAAAGTCTGAGTGGTGGAAAGAGAGAAGTGGAGGTGTGTGCTGACAGAATGGAAAGTCTGAGTGGGGGAAAGAGAGAAGTGGAGGTGTGTGCTGACAGAATGGAAAGTCTGAGTGGTGGAAAGAGAGAAGTGGAGGTGTGTGCTGACAGAATGGAGTGTATGAGTGGTGGAAAGAGAGAAGTGGATGTGTGTGCTGACAGAATTGAAAGTCTCAGTGGGGAAAGAGAGAAGTGGAGGTGTGTGCTGACAGAATGGAAAGTCTGAGTGGTGGAAAGAGAGAAGTGGAGGTGTGTGCTGACAGAATGGAAGGTCTGAGTGGGGGAAAGAGAGAAGTGGATGTGTGTGCTGACAGAATGGAAAGTCTGAGTGGTGGAAAGAGAGAAGTGGAGGTGTGTGCTGACAGAATGGAAAGTCTGAGAGGTGGAAAGAGAGAAGTGGATGTGTGTGCTTACAGAATGGAAAGTCTGAGTGGGGGAAAGAAAGAAGTGGAGGTGTGTGCTTACAGAATGGGAAGTCTGATTGGTGGAAAGAAAGAAGTGGAGGTGTGTGCTGACAGAATGGAAAGTCTGAGTGGGGGAAAGAAAGAAGTGGAGGTGTGTGCTTACAGAATGGAAAGTCTGATTGGTGGAAAGAGAGAAGTGGGGGTGTGTGCTGACCGAATGGAGTGTATGAGTGGTGGAAAGGTAGAAGTGGAGGTGTGTGCTGACAGAATGGAAAGTCTGAGTGGTGGAAAGAGAGAAGTGGATGTGTGTTCTGACAGAATGGAAAGTATGAGTGGGGAAAGAGAGAAGTGGAGGTGTGTGCTGACAGAATGGCTAGCCTGAGTGGTGGAAAGAGAGAAGTGGAGGTGTGTGCTTACAGAATGGAAAGTCTGAGTGGTGGAAAGAGAGAAGTGGAGGTGTGTGCTGACAGAATTGAAAGTCTGAGTGGGGAAAGCGAGAAGTGGAGGTGTGTGCTGACAGAATGGAAAGACTGAGCGGTGGAAAGATAGAAATGGAGGTGTGTGCTGACAGAATGGAAAGTCTGAGTGGTGGAAAGAGAGAAGTGGAGGTGTGTGCTGACAGAATGGAAAGTCTGAGTGGTGGAAAGAGAGAAGTGGAGGTGTGTGCTGACAGAATGGAGGGTCTGAGTGGGGAAAGCGAGAAGTGTAGGTGTGTGCTGCCAGAATGGAAAGACTGAGCGGTGGAAAGATAGAAATGGAGGTGTGTGCTGACAGAATGGAAAGTCTGAGTGGTGGAAAGAGAGAAGTGGAGGTGTGTGCTGACAGAATGGAAAGTCTGAGTGGGGAAAGAGAGAAGTGGAGGTGTGTGCTGACAGAATGGAGTGTATGAGTGGTGGAAAGAGAGAAGTGGAGGTGTGTGCTGACAGAATGGAAAGTCTGATAGGTGGAAAGAGAGAAGTGAAGGTGTGTGCTGACAGAATGGAAGGTCTGAGTGGGGGAAAGAGAGAAGTGAAGGTGTGTGCTGACAGAATTGAAGGTCTGAGTGGTGGAAAGAGAGAAGTGGAGGTGTGTGCTGACTGAATGGAGTGTATGAATGGGGGAAAAAGATAGAAGTGGAGATGTGTGCTGACAGAATGGAAAGTCTGAGTGGTGGAAAGAGAGAAGTGGAGGTGTGTGCTGACAGAATGGAGAGTCTGCGTGGGGGAAAGAGAGAAGTGGAGGTGTGTGCTGACAGAATGGAGAGTCTGAGTGGGGGAAAGAGAGAGGAAGAGGTGTGTGCTGACAGAATGGAAAGACTGAGTGGGGAAAAGCGAGAAGTGGAGGTGTGTGCTGACAGAATGGAAAGACTGATACGTGGAAAGAGAGAAGTGGAGGTGTGTGCTTACAGAATGGAAAGTCTGATTGGTGGAAAGAGAGAAGTGGGGGTGTGTGCTGACCGAATGGAGTGTATGAGTGGTGGAAAGGTAGAAGTGGAGGTGTGTGCTGACAGAATGGAAAGTCTGAGAGGTGGAAAGAGAGAAGTGGAGGTGTGTGCTGACAGAATGGAAAGTCTGAGAGGGGGAAAGAAAGAAGTGGAGGTGTGTGCTTACAGAATGGAAAGTCTGATTGGTGGAAAGAAAGAAGTGGAGGTGTGTGCTGACAGAATGGAGAGTCTGCGTGGGGGAAAGAGAGAAGTGGAGGTGTGTGCTGACAGAATGGAAAGTCTGAGTGGGGGAAAGAGAGAGGAAGAGGTGTGTGCTGACAGAATGGAAAGACTGAGTGGGGAAAAGCGAGAAGTGGAGGTGTGTGCTGACAGAATGGAAAGACTGATTGGTGGAAAGAGAGAAGTGGAGGTGTGTGCTGACAGAATGGAAAGTCTGAGTGGTGGAAAGAGAGAAGTGGAGGTGTGTGCTGACAGGATTGAAAGACTGAGTGGGGGAAAGAGAGAAGTGAAGGTGTGTGCTGACAGAATGGGAAGACTGAGTGTTGGAAAGAGAGAAGTGAAGGTGTGTGCTGACAGAATGGAAAGTCTGGGTGGTGGAAAGAGAGAAGTGGAGGTGTGTGCTGACAGAATGGAGAGTCTAAATGATGATGAGATTCACCAAGAGACAAGTAAGGAAATGGTACAAAGTTCAGACGATGATAAGATGGAAAGACAAAAGGAAATACACCAGCCAGTTGATATAAATGAATGCCTGGTGAAATATGTTGTTGTTATGTATGATAACATACCATATCCTGGTTATGTTGATGATATGGAGCTAGATGAAGTTTTTGTGGAATGTGTGCATAAAGTGTGAAAGCAGAGGAATGCAAATCGTTTCTTCTGGCCAGACAAATGCTGGTACCATTTTGAGGACATTGTTAGCTTGGTACCAGAGCCTTCCAAAATAACACTGTCCTCTCACTATTGTGTTGAGCCTTCTTCGTGGGAAAATATTTTGGAAACAATTCATGGCAAACAATAACCTGTGTTTATATGTGCACATGAATGAGGTCAAGAATGATTTACTGAATGTTCTCATATAATGCTCTTATTTGGTAAAAGTGCAAATATGTTATCAGACTTTGTGCTGTTACTAATGAAGTTTTGAAAGATGACCATTCTCATTTCCTTACAGTTTTTTGCTTGGAATAAGCTACAGTAACCTAAAGAAGTGTTACTAAGGTTGTGACACGTGAAGATTCCGGGGTAGAATAGGTCTTCAGTAACCCATGCTTGCCTTAAAAGGTGACAATGCTTGTCGTAAAAGGCGACTAACGGGATCGGGTGGTCAGGCTCGCTGACTTGTTTGATGCATGTCATCAATCCCAATTGGGTGGATCGATGCTCATGACATTAATCACTGGATTGTCTGGTCGAGGCTCGATTATTTACAGACCGCCGTCATATAGCTGGAATATTGCTGTGTGCGGCGTTTAACAACAAACCAACCAACCAATCATGACTTCGGTCGATTGAAGGTGGTTATGAAACTTAATATCTCGCCCTAACACGGTATGATAAATTTCCTTTCAAAAAGTTAATGCAGTGTTAAAATGGTGGCTAAATGGACAATCTCAATCGAGTCAAATTCGTGAATGAAAAGGATTGAAATGATGAATATATGTACTTACATTGAAAAACGACAAGGCAAGCATTAAGCTAAGCTCCATGTACGGATATCGGGCAGGTTTCTCTCCTAGTTTTTCCATTGCAGGTGAAATACAGCGTGCTGCTGTGTGACGGGACAGCTGGTGACTATCATACAATTGCAAATAATTAGGCCTGAGCAAATTACCTTTTTGCCCATATTTTTCAGACGTAATAGATTCGCATTTATCTCTTTGCGTTCGCTCCTTATTCTTATTATCACAGAAAAAATGAAAAATGCAGAAATGACTAAATGGGGGGGGGACATGCTGCGAACAAGAAATATATTGTGACTGTTATACACCAAATTAATGTGACATGATTTGGTTTGTTTGTTTGTTGTTTAACGCCGCACTCGGCAATATTACAGCTATATGACGGCGATCTGTAAATAATCGAGTCTGGACCAGACAATCCAGTGATTGACATCATGAGCATCGAGCCACGTAATTGGGATTGATGACATGCATCAACCAAGTCTGCGAGCCTGACCACCCGATCCCGTTAGTCGCCTTTAACGACAAGCATAGTCGCCTTTTACCCGAGACCCGTGAAGATCCGGGTTAGAATAGGTCTTCAGCAACCCATGCTTGCCGTAAAAGGCGACAATGCTTGTCGTAAAAGGTTGGTTGGTTGGTTTGTTGTTTAACGCCGCACTCTGCAAAATTCCAGCTATATGACGGCCGTCTGTAAATAATCGAGTCTGGACCAGACAATCCAGTGATTAATATCATGAGCATCGATCAACGCAATTGGGATCGATGACATGCATCAACCAAGTCAGCGAGCCTAACCACCCGATCCTGTTAGTCGCCGTTTACGACAAGCATAGTCACCTTTTACGGCAAGTATGGGTTGCTGAAGACCTATTCTAACCCGGAATCTTCACGGGTTGTCGTAAAAGGCGACTTACGGTATCGGGTGGCCAGGCTCGCTGACTTGGTTGATGCATGTGATCTGTTGGTATACTATTTTAATGACGTAGAACACATCAGGGTTACATACAAAAGTAAGAATGTGTGCAGTTATAACGGAAAAGGATTACTCTCGTAACATCCCCCTTTTCTTCCAAAAGTTAAGTAATATTAAAATACTGGTATATTGTGGCAGATAGGTTGAGAATAATGTACAGATTAGTTTCTTTTAAAAAGTCAAACTGCTTTATAAAACTTAACATGTTAACTAAGTAAAGTCTCTGTGGAATGTCTCTGAAATTCCTATAGACAAAATACCATACTGAGAACACAACAATGCTCTTTTTGCGTTTGAAGTCAAAATGAAACACTTCACAAATCGTGCTCATTCCTTGGCACAATTAGTAGGTAACAAAGTCTTTCAGTTTGGTTGGTGGTTTGACTGCTCTTGTCCTGGTGGTCTTGATGCTTTCCTTAAGGAAGCTCTGCTGGTACTGGTGGCGATGAAGGAGGTGGTTTCACAACAGGCGATGTCTTGGCAGCAGTTGTCTTTTTCGCTGTTATGTGAGAATCTGGTTCAATTTCACAAGTAACTTCCGGCAACTGTTTTGGCGGTGTAGTTTCAGACGTTGATCTAAGAAACTTGCGATTGCACCTGTACTCTTTACCATCAATGTCAACAATGTATGACCTTGTCGACACTTGTCTGACGCAAGTCCCGTGATGCCATTTACCCGTTGTGTCTGAAGGCACTGGTTGAACACGTACTGGTTGACCAACTGTGAGTTCAGGTAGTTGCTTAGCATGACTGTCGTAATAGAGTTTAGCCTTTCTGTGCTTGAGGGCTTTCTTGGAACTGACACTGTCAACAACCTCAGGTTTCAGAAGTTGTGTAGCAACTGGGAGAGTATAATTCTTTGTACAGGGCTACTGTCCATACCTTCAGTAGGGGTATTACGCCATTCCAGGATTGCTTTCCATGGGTTTTTGCCTTCTCGTTGTGTCTTTTTGATCAGATTCTTTGCAATCTTTACAGCTGATTCGGCCTTGCCGTTTGACTGACTGTGATAAGGCGATGTTGTGACATGGCTAAATTCCCAGTCCTTGGCAAACTGAGCAAACTCTCGTGATGTGAGTTGTGGACCGTTATCCGACACTACGGTATCTGGTATGCCATGTCTGCTAAACTGTGCCTTCATACACTCAACAACAGATGTGGAAGTTGTGTTTGTCAGCTTGTCAACTTCCCAGTAGTCTGAATGATAGTCTACTTGAACAAGATATTCCTCATTATGTAGAGTGAAAAGATCCACACCAATCTTACTCCACGGACGTTCAGGCACTTCATGTGACACTAAGGTTTCCTTCTGCTGTTTGGGCCTCATCTCTGAACACACTGTGCATTGACCAACATGGTCTTTAATGTCTACAGTCATATTTGGCCAATATACAACATCACGTGCCCGGCTTTGGATGCATGCTTCGGCTTCAAGATGGCTTCCATGAAGGCGCTGAAGCATTTCACTTCGCATTGCTGGCGGATTCACAATTCGTGATCCTTTGAAGAGAACACCATTCTGAACACTCATTTCCTCTCGGAATGTCCAGTAGTCTCTGACACACACTGGAGTGTCCTCACGTTGTTTTGGCCAGCCGGCTAAGATGGTGGACTTGAGAGTCTGGAGATTGACGTCTTGTTGAGTGAGACGCTGAATTTGATCGAGGCGCTGATCTGTGACAGTGATACATTCTGCAGCGTTGATATTCTCCAGTTCACTGATGAAGGAAATGTTCTCCGAAACAGCAACGATTTCATAGTCTTTCAAAGTCGGCTCTATCTTCCTGAGTGGAAGTGAGGCTCGCGACAGGAAATCTGCAATGTACATCTCTGTGCCCTTCTTGTAGCGGACATCAAGGTGGTACTTTTGCAGACGTAGTATCATTCTCTGTAGCCTTCTGGGAGAAGAGAGAAGAGATTTCTTGAAGATAGTCTCAAGTGGCTTATGATCGGTTTGTACATTGATCAGCTCACGACCGTACACATATTGATCAAAGTGTCACAGCCGAACACCACAGCTTAGCATTTCTTCAATTTGTGCGTATCGCTGCCCTGTAGGAGTAAGGGATCTGGATGCGAAGCACACAGGTTGACCATTTTGAAGCAAGGTTGCACCTAGCCCTACTTCACTTGCATCTGCTTGTATGTTCACTTCTTCACGCACATCATAGTATCTGAGCACAGGAGTGTTACTCACTAAAGTCTTGATGTGCTCAAATGCAGCTTCATGCTGTGTTTGTCAACACCATACTGCGTCATTGTCCAGGAGACGTCGCAGAGGTTCACAGGCATCTGACAAACAACGTAAGAATTTCGCCAGATAATTGATGAATCCAATGAAGCATTGAACAGCTTTCTTGTGAGTTGGCTTGGGCATCTCTGTGATAGCACACACTTTGTCAGGGTCAGGTTTGAGACCTTCTGCTGTTAGAAGATGACCAAGGTAAGGTATTGCTGACCTCCGAAGTCGTAGTTTTGTCTTGTTCAACTTCAGGTTGATTGATGTGGCTCTTTGCAGTAGACTGATGAGATTTTGGTCATGATCTTGTGTGGCCTCTTCAATTGTGTCTCCACAGCCAAACACAAGAATGTCATCATGAATTACATCTACACCAGGTAAACCTTCCAGAACTTCATGCTGACGTCTCTGATATTCTTCTGGGGCTGTTGCGATGCCAAAGTATCGTCCTAGAGGAGTCCAGGAGGTAGTTAGGTAGCTACTTGTTTCATCCAGTTCTACTTGCCAAAATCCATCTTTGGCATCCAATGTTGAGAAGACTTTGGCTGTTCCAAAACGAGGAAGCACTTCATCAATTGTAGGAATCTGGTAGTGTGAACGTTTCAATGCCTTATTCAAGTCTTTTGGATCCAGGCATATGCGAATCTTGTTTGGCTTCTTCACAACAACCATACTGCTGATGCAGTCAGTTGGTTGAGTCACTTTTGCCAACACACCTTTGTCAACAAGTTCATTGATTTTTTTCTTCACTTCACTTTTCATATCGACGGTGTTTCGACGAGGTTGATGCTGTACAGGTTTAACTGTTGGATCTACATCAAGATGGTAGGTTCCTGGCAAGCAGCCCAGTCCTTGAAACACATCACCATACTGGTTCATGACTTGTTCAAAGGTCAGAGGAGTAGCTTCACTGCTCACACTGTGAATGCTGTCATCAACTGTGACTGTCATCAATCCTAAAGACTCACAAGTTTCAGCTGATAGCAGTGGCTTCTGTGCACCCTCAAGGACTTGAAATTCCAGCACATGAACCTTGCCTTTTACCTTGCACTGAAGTGACACTTTACCAAGGGGTTTCATTGATGAACCATTATATAACTTGAGCTTTGCGTTGCTCTCTTCGATTACAGGGTTTCCATCTTGAGCAATGTAGCTCAAATCTTTGTAGCTGACAAGATTGCATGTGGAACCTGAATCTAGTTGACATTCAATGTCTTGAATCCACTTGGACCCTGGATAGTGTAAGTTCAGAGAGACAAACCACTGTTTGCCCTTGGATTTCACTGAGCCAACAAAGTGTTCATTGTAGAACACAGCCACATCAGAACTCTCTTCACTGTCCTGATGCACCGTACCGCACAGTCTCTCGTTTTCTGAACTTACACACACTGGCAAAATGGTGTAATTTTTACAGTTAGAACACTGTTTATCATAGGCAGGACACTTGGTTCTGTCTTTCTCGTGTTCCTTTGCACAGTATTTACACTTGATCAGGTCCATTTTCATTTTAGGCTCAGCAGACCTTGACACCTTGTGTGACTTGCTGCGTTTGTCATATTTGCTGTGTTTTCTATGATTTAAGGCATGGACTGTTTCTTCTTTATTTGTAGTGTGCAATGTAGTCTGCATGGCTTGTAACTGTCTTTTTGACACTTTACTGGCTCTACATGTGTCTATAGCATGTTTCAAATCTAGTCCAGATTCACGAAGCATTCTGGCTCTAGCACCACTATCTTTAGTACCCAGAACAATTCTATCTCTCACAAGATCATCACGTAATTGTCCGAAATCACATGTGGATGCAAGGTGTCTTAACCTAGTCACATACTGATCAAAAGTTTCTGACTGTTCCTGATCTGCAGTGTTGAACACATAGCGTTCATAAATCACATTTCTAGCTGGCTTAAAATGTGCCTCTAAGCTGTCTAAAATGGCTTTAGCTTTCTTTCTATCTTCTTCAGATATATCAAGATGTTGATAAACTTTAAAGCATTCCTTGCCCATAAATGACAATAAAGTTGCCACGTTAATTTCATCACTTTTCTCTGTCAACTCTGTAGCGACAACGTAATTGTCCCATTGAGATCGGAAAAATGTCCAGTTTCAACATAAATCACCCTTAAAATCCATAGGAGCGGGCACAGGGAAATGACTGGCTGCCAAAGTGTCTCAAACGTACACTTTAAACTTTGAATTCAAGTTTAGGACTTGTTTAACATGGAGCGTTCAAAACATCAATGTTTTAAACCACGTGACTCGTGTGTATGAACGACGAAGTCTAACTGTTCAACTGACGAGTGCTTCGAAGTTTTTTCTTCAATGCAACTGGCCCTCAACAGGCTTTTTATTGATAAATGTTACACTCACGAGTCAGTAAAGTCATTGACAATGGGGTTTAAACCCGAAATTAGCGTTTTGTTTCCGCCAACATCGCTCCACTACTGACACCATGTTGGTATACTATTTTAACGACGTAGAACACATCAGGGTTACATACAAAAGTAAGAATGTGTGCAGTTATAACGGAAAAGGATTACTCTCGTAACATGATCGATCCAAATTGCGTGGATCAACAAACGTTCATATAATTTACATTTGTATTAACATAGGAAAATGTCTTTATAATATATGGACATGTTTTTGATAACAGAATCATTTCTGGTAGATAGAACACTGATAATGTTTTTAACAGATTGTTGCACATGATAACATTCTGGAATTAAATTGTCCCTACTACTTTTATAAAAAGGACAAATTAACAAAAAATGGTATTCATTTTCTATTTCATAGATGTTTCATTTCATACATTAACTAAACGATAACTCTGTGGTTGTATTAAATCGAGTTTTCTGTACATTTAGATTATGGCTTAAACAATGGAATTTACATAAAGCTCTAAAAAGAACTATTTCACATGCTAAAGTAGACAGATATTTTTCTGGTTCGAGTAGTGATTTATAAGATGAATAAACATCAAGGAAAGAAGAATTGGTGATTTTGTAATGCCAGTTTTGGAATTCTATATCTTTACATCGTTGTTTGAATAAAACCATTACGCATTTCATATCGCCGCAATCCTGAGACAACCACGCATATGAAAACCCAGTTTAAAACAATAATTTTCTTATGTAAGAAACCCAGTTAGTTTGACCATTTTCGTCAAATACTTTTAACATATGGTAACAGGCATACGGATATCTTGTTTCATGTGATCTAAGTAGTCGACACCAGTACTTAATACAACGACTGTAATAGTGAACACATAGATCTCCTAGAATTGCATTTGTTGATGTTCTTTTACCAACGGAAAGAACACTTTTAAAGAAATTGCTCTGAACCTCTTCAATGTTTTTTGTCCCCCCGGCATATAATGCGGGGGATATAGCTATTGGCATGTCCGTCCGTCTGTCTGAATCGTTTCCGGAGCAGAACTCCGAAACTGTTAAAAATTTCTTCATCAAAGTTTGTATTTATATCACTTAAGTGGTGAAGTTGTGCCTTTTGCTATTTTGGAATTTTAGACATTTTTATTTTTTTACGTTTCCATGGCAACAAGTTGGACATAGGTTCTATAAGGGTGGTGTTCATTTCCGGAGCGTAACTCAAAAACAGTTAAATACTTTCTTACAAAACTTTGCATGTCTACCAGGCACATACTGAGGTGGTGCCTTTTGCTATTTTGGAATTTTATTATTTTCTTTTTACGTTTCCATGGCAACAAGTTGGACTTGGGTTCTATGGGGTAGAGTTCGTTTCCGGAGCATAACTCAAAACCCATTCAAAACTTTCTAACAAAACTTTGCATGTCTGTCAGACTCATGCTGAACTGGTGCCTTTTGCTATTTAGGAATTTTAGATTTTTTTATTTTGTACGTTTACATGGCAACAAGTTGGACTAAGGTTCTATAAGGGTGGTGTTCGTTTCCGGAGCGTAACTAAAAACTTTTAAATACTTTCTTACAAAACTTTGCATGTCTACCAGGCACATACTGAGCTGGTGCCTTTTGCTATTGGGGAATTTATAAACATTTTTATTTTTTATGTTTCCATGGCAACAAGTTGGATTTAAGTTTTAATATAGGGTGGGTTCACTTATGGAGTATATAACAAATAAACTGTTGAATATTTCCTTGCCAAACATTGCATGTCTATATATAAAGCACATACTGAACTGGTGCCATTTGATATTCAGGAGTTTTAGAAATGTTTATTTCAGAATTTCCATTGCAGCTATTTTGACATGGGCTAAGATTTGGTTTGTTTGGTTGGTTTGTTGTTTAACGCCGCACTCAGCAATATTCCAGCTATATGACGACGGTTGTAAATAATCGAGTCTGGAACAGACAATCCAGTGATTGAGATCATGAGCTTCGATCCACCCAATTGGAATCGATGACATGAGACAGCAAGCCTGACCACCCGATCCCGTTAGTCACCTTTTACGACAAGCATGGGTTGCTGAAGACCTATAATTCTACCCCGGAATCTTCGTGGGGCTAAGAGAAATGTTGGGTCAGTTACCTGGTTTGGGACCATAACGTGTTAAAATGGTCGGGGCATATAGATGACTTTGTTGACTATACGCTTGTTTAGTTATTGTTTCTTGTAATTTGTCATTTGTTTGTGACCTGTGAAGATCCGGGGTAGAATAGGTCTTCAGCAACCCATGCTTGCCGTAAAAGGCGACTATGCTTGTCGTTAAAGGCGACTAACGGGATCGGGTGGTCAGGCTCGCTGACTTGGTTGATGCATGTCATCGATCCCAATTGCGTGGATCGATGCTCATGATATTAATCACTGGATCGTCTGGTCCAGACCCGATTATTTACAGACCGCCGTCATATAGCTGGAATTTTGCTGAGTGCGGCGTTAAACAACAAACCAGCCAACCAGGGAACCCGGGTCTTCGGCGTGACGAGCGAACGCTTTAACCACGAGGCTACCGACCGCCCCTCTGAGCCATATAAAAGAACAGGAGCAATCTTTGAATCAAATTTTTTAGCAGTAGTAGAAAATGGGAGAGATGGGATTTTTTAAAATTATATTTAACACGGGAAAAGTAGCTTACCTTGCTTGATGGTTTGTTGGTTTGTTATTTAATTGCATGGATCGATGCTCATGATATTAATCACTGGATTGTCTGGTCCAGACTCGATTATTTACAGACCGCCGTCATATAGCTGGAATATTGCTAAGTACGGCGTTCAACAACAAACAAACAAACAGTCTTTTGTCATGATAGGTCTTCAAAAGGTGTAGTGCAGCATGTTTTAGCTGTAAAGTTAGATTTGAATTCAGGATCAGTTGTCAAAATAGGACAAGTTTTGCAATTTGTTGTGCCACATAAAAAAATACTGCACAAAATTAATCATTGACCAGGGAATAACCTCGAACGGGGAGTAGATATTGCTTCGTCTTTTATCATTTCTCACTGAACGTCCCTTTTTCCAGATGACTATATCAACAGATGTAGACGTTATCACAATGATTGTTCAGAGGTGAAGGTGAGGTGAAATGGGGTTTAACGTCGCGTCCAAGATTATTGCACTTGTATAGCGACGTGCATGTACGTGTGTGTGTTTGTGTGGCTGCTTGTACTAGTCCGGACTGATGCCGATTTATAGTGCTAGTTCACTGAGATACCATGCCGCAGTTTAACATGAATACCCCACTCAGACACAGTATACTGACTCCGAGCCGACCAGTCCTTGTTTTAGCCCCTTAATGCCGAGCGCCAGACAGGGTAACAACAAGTACCATCTTTAAACGTCTTTTGGTATGACGCGACCGGGGATCGAACTCACTCCGCTCTCCCGGCGGACGCTCTACCACTAGACCACGGAGGCGGTCGATTGTTCAGAAGTACTGAGTAAAATTACGTCTATGACTATATTACAATAGATCATTCGGTTGTGTCGTTCCAGTGGAAGCATTGCACATAATGAATAAACACTATATCTATTAGCTTCTCAAGCATGGTTTTAATTAACAGTTCTAATTAGTTTGTTTAATCCACGTGCAAAAACATCAGTCACACAAAAGCCGAAAAAAGGATATTCCATAAAGCCATCAGTTTATCGAGTGCTTGGCTCGAGTAATCAAAGACCATTTGATTTTTTATTGAAAATTCTCATGTTTATTAATCCTATTACAACACAGTTTAAGCTTTGCCATCACAACCACAACGTCTTTGTGAACGGGCCCTGAATTTGCCACACTAACGGCAGACTACCCAATCGTACCATCTCATTGTGATCCCATTGACGTAAATATTATGTAGGGGTGGTCGGGTAGCCTAGTGGTTAAAGCGTTCACTCGTCATGCCGAAGAAAAGGGTTCGATTCCCATGAGTACATTGTGTGAAGCCCATTTCTGGTACCCCCCACCGTGATATTGCTGGAATATTGCTAAAAGCGGCGTAAAACCATACTCACTCACTCACTAATAATTATGTAACACTATCTTAGCTCCTGAACAGCCTTTGATATGCTTAGGAGCAGTTGACCCGTGAAGATTCCGGGGTAGAATAGGTCTTCAGCAACCCATACTTGCCGTAAAAGGCGACTATGCTTGTCGTAAACGGCGACTAACGGGATCGGGTGGTCAGGCTCGCTGACTTGGTTGATACATATCATCGATCCCAATTGCTTAGATCGATGCTCATGATGTCAATCACTGGATTGTCTGGTCCAGACTCGATTAGTTTACAGACCGCCGTCATATAGCTGGAATATTGCTGAGTGCGGCGTTAAACAAATAACAAACAAACAAAACTTAGGAGCAGTTATGCTTTCAGGGTCAGTGTGGTGAGATTTAAACACACTCGGACTTTTAATGCTTTCGTTTGTTGCCAAGGCAAAGTGACAGCGCCCACAGATGGGATGCATGTCTGTGAATCCGACACACGTGTCCTGTGCACAATGCACGGGTCACAAATCAGGTGATTGGTTGGTTGGTTTGTTGTTTAACGCCGCACTCAGCAATATTCCAGCTATATGACGGCGGTCTGTAAATAATCGAGTCTGGACCAGACAATCCAGTAATTGACATGAGCATCGATCCACGCAATTGGGATCCGTGACATGCATCAACCAAGTCAGCGAGCCTGACCACCCGATCCCGTTAGTCGTCTTTTACGACAAGCATAGTCGACCCACGCAATTGGTTGGTTGGTTGTATTGTTGTTTAACGCCGCACTAGTCAATATTCCAGCTAAAAGACGGCGGTCTGTTAATAATCGAGTCCGGACCAGACAATTCAGTGATTGACATCATGAGCATCGATCCACGCAATTGGGATACGATGAAAAGCATCAACCAAGTCAGCAAGCCTGACCACCGGATCCCGTTAGTCGCCTTTTACGGCTAGCATGGGTTGCTTAAGACCTATTCTCTCCCCGGATCTTCACGGGTACATTTGGCCCTATACAGTAAGAGTGAGTGAGTGAGTATGGTTTTACGCCGCTTTTAGCAATATTCCAAAAATATTACGGCGGGGGACACCAGAAATGGGCTTTACACATTGTACCCATGTCGGGAATCGAACCCGGGTCTTCGGCGTGACAAGCGAACGCTTTAACCACTAGGCTACCCGACCGCCCCGTATACAGTAAGAGGCGACTTAGGTGATCTGGTGGTGAGGCTCGGTGACTTAGTTGACTGCGTGTCATAGCACCCCAACGGCGTGAAGCGTTACTCATAATATCAATCACTGGTATGTCGATCATACAATGTATGTACAGGCCGCCGTCATGTAAGTGGATGAGTGTGGAGTTTAACAACAAACAAACCTCAAGTCGAGGTATACAAACGTTATAATAACCTGATAACCGCTGAAATGTGTATGAAAATCGTATGTATAACCTGGTTCGATTATTTCTGTTGATTTTTCCATCACAAGGGATACTTATTTCAAATCATCATCTATTAAGGATCTTTTTAATAGAATAAGTTCTCATTTAATTATTGCCTTTTTAAAAGATATTGAACTCATTGATAAATTTTGAGACGTGTAGATAGTTATATTTTATAATATTTGTAGTGTATAATTTGTAACTAAGATGGTTAGTGTGTATCTTCAAAGGGGGTTGAAGTTGCGTAAAATTATTGTCCCCCAGAGAGGAAATGTAAGACCACATCCTTCTAAGTACCTTTATTCATGCCACAGTTTTATTCATAGTATCTTTGTTATTTTAATTGATGGCCAAAATCCGTATCATCGCCAGCAGCTAAAGGGATGGTGTAAATCCTGCTGGGGAACCGTGCAGGGAGCAGAAGTAGGTAAATCCCCACGGTCCCTAGTGAGGTGGCCTAACATTGGTTGCTGGTGATCTAAAGCCCATTTTTATATTGTATTGTTGAATGATAATGTATTCTGAAATACTGCCGATGTGGCGTTAAATTTTACTCACTCGAATATTGCTGAGTGTGGCGTTAAACAACAAACAAACAAACAATAATATAATATAATACAAAACGCCAACGCCAGAGAATAACCAGTCTCGATTATCCGCCGAATAGATTCCATTTGGCGTGAAAGAAAAATACTGGTGAAAATTATATAAATGGATCACTGAAAATCGGCCATGACCCCAGGTGTTCGGGAAAAGGGGAAAGCATGTCCTGCTCCACCGACAGCACCCACCACTCAAACAATTTGGATAAAAAAAGTAAGTGTTTTTTTGTTGCCTGACGCTGCACAGCAGTACTCCCAGCATACGCTGTAAAGAAGTCTTGCCCTGAAAAGTTACAAAATTGCTTGCCATTGTCCTTGGCACGGTCGTGATGTTGGACAAATGTAGCAATGTCAACTATCGATAACTGCGAACCTGGCCTCTTTTTGTGATAAGTAGTTAGAAGGATTGTTGTTATGTACGCGAGAGAGAGGGAGTTACCGTGACAATGACAGCATGCATTTTCATATTTAGGAGTCACCAACTACTCTTGTTGACGAGATGAAAGAAAGGATTTTTTATAGTCAAGGGTAATTCCAAATAGAATCACTTAAGCTTTACAAAACATTCAAGCATCACACTTGTTATCAACTAATCATCCATTTTAAAATCCGTCGTTGTTTCTCAAACAAGTGATCTATCCTAGATGAACCCGTCTTGTATGTATAAATACAGTGTGTGCGATAAATAGTCATTACTGTGCTGAAAGAGGTTTCCACTCTGGGTTTATAATAAATCGATGTGTAATGTTTCTTCGACCCTTAACGTGAGACAAAGCACTAAAACGATTCACAACTCTCCATAAATGAATAGTCACTATTGTTAATGGTAAACTTCAAATACGGAGAACTTACAATTTGCATCTTCATCGTTAGGTAGCCTCGAATCATACACATGTGTAATAAACTGCATCAGAACAGGACAGAGTGAGTCTTGCTGATTCCAAAGAGGCATCGTGTTGTATTGATATTCTGAAATCATGACTATGCTTGGACTTCATGTGATACTGTTGCTGTCCGACAAAATGTCAGATGATGTTGGCGTCGGGCCGGCCATCCGAGCTCAGGACGCTGCCGAATGTCTTGTCCATTGCTATCGGAATGTCTCGTGTTCTGCGGTGTTCTTTAACAGCGTAGATCAGCGCTGCTTCCCGTCGTTGAAGGTATACGAGACGGGCACCACACTGGCCGACAACCCTGGAGTACTGCATTACGGGATTACTTCACGTAAGTGTGAACTAAGTGTGTACGTTTATTATCCCCCGCCAAACAAAGTTGGCGGGGGATATAGAAACGGCTCCGTCCGACCGTACGTCCGTCTGTCACATTTCGTTTCCGAGCATAACTCAGAAACTGTTCAATATTTTTTCATCAAACTGGTCTGTCAAGTCCATGCTGAACTGGTGCCTTTTGCTATTTAGAAATTTTAGAAATTTTTAGTTTTTACGTATCCATGGCAGCAAGATGGACTTAGGTTCCAAACTATCCTTTTTTTGACAAGTTCCACCTCGGTTTAAAAAGGTTAGGGTTTGTTTAGATTTAATTATGTCAAAAATTCTGCAACAGGGGCGGGGGATATAGCCACGTTAGTCGCAAACTCTTGTTTGTTTTTGTTTTTGTTTTTTAATATGCACCAACAAACAATATTCCAACTTTATGACGCGGCCTGTTATTACTCGAGTCAAAGATGCACGCCGTCTGATCATCCGATCCGTAAAATGGCCTCTTTCTGAGGACCTAGTCTAACTTGGAATCTCCACGGTGATGTAAGAATGAGTGAGTGAGTGTAGTTTTACGCCGTTTTTAGCAATATTCCATCAAAGTCACGGTGGGGGACACCAGAAATGGGAATCGAACCCGGGTCTTCGGCGTGAAGAGCGAACGCTTTAACCACCAGGCTACCCGACCGCCCCCGGTGATGTAAGAGGCTAATGTAGTTTATGTATATGTAGTTCTGCACCATGACCGTGGAATATATTTATTTTATGAAAAAATAATAATCTAGAAATGCATACAAAAGCAAGTCTAGCCAGCTCAAGCTAGCTCTATTCTGAAATCAGCATAGGGAATTTTTTTAATTTTTAGAGTCAAGAAGGATATTGTGTAATATAAGATTTCAGAGACTAAATGTTAGTCTAATGTATATGCAACAATGGTGTTTAATGGTGCTCACGATATAGAGATGTACAACTTTTTTTATTGTGTTAAACACTCTTGATGTATATGCATCAATGGTGTTTAATGGTGTTCACGATAGTGATGTATAACTTTTTATTATTTTGTTAAAATGCAACAAGATGTGTATGCTCAAGATCCGCTGTTCTTTTCTTCCAGAGACCTGTCCGCGTGAGAAAGGATACACATTCGTCAGAGGTGCTGGCCTCTGCATAAAGCTTTCAACCGAGTTAATCACACCAGATGAAGCCAGTGCCCTCTGTAAGAATGACAATGGGACTCTCGTACGGCCGATGAACGCTGTCCAACTCTCAGCCCTTTTTTCGTCATACCTCGGTAGGGATTCTCAGAGGATATATACTACTCCACTTTTGATAGGGATAAATTTTATCTTTTCTGAGATTCCGTGTTAGAATAGGTCTTGAGCAACACGTGAAGATTCGGGGTAGAATAGGTCTTCAGCAACCCATGCTTGCCGTAAAAGGTGACTATGCTTGTCGTAAAAGGCAACTAACGGGATCGGGTGGTCAGGCTCGTTGACATGGTTGATGCATGTCATCGATCCCAATTGCGTAGATCGATGCTCATGATATTAATCACTGGACTGTCTCACAGACCGCCGTCATATAACTGGAACATTGCTGAGTGCGGCGTTAAACAAAAAACCAACCAATCTTTTCAGGATTCAAAAAACTGTTTCTCATAATTTGTCAAGTGTATTTCCATATTGAATGGGGCGGTCGGATAGCCTAGTGGTTAAAGCGTTCGCTCGTCACGCCGAAGACCGGGTTCGATTCCCGACATGGGTAAAATGTGTGAAGCCCATTTCTGGTGTCCCCCGCCGTGATATTGCTGGAATATTGCTAAAAGCGGCGTAAAGCCATGCTCACTCACTCACTCACTCACCCATATTGTATGACATATCTGTCCTAACAAAAACGTTAAATAGCAGCATATCATGTATAAACGTGTCGTTCATAGTAAAATCACGTTGACTTGTCCCAGGAATCAGCGAATAAGAATATGAATTCAACCGGGAGGTTATATAAACTGAAGTTGAAATCGATTAATCGATGAAATCGAGTTAGAGACCAACCATTCGATAATCGGGGTTTGTCTGGGATCTTTTTGAAACAAAGTATTTGTTCATGAGCATAATGGAAAGAAAATTTCGCTGGTTGAGATCCTGAAAATATTGTGATGTGAAAAACTTAAATTGACAATTAATGTAACATCAACATTGCTTCGCGTTGCTAAGGGCTTTCTCAAACAAGAAAAGGAATGGAAGAATAGGCGTGAGGCGCTGCGAGAAACAATAACCAAGATGGGGTCTTTTCTTCCTACGACAGGAATCTGCAGTTCTGATTAAAATAGTGTTTGTTTGTTGTGTAACGCCGCGCTCAGCAATATTCCAGCTATATGACGGCGGTCTGTAAATAATCGAGTCTGGACCAGACAATCCAGTGATTAATATCATGAGCATCGATCCACGTAATTGGGATCGATGACATGCATCAACCAAGTCAGCCAGCCTGACCACCCGATCCCGTTAGTTGCCTTTTACGACAAGCAGAGTCACCTTTTACGGCAAGCATGGGTTGCTGAAGACCTATTCTACCCCGGAATCTTCACGGGTCGATTAAAATAGTGAAACAATGAGACTATCAAACACCCTTTCTGCTGCTTTAAACGCACTTCACACCTACTTATAATGTCTTTTTTAGGATGTTTTGCGCGACACTCTTAATAAATACTCCTTTAATAAATGACCCGTGAAGATTCCGGGGTAGAATAGGTCTTCAGCAACCCAACCCATGCCCATCTCAGATTTAAATAAATGCAGTTGATATACAAAATATATAAATATTCAAACAACTCAATTAGTACTTATTGGGCATTGGCACAAATACAGCGTATCAAAGGTTTTTATGTCTTTTTACACGTAAAAGTGTGTAAAAATATGAACAAAACAGACTATTGTGAAACTGAGCATAACCAGGTGTTAGTAGATCAAGGTGAATGTCCATGACCTATGACACCTTGACGACAGGTGAAAACAGGTGCTTGATACCCACGTGCATGTGATTTGTCAATGGTTAGTGATTTGTGAGTGGCATTGTGGGATAATGAATCATCGTCAAAATATCAGAACGTAAAACTAACATATTCCCTTCTCAAACAACAACTTACATGTCATTATTATAATGTACATAAACATAGCTGTTATTTTTATAGTTGTTTTGATAACTTTTTTCCAGGCTAATCTGCATAATGCCTATAGCCTGTTAATGCCATGTCAATTTGGACTTAGTTTTATTTTTGAATGTTGAAAGTGCCTACAAATTACCTCATGTAAAGTACATTTTGTATTGAGCACTGAGATAAAACGAGCAAATCCAGACTAGTACTTTTCCAGTTGTTTTGTTATTTCGTATTTACATCTACATAATGCTTTGTGTTGATTATTAAATCCAGCAAAAGAGTTTTCATTTCCATGAGTACTTTAGACCTATGTTGCACACTGGACGGTGTGGAAGAGAGTCCCCTAAACATAACACTTAGGTTTTGGAAAGGTCTGTTCTTGGCAATGCTTCTGAGGTTATTCCTGATACGAATCTGGTTTCATGTTTCATCGGGGGCACGGGTGGCCCAGTCGTCTTAGGCGCCGCGATTCGCTGTGCAGAGTTGCGTCCCTTGGGCACGCCAGAAACCTATGATTGTGGGTTCGAATCCCGGTTCGCCCCGATTATGTTTCTAGATTTGTCAGCACCTTGCCCGTGCTCGTGGGTTTCACCGAAGTGGTAAACGTCTGAGACCTGCATCACTTCGGGCTTTCCTCCCACATTAAGCTGACACGCCGCGATATAACTGGAATACTGTTAAAAGCGGCGTTAAACCCAACTCACTCACTCACTCACTCATGTTTCACCCTATGTTGTACACGAGCATCTTTTCCCGCAGATTGTGTGTCGATAGATGGCCACCGGGTGTTGGCTACCCAAAACTACCGATGGTCGACTGGAGAAGACATAGCTTATATCCCTTGGAAAGATGGTTACCCGAAGACACAGACTCATTTTGTGAGGTTAGCGGCATGTCAAGACGGCCTCAAGAACATTAATCCTTCTAACACACTGGGGTATATTTGTCAATTACCAAACAACCATCAGGAATGTCCGCCTTGAGGACCAGCAACAATTATTTACTAAGCAGCCCCATGTAATTAGTAATGCTTTAAGGTTTTGTCTGAATTTTGTCCGCATTTTGTTTTTAGCCCCAAGTTAATAGCAATGCTTTAAGGTTTTGTCTGAATTTTGTCCGCACATTGTTTTTAGCCCCATGTAAATAGCAATGCTTTAAGTTTTTTTCTGAATTTTGTCCTCACTTTGTTTTTGAAACCACTCGGCGCTTGTACATTCCTGGGATATCTTGTATATGTCCTCTATATCCCTGAGATTTTTTGTTGACACATTGTTTAGTCTTGTCAGGGGTCAAGGTCACCCTCAAGGTCATAGCCTGAAGAAAAGTTGTAAATGAAACTTGGTAATGTCATCTCTGGAACCGGGCCGCGATCTGTAAGGGTTGTGACTGACCGACAAATAAGGCCAATGTCACAGTGAAGATCATTCATAAAGTCATTTTCACTAAAATGTGTTCTGTTAAACCTTGACATGTGTAGTGGTTATATTGTTAGAACACTCATGTATGCTAAGCGATTACAGTCTTATGATTGAGTGAGTGAGTGAGTGAGTATGGTTTTACGCCGCTTTTAGCAATGTTCCAGCAATATCACGGCGGGGGACACCAGAAATGGGCTTCACACATTGTACCCATGTCGGGAATCGAACCCGGGTCTTCGGCGTGACGGGCGAACGCTTTAACCACTAGGCTACCCGATCGCCCCCAGTCTTATGAGATCATTAATAGGTTACGGTGACATACTTTCAAAGGGTAGTCATGGGTATGTGATATTGTTTTTGAAACAATGTAATGCCTTACAACTCATATCATGTATAGACCCGTGAAGATTCCGGGGTAGAATAGGTCATCAGCAACCCATACTTGCCGTAAAAGGCGACTATGCTTGTCGTAAAAGGCGACTAACGGGATCGGGTGGTCAGGCTCGCTGACTTGGTTGATGCATGTCATCGATCCCAATTGCGTGGATCGATGCTCATGATGTCAATCACTGGATTGTCTGGTCCAGACTCGATTATTTTACAGACCGCCGTCATATAGCTGGAATATTGCTGAGTGCGGCGTTAAACAACAAACAAACAAACAAACAAACAAACAAACATATCATGTATATGTCCTCTCCAATGACGAAGGTCAACCGCAAGGTCATAGCCTGAGAAAAAAAAAATGTTTTACTCGAGAGTGATTTACTGTGGGTCTGTGAAATCTGTCTGTCAAATCGGTAAGGTTGTGAGTGACCTACGTAAAAGGTCAAGGTCAGTGTGAAGGTCTCGTAAAGTATATTGTCCTTTTAACTAACATGTTTTTTAAATTGACACCTGGATTTGTGCAAGAGGGACTGGAAAGTGTCGACACGTTTGATGTTCCCTAAACATTTTACATTATAGTTATGTTTACACGGCAAGATTGTTATGCGCTGTGTCACTATTATCTTGTGGGGTTATCAGGTCTTATGTCAGAAACAAAGGCCGACTGCATTTGCTGAGACAATTGCGAGTCATTTAGAAACTGACATAGAACTGAAAAATTACGAAAGTGATTTTCTGGTTTGCCATCATATAATGAACCAAAATAAAAACTTCACAATCCTAAAATTTTAACATTTTGACCAGTTATCATTGTGGGCCCTTATTGTGTATTTAAACAGTAATGGCCACGTATTGTCTTCAAATAACACACGTTTTTGTGCAGGTGAATCGATCAAAATCATGTGCACAGGACTTTAGTGGCAAAAGTGGTTTTTCACGTGCAACTGGTCACGCGGCCATAATACCGCACGTGTTTTCAGCCATACTTGTTAGCAGTCATTAAAAAAAAGAAAAACACAAGAAAACAAAAGTCTTTACGGCCAATTCTCATCCACGCCTTTCAAATGTGCAACGTGAACTTGCCATCGGCATGTTGCAGACGGGAACGTCCGTAGCTGAAGTCGCAAGAACGATGGGTTGTAGTCGACGGACGGTTTATGATTACATGTTTACAGACGCGTCTACAGCAAACGGGTACCACCGCTGATCACCCTCGGCCAGGTCGAACACGTGTGACGTCACATGCAGAGGATCGTCAGATTGTCTTACGTCACCTCCGTAATCGATTTTTGACGGCTACATCAACCAGAAATGAACTGTTTAGGGGTAGACTGAGTGCGCAAACTGTTCGAAACCGTCTGAGAACTGCTCACCTTCAAGCACGACGGCCATACTGCGGGCCGATTCTGACTCAATTACACAGACGTCAACGTCAATTGTGGGCACAGCGACACTTACGATGGACTCAGAGGAATTGGAATCAAGTCGTCTTCGGTGATGAATCCCGATTTAATCTTCGATTTGCTGATGGTAGGGCGAGGATGTGGAGGCTCCGTCATGAACGTTACGCCCAGCGTTGTGTACAGGAAGTTAACAGATTTCGAGGCGGAAGTGTCATGGTGTGGGGTGCTTTCTGGGGCCATTCACGTTCCAGGCTTCTTGTCATCCGTGGCAACCTCAACGCTGCTGCTTACCGCGACCAGATACTGGCACCAGAACTTCTGCCTTTTATGGCAGCACATGGACCCGGTTTGATCTTCCAACACGACAATGCCAGAGCACACACAGCGATTTTGACAAGGAATTTCCTTCAGAATGCGGGATTCAACGTCATGGACTGGCCGTCAAGGTCTCCCGACCTCAATCCCATCGAACACGTCTGGGATGCTCTTGGCAGAAGTCTGCGCACTCTCCAGAACCAACCACAGAATTTGCAAGATCTTGGCACCATTTTGCAGTAACAATGGCGTCGTCTTCCCAACCATGTGTTCACAAGCATCACAAGGTCCATGCGGAGGCGTTGTGTGGCAGTTGTCAACGCACATGGTGGCCTGAACTTGTGTGCCATCAGATTCTCGTCCTTGGGAGTTATGATTTTAACTGTTGATGTTATTACCGAATACCGTAGGTGCTTGGAACAAATTATAGTTACCACCGTTAATTATAATCCTTCTTTGGACATTAATGATTAAAAATAACCTTCTCTAATACTTTTGTCCGTTGTATATCATATACTGGATTACTTTTTAAAAAGTGAAGTTTTTAATTTGACACAACTTGTGGATTCCTATTTTACTGAATTTACATGCAAAATGAATTTTTAAATTTCACAATCATTAGCCGTTATAAATATGATATCCTTTATTATTAGCTATTTATAAATAACGCTTTTCAATCAATACTTTATTCAGTATGAAGGCTATAGGCCAATATACAAATACACAATTTACATGTATGGTATTGGCAAAATTAACTGACGGCAAAAAGAAACGGTACCAACGATATTTCTAGGATAAAATATGACCAACACAATTTGAAGCAGCAATAACAATTGTATTGTAGAAATTCATCATTCAGAACAGTAAAATGCGAATTTACTAATTCAACAACAAAGTCCTTGACCTCCAACAGGGACATTTCTTGACAAGTGGTCATTCGTCCAGTATTCAATCAACAACATTGGTTACAACTTTAAGGTAACGACGGCCCAGACCGTTCAATACGGGATATGACCTCCATGAGCGGCAATGCATCTTCGAATCCGGCGTCGAACTGAGTAGACAAGCGTCCTCACATCGACTGCAGGTATCCGATTCCATTCCTCACGAAGGGCAACGATCAACGCTTGTCTCGTGAAGGGAGGATGTTGACGTTTCCGAAGACGACGCCAAGCTGGTCCCAGAGATGTTCTATGGGTGACAGATCTGGTGATCGAGCTGGCCACGGCAGGCCAGTCACGTTGTTGGCGTTGAGGAAGTCTCTAGTAATACGGGCTTTATGGGGCGTGGCGTTATCTTGTTGGAACACCGTCCGTTGTTGACGCTGGATGAAAGGAAGAACCACTGGCCGTAAGATATTGTCAATGTAGCGTTGTGCTGTCAGATTGCCTTCGATGATGACAAGTTCCGTCTTCTCGTCCCCGCAAATGCCGCCCCAGACCATACACACTTCCGCCCCCGTAAGGTTCCACCTCCTGGACACAACAAGGAGCCGTACGTTCACCACGTCGTCGATAAACTCGCGTCCGCCCATCAGGTTTGAAGAGTTGGAACCTGCTCTCGTCACTAAACAGCACTCGCCGCCATTCCCTTTGTTGCCATCGCTGAGTTTGCCTGCACCACGTCAATCTGGCACGTCGATGTTGACGGGTCAAGGTCATGCCCTTGAAAGGGCGATAAGCCCGGAGACCATAATGTCGTATGTGGCAATTATCTGTTCAATGTATGCATATTTACATTAGCGATACATGTCTGTGGTAGATATTTAGTTCCAATAGCACCAAAAGTAGCACATGCAAGTAAATAATGATATTCGTACTCTATATCTCGATCACATTAAGGACAGTTTCTCATGCATGAGGAGCGGTCGGGTAACCTAGTGGTTAAAGCGTTCGCTCGTCACTCCGAAGACCCGGGTTCGAATCCCGACATGGGTACAATGTGTGAAGCCCATTTCTGGTGTCCCCCGCCGTGATATTGCTGGAATATTACTAAAAATCGGCGTAAAACCATACTCACTCACTCACTCATGCATGCATGAATTGGGTTTTTTTGCCACTCAACTCCATTATTTCTCAACCGTAATAGTCCCCATAACTACATAAAAATACTTTGAAGCTTTAATTCGCTAATTCCATAGAGATACTCTTCTGGTTCTAACAAACGTTGGGGGCACGGGTGGCCCAGTCGTCTAAGGCGCCGCGATTCGCTGTGCAGAGTTGCGTCCCTTGGGCACGCCAGAAACCTATGATTGTGGGTTCGAATCACGGTTCGCCCCGATTATGTTTCTAGGTTTGTCAGCACCATACCCGTGCTCGTGGGTTTCACCGAAGTGGTAAACGTCTGAGACCTGCATCACTTCGGGCTTTCCTCCCACATTAAGCTGACACGCCGCGATATCACTGGAATATTGTTAAAAGCGGTGTTAAACCCAATCACTCACTCACTCACTCTAACAAACGTTGATATTCTCTATAAAGGTCATATCTTGAACTGTAATTAACAGCAGGTATCCAATTTTGATGAAACATATTAATAGCACACCCCTTCAACATAAGTAGTAAATATTTTTTGTCTCAGTCTGTTTATGACAGCCAAACAAAACCATCTAATATTTGAAGACCAATGTTTCAAAACAAAGTAACATACTTTACGCTTTTTGGGGTAGGAGGTCATGCAGTGATAATATTTTCGCCAGTGGGGTAGGAGGTCATGCAGTGATAATATTTTCGCCAGTATTCAACACTACGAACAAGTTAGTTGATAAACATTGGATATCGGTCACATTCACATAAACCATAGCATAAGGTGTTTGTAGGCCTCTTTGTAAGATTTTTCGAGGGAATAGGTGGGTTTTCTCCATGCTCTTAAATCTATTGATCCCCCCAATTTCGGACGCGTACAAAAGAATCGGACTAATCTGACAATCAAATAACAAAATTAATCAAAAACACTTCTGGGGCAGTGATAGAGTTGGAGTAAGTAACTCAAATAAAGCCTTTTGGTACGTAGAGCTAGATCAGCAATAGATTGACTTAGACTTAACTTACTGGGGTGAGTGAGTGAGTGAGTATGGTTTTACGCCGCTTTTAGCAATATTCCAGCAATATCACGGCGGGGGACACCAGAGATGGGCTTCACACATTGTACCCATGTCGGGATTCGAACCCGGGTCTTCGGCGTAACGAGCGAACGCTTTAACCACTAGGCTACCCGACCGCCCCCATTTCATTATAATGTTCCACTGCATACGGCATGAATCTTCCTAAACTGGAAGTAATATCAATCAAGCGGAAGTGTGTGTAACTTTCTTCTCGAGCGAGTATTTTTTATTATTTTTGAAATTTCTGTCTTAATGTAACATGAGTTTCCACAACCGGAAGTGAAGTCATTAAATTGTGCATGTAAATGTCCTATTAAAAAGATTATAATATTCGAAGAAAGTATTTAAATGTTCAAGTGAAAGCGCTGAAATCACACGCGCAATAATCGGCTTCCACAACACACCGACCCGTCAAGATCCGGGTTAGACCAGGTCTTCAGCAATTCTTGCTTGTCGTAAGAGGCGAGTAAAGGGATCGGGTGGTCAGGTTCACTGACTTGGTTGATGCATGTCATCGTATCCCAAATGCGTAGATCGATGCTCGTGAGACCCGTGAAGATCCGGGGTAGAATAGGTCTTCAGCAACCCATGCTTGTCGTAAGAAGCGACTAACGGGATCGGGTGGTCAGACTCGCTGACTTGGTTGATGCATGTCAATCCCTGGATTGTCTGGTCCAGACTCGATTATTTACAGACCGCCGTAATATAGCTGGAATATTGCAGAGTGCGGCGTTAAACAACAACCGAACGAACGAACGTTCAGACAGTAACTTCTTTGATAGGCATTTAGAAGTTGGAGTACTAAGTAAGGATAAGAATTTATGGATGAACAACTTCTTTATTACAATAAGGAGCGACGTTTCGGTGGAGGTTCAAACACCGTTATCAAGCAAGTGATTTACAGAGTGTGGTTGGCAAGTATATATACAAGTAGGAGGCAATGTTTATATACAGTAGAGAAGATATTGTTATACTGGAGTAGAGAAGCCTGCTATGTAGACTCGATTATTTACAGACCGCCGTCATATACCTGGATTATTGCTGAGTGCGGCGTTAAACAACAGACCAACCAACAAACAAATCATACGTCAGAGATTGTGTCAATCTCGCTATGTGGTAATAGTTGGATTGTAACACTATTTTTTTAGTTTATTATTATCATAATGTAAGGGAGGTAATTGTAATACTATGACAAAGAGTAAGTCCCCCTATGTTCATTATTGCAAGTGCTTATTGTTTTTTCACGTGAAGAATAAAGTCTCAGCTGGTACCTAAGTAGTGTTAAGTGATTAATGGTATATTTTGTGTCTACGTTGTCACTTACTTGCTAATGACACACGCTCATTTATAATTTGTGTAGTTTGATTATAATAAAAATAATAAAACTACACAAATTATAAATGAGCGTGTGTCATTAGCAAGTAAGTTGGTTGGTTGGTTGGTTTGTTGTTTAACGCCGCACTCAGCAATATTCCAGCTATATGACGGCGGTCTGTAAATAATCGAGTCTGAACCAGACAATCCAGTGATTAATATCATGGGCATCAATCCACGCAATTGGGTTTGATGACATGCATCAACCAAGTCAGCGAGCCTGACCACCCAATCCCGTTAGTCGCCTTTTACGACAAGCATAGTCGCCTTTTACGGCAAGAATGGGTTGCTGAAGACCTATTCTACCCCGGACTCTTCACGGGTCTAGCAAGTAAGTGACAACGTGGACACAAAATATACCATTCTTAATGGTCAGTTCTAATGTTTCTATTCTACAGCAAAACCTTGTAAACTCAAACATCATTACTTCCAAATACTTCTTTAAACATGTATAGAAAAGTCCTCAAAGAATCAGATCGGCACTGTTTTGTAACAGCGGCATTCCGCGTGTCATGGATAATGGATGACTCAAATACTTTTCACAAAGAAGACTCAACGTTTTTATTAACAGTAACTGTGAAAGCGACATTTCAGAATAGATCATACAACATTATATATAGTAGGTGAAGGATTAACACTAACAACAATTTGTATACATGAGCGAGATTAACTTGAGTAGGTTAAATAATACTAGTAATTGAATAATATTGTAACAACTTGATGGACAGAGAACGCATGATGAGGAAGCCACTTAAACCGAATTTAGTAAACATAGGTGGGAAAACTTGTTCACCAATCCAGTCCGTGTACAATTTACGGAAATAAAATATGTTAATAAACCATAAAGGTTCGCAAAGGTTCATAAAGTTTTAAAAGTTCAGAAATTTCAATTAAAAAGGTATTCATTTTATGTAATGTAATTACAAACATTTGGTATCAGGATCAATATTGTTCAGATTAGTGAAATATGAACATATTTTCGATATTATTACATTACTTCAAAAGGCATGTTTATTTTTTTATTTAATGGTGTTGCAGCACAAAATGTTCCTATACGATGAAATAATTTTATAGCTAACTTGTCTTGCAACTGATTCTGTTATTGCACATCGTCGTGTCTTATTTGTTTTTGATTTAAGAAAGTTACATTGGGAAAGCTTCATGGTGATGAGTAATAATTCAGTAGGAAAGATGTAACCAAACTTTCAAAAGAAACTTTACCATTGTCTTAATACAATATATGGATAATGATAAGCCAACATACGAAATACATAAATAGTTATAAAAATATTTTTTTAATCATTCCAAACTGTAAATTATTACACTTAACATATTTATGTTATGCAGCAACAATCAGAAGAGGGAGACACGCCCTGTCCCAGACTGATTTACCTGCCCTTGAGTGATCCTTTTCATGCATTCGTGACCAACTCGTGTTATTCCGGGACAAGCCGAATAGCGACTCGTGCCCCTTTTATGGCCATTTTTGCGACCGGGTTCCGTCTTAGCGCAAACGGGCATACCTAAAACAATTGTCAACTCGTTGCGTAATGGTTCACATACATTTCCCCATATATTACATATGTTTCAGATGCAATTTAAAGCACATCTGGACATGCGGAACTATACAGTATGATTGAGCGTTTTTAACTGTGTCTTGGGTATATTTTGAGATGAAAGACATATGTAAAATCAAAAATTATTTCTGAGGGATTCTTTGATGCATGTCATCGATCCCAATTGCGTGGATCGATGCTCATGATGTCAATCACTGGATTGTCTGGTCCAGACTCGATTATTTACAGACCGCCGTCATATAGCTGGAATATTGCTGAGTGCGGGGTTAAACAGCGGACCAACCAACAACCAACCTACGTATGAGCTGATCAATGATGTTTAGTTTTCACTCAGTCTGTAATCCCCTACTTTTGTGGCAGAGTATATATATATATATATATATATATATATCTGCATTTCGTTACGCGATTTTGATCGGACTATGCATAGACTCGTCAGTCCAGCCAAATTATAACTCCACAGTACCAGGCAAGGTTGGCAAGGGTGGAAACTGGACTTTTGAAGTCAGTTAACTCACTACATCTTAATCATACAAATATTCGTATAAATTTGACATATATATTGTGATCCAAATCCCAGTAGATGGCTCGTGCTGATGCGGTTTGTATCTGATGTTGTCGTGGAAGTACCACGTCTTTGGGCAGCGTTCAGGATAGTGGTTGCCATAACGCCTGTGGACAAATAAAAGAAAATGATTCAATAATACAATGTGTGCGTGTGCGTGCGTGCGTGCGTGCGTGCGTGCTTGTGTGCGTGCGTGTGTGACTAGTGGCTTGGTCCCATACACAATATTTAAGGTTCATGCATTCAACTCAAATAAAACTTGGGACAACCATTTATTCATTTGAAACATTAATAACTAGTAATAGTCGGTTGGCCACCAGCAGAAAAGAGGCTTAGTTAAGATTTTCGTTCCCACATTTTCCTGTATACCTTAAACCTTTTCTATTGCATAAAGGAGGTATCTGTACACAATTTTCATTGGGTAGTAAGCTTGCAAGTGTGTGCTTGAATTTTCAGGGGGTCAAAATTGCATAAATTGAAGGAAAAATGCATAATTTGACCAAATTGGCTGTAACATTTTTATTAGGTCATTAAACTATCCATATTATGTCATTGATTACAGGTAGTATGTTCGGTTATCTGAATTTGGCAAACATTTTGTTTCATATAACTGTTATTCTAATTATCAGTGGAAATATTGGTTTAAAATAATGTTTTTTTACTTCATTTTCAAATCTTGTGAGTAGGTAAAACACTAATTCCATTGAATTGTGACAATAAAACCATTATAACTGGGTATTAAAATCTGATAATAGAGTGTGTACATAGAATAAGTCCCAACACGAAATGATAATGTCATAACTACATACAGCCAGTTTCACACCCTTGTTCTCGAATGTACGTTACGGCACATGCCTCTACAATATACATACCGACGCTTGGTGCAAGGCGTGGGACGCTCATCGAAACACTTCATACTCAAAAGGTTGAAATAAACTATCCCTATACCGTCTGCAGCTTTATCCGATGACTTGCCGAGGCAGTCGTTGAACCGTCTGTCGCACGAACATTCACTTCTGAAATCACAACAGGAAGCTTCATGAATTTCATAGGTTTTGAAATAATGAAGTTGATGGTTTAAGAACGATTCGTGTTTCTTTGGGACTGAAACGTAACCTCTAAAGCAGTTAGATGAAGGAAGTGGCTCTTTGACTTGGCATTTAAGAGGGTTCTGATGGGTGGGTCCCATAAGCAGTAAGCAGTAAAATTTAGGGTAAAAATATTCCTAAATCGGCCATGGAGGGACATGGGACTTTAATTCTGCTTTCGTTTCATCCTGACAATTCATATTTTTGATACCTGGTAAAATCTCAAATCGCTAAACATTCTAGACTGGTCCCCTGCGTCAGTTGCGCAGCCTGCTTTCTGTGGCGAAGCATTTGGGTCTTAAAGACAGACTGTTTTTGAACATTTTAATAATTTTACGATAAGCAGTAAATTATTTATTTACGTTAAGCAGTTATTTTTTGGTATTTTACGATAAGCATTTACGATAAAAAAAAGATGAATTTTACGTTTACGATAGTGTTTGAAGAGTGTTTTACGTTAAGCATTAAAACCCATCACGACCCTCATTTAAGGAAGAGGTAGACTAAACTGACGACCAAAAGAAACTTTACCATAGTTATAAATCACCCTAGTTTAATAGATGCATGAAGTAAAAAGATCAAAATCTCAAAATAATGAACATTTAAAATGACAGTCATACAGTATCCCATATTGGTATGACAGGTTCCCGAATTGAGGTGGGGTGGCAAAAACAAGATTTCAACGTAATGGAGAAAGGTAACACACATCTAAAATGTTCAAAGACACTTCGGGCGGTTGGGTAGCCTAGTGGTGAAAGCCTTCGCTCGTCACGCCGAAGACCCGGGTTCGATTCCCGACATGGGTACAATGTGTGAAGCCCATTTCTGGTGTCACCCGCCGTGATATTGCTGGAATATTGCTAAAAGCGGCGTAAAACCATACTCACTCACTCAAAGACACTTCACATTTATAGCGTGTATGACCACCCCCTGCTACAAGACACGCAAAAAATTGTCCGTCGCACAGAAACAGTCAGTCGTCTGATGACGTCACGTCGGATACGTCGCTATTCGTTTTTGAGGGCCTAGATCAGTTCAGACGGCTGGCTGGAGGATATGGTAGCTGTCGAAGACATCCCTGAGGTGATCTATGGGGGACATGTCTGGGGAGCGTGCAGGCCACGGCAACACGTTGACGTTGTTGGCTGCAATGAAGTTCTGTACGATTCGGGCTGTATGGGGTCTGGCGTTGTCATGGTGATAAAGGACACCACGTGGTTGCTGTTGTAGAAATGATAGGACAATCGGACGAAGAATATCATCCATGTAACGCCGAGCTGTCAAATTTCCGTTAACGATGGCCAGTAGTGTTCTCTCCTGCCCACTAATTCCTCCCCACACCATAACACACCCTCCACCATACGGCACGACCTCCTGAACGCAACATGCCGCCGTTCGTTCTCACCTTCCATCAGCTCTGAGTAGACAGAACGGGCATTCATCAGTGAAGACTAACCTCTGCTGGTCTGCTAACGACGTACAGTCCGGGCCCAATAACCGTTCTCTTTATGGTCTGAAAGCCCTAATTCCTTAAGCCCTAAGTCGGGGCATTCGTCGCTGACGGGGTAGAATAGGTCTTCAGCAACCCATGCTTGCCGTAAAAGGTGACTATGCATGTCGTCAAAGGCGACTAATGGGATCGGGTGGTCAGGCTCGCTGACTTGGTTGATTCATGTCATCGATCCCAATTGCGTGGATCGATGCTCATGATATCAATCACTGGATTGTCTGGTCCAGACTCGACTGTTTACAGACCGCCGTAATATAGCTGGAATATTGCTGAGTGCGGCGTTAAACGACAAACAAACAAACCCAAACATTCGTCGCTGATGACTTCACTGTCAGGAATCGATTCCGCAGATGCAAAGTACGCAAGTACCGGTCCTCATTGGGCGTAGTTAGTGTGGGTTCCCTCTTATTGTCCTATCAGGAACTTTGCATCAGTTTAGTCACAGCAACACGGGAGCAACCAAAAGTACTAGCAACGTGGGCATGGATGACTCACATCTGTATCATACCCAGGGCCCGCTCGCGTTGCTCGGGTGTGAGTCGTGGCATTTCTGTGGTGTGTTTTTTTTATCAGCTTGAGTGCCTGACATGCGGTCATTATCATTTATATACCCTTATTATACGTATACGTGTCGGCTGCCAAAGCGGCACGTGCTTTTCTTTCACTTTTTTGCATTTTCTGAAAAAAGAAACGTGCCGTGGACGTGTATCACTTTCTGCACAGCGCATTGTTGTGTTTGTAGGATGTGTTTTGCATTGGCTTTGTTGCATTGAACTTGTGTTTTTAAAATTTTGCAATTTCATTTCCAAAGTGGTAAAGATCTTTTGGCCGTCAGTTTATTCATTCATATAAAAAAATCCTCGAAATACGTTTTTAGTTTTAATTAAAAAAATATATATCACAAAATTATGTTTTTGCAATTAAATGGTATTACTTCGACCTCAAGTGGCCTTGAAAACAACAGCCATTAACAATGGATATTTAATTAGCTTTAGGATGAAATATTTGTTGTTATGCCAGTTTGTCAATATCCCCTTCTCTAATATGACAAAATGGTCGTTAGTAAAGAGAATACGAATATACAACGTACATGAGAGCAAATGAGAGGGACTTTTCAGAACCATGACAGAGTTGGTGTTTTCAGTTAAGCCCTAGTTGGTTTGCTCACTGTCATGGCCAGCATGACCTAGCTGGTACGTTCAGCGATGACCTACTGTGTGTGTTCGATCATGACCCAATTGGTGCCTTCAGTCATGACCTACTGTGTGTGTGTTCGATCATGACCTAATTGGTGCCTTCAGTCATGACCTACTGTGTCTGTTCGATCATGACCTAGTTGGGGGGCACGGGTGGCCCAGTCGTCTAAGGCGCCGCGATTCGCTGTGCAGAGTTGCGTCCCTTGGGCACGCCAGAAACCTATGATTGTGGGTTCGAATCCCGGTTCGCCCCGATTATGTTTCAAGGTTTGTCAGCACCATACCCGTGCTCGTGGGTTTCACCGAAGTGATAAACGTCGGAGACCTGCATCACTTCGGGCTTTCCTCCCACATTAAGCTGACACGCCGCGATATAACTGGAATACTGTTAAAATCGGCGTTAAACCCAACTCACTCACTCACTCATGACCTAGTTGGTGTGTCCAGTCATGACCTACTGTGTGTGTTCGATCATGATCTAGTTGGTACGTTCAGCGATGACCTACTGTGTGTGGTCGAACATGATCTAGTTGGTACGTTCAGCGATGACCTACTGTGTCTGTTCGATAATGACCTAGTTGGTGTGTCCAGTCATGACCTTCTGTGTGTTTGATCATGATCTAGTTGGTACGTTCAGCGATGACCTACTGTGTCTGTTCGAACATGACCTAGTTGCTGCGTTCAGCGATGACCTACTGTGTCTGTTCGATCATGACCTAGTTAGTGTGTCCAGTCATGACCTTCTGTGTGTGTTCGATCATGATCTAGTTGGTACGTTCAGCGATGACCTACTGTGTCTGTTCGATCATGACCTAGTTGGTGTGTCCAGTCATGACCTACTGTGTCTGTTCGATCATGACCTAGTTGGTGTGTCCAGTCATGACCTACTGTGTATGTTCCATCATGATCTACTTGGTGCGTTCAGTCATGGCCTACTGGGTGTGTCCCAGCATGACCTAGTTCCTGCGTTTACAGCCATGGTCAAGTTGGTGTGTTAAGCCATTACCCAGTGAAAGTATTCACAAGCTTGATATAATTGGTGAGTTTGCAGCCATGAGCTAAAGCATTTTCCTGACACCGCATACTTTGAAACAGAATTACCTGAGTTGTTTTGGGTAAATTAAGTCTTCTACTGTACTGCACACTTAGATTCATTCAGTGCGAATAAATACCTTGTCACCAAACCGTAGTTCCGAAGCCCATGTTTTGAGGACCATCTTGCCCCTGGGATTGAACTGGGGCAGTTGTCGTGGTCTCGGCAGCATCTGTCAGTCTCACGATATCTTCCGAGATCTGTGTAGTTTCTCGCTATGGCTCCTGCACCACACCATCTTGTTCCTGGAGTAAAACTGAACATACTTCAGCTGGTTCAAGACAGTTGCTACAGGTAAATTATCAATACGGTTACTGCAGGTAAATTGTGCCAGATGTATCACTTAGTCATTGTAAGGGATGTATAACTGAGTCATTGCGTCAGATACATCACCCAGTTATTGTGAGGATATATGACTAAGACGTTGTGAGGATATATAACTACGTCATTGTGTCAGATATATCACCCAGTTATTGTGAGGATATATGACTAAGTCATTGTGAGGATATATAACTGCGTCATTGTGTCAGATATATCACCCAGTTATTGTGAGCATGTAACCCTTAGATATTGTGTCTGATATATGACTAAGTCATTTTGTTAGATATAACACTGACTCACTGTGCTAGATGTATAACTAAGTCATTGTGTCGGATATATCACCTAGTCATTGTGTCAGATATATCACTTACTCATTGTGTCAGATATAACACTGACTCACTGTGCTAGATGTATAACTAAGTCATTGTGTCGGATATATCACTTAGTCATTGTATCTGATATATAACTAAGTCATTGTGTCAGATAGCCCCCTAGTCATTGGAATAAGTCATTGTGTCGGATAGATCCCTTGGTCATTGTCATTAGTCATTGTGTCAGATATATAATTAAGTCAGTGTGCCAGATGTATCCCTTAGTCATTGTGTCAGGTGTATTGTAAAAGTCATTGTGCCAGATATATTACTGAGTCATTGTGTCAGATATATCACTCAGCCAGTGTGTCTGATATATGGCTAAGTCATTGTGTCAGATATATCACTTAGTCATTGTGTCACATGTATTGTTTAAGTCATTGTGTCAGATATATCACTTAGTCATTGTGCCAGATGTATTACCAAGTCATTGTGTCAGATATATCACTTAGTCATTGTGTCAGATATATCACCTATTCGATGTCTCAGATATGTGTCACTGTGCTAGATGTATAAATAACTCCTTCTGCAAGATATATCACTAAGTCATTGTGTCACATGTATTGTTAAAGTCATTGTGTCAGATATATCACTTAGTCATTGTGCAAGATGTATTACTAAGTCATTGTGTCAGATATATCACTTAGTCATTGTGTCACATGTATTGTTAAAGTCATTGTGTCAGATATATCACTTAGTCATTGTGCCAGATGTATTACCAAGTCATTGTGTCTGATATATCACTTAGTCATTGTGTCAGATATATCACCTATTCGATGTCTCAGATATGTGTCACTGTGCTTGATGTATAAATAACTCCTTCTGCAAGATATATCACTTAGTCATTGTGTCACATGTATTGTTAAAGTCATTGTGTCAGATATATCACTTAGTCATTGTGCCAGATGTATTACTAAGTCATTGTGTCAGATATATCACTTAGTCATTGTGTCACATGTATTACTTAGTCATTGTGTCAGATATATCACTTAGTCATTGTGCCAGATGTATTACCAAGTCATTGTGTCAGATATATCACTTAGTCATTGTGTCAGATATATCACCTATTCGATGTCTCAGATATGTGTCACTGTGCTAGATGTATAAATAACTCCTTCTGCAAGATATATCACTTAGTCATTGTGTCACATGTATTGTTAAAGTCATTGTGTCAGACATATCACTTAGTCATTGTGCCAGATGTATTACTAAGTCATTGTGTAAGATATATCACTTAGTCATTGTGTCACATGTATTGTTAAAGTCATTGTGTCAGATATATCACTTAGTCATTGTGTCAGATATATCACTTAGTCATTGTGTCAGATATATCACTTAGTCATTGTGTCAGATGTATTACTAAGTCATTGTGTCAGATATATCACTTTGTCATTGTGTCACATGTATTGTTAAAGTCATTGTGTCAGATATATCACTTAGTCATTGTGCCAGGTGTATTGTTAAAGTCATTGTGCCAAAAATATAACTAAGTCATTGTGTCAGATAGATTAGTCATTGTCATTAGTTGTTGTGTCAGGTATATCATTAAGTCATTGTGTCAGATATATCACTATGTCATTGTGTCAGATATGTGATCAGGTCATTGTGTCAGATATATGATTAGGTCATTGTGTCAGATATATAACTAAGTCATTGTGTCAGATAGATCACTAAGTCATTGTCATTGGTCATTTTCAGAAGTCATTGTGTCAGATAGTTCCCTTAGTCAGTGTCATGAGTAATTGTGTCAGATATATCACTAAGTCATTGTGTCGGATGTATCACTCAGTCATTGTATCTGATATATAACTAAGTCATTGTGTCAGATAGCCCCCTAGTCATTGGAATAAGTCATTGTGTCGGATAGATCCCTTGGTCATTGTCATTAGTCATTGTGTCAGATATATAATTAAGTCAGTGTGCCAGATGTATCCCTTAGTCATTGTGTCAGGTGTATTGTAAAAGTCATTGTGTCAGATATATCACTCAGCCAGTGTGTCTGATATATGGCTAAGTCATTGTGTCAGATATATCACTAAGTCATTGTGTCAGATATATCACCAAGTCATTGTGTCACATGTATTGTTAAAGTCATTGTGTCTGATATATCACTAAGTCATTGTGTTACGTGTATTGTTAAAGTCATTGTATCAGATATATCACCTATTCGATGTGTCAGATATGTGTCACTGTGCTAGATGTATAAATAACTCCTTGTGCAAGATATATCACTAAGTCATTGTGTCACATGTATTGTTAAAGTCATTGTGTCAGATATATCACTAAGTCATTGTATCAGATATATCACTTATTCGATGTGTCAGATATGTGTCACTGTGCTAGATATATAAATAACTCCCTGTGCAAGATATATCACTAAGTCATTGTGTCACATGTATTGTTAAAGTCATTGTGTCAGATATATCACTAAGTCATTGTATCAGATATATCATTTATTCGATGTGTCAGATATGTGTCACTGTGCTAGATGTATAAATAACTCCTTGTGCAAGATATATCACTAAGTCATTGTGTCACATGTATTGTTTAAGTCATTGTGTCAGATATATCACTAAGTCATTGTGTCACATGTATTGTTAAAGTCATTGAGTCAGATATGTCACTAAGTCATTGAGTCAGATGAAACACTTAGTCATTGTGTCACATGTATTGTTAAAGTCATTGTGTCAGATATGTCACTAAGTCATTGTGTCACATGTATTGTTAAAGTCATTGTGTCAGATATATCACTAAGTCATTGTATCAGATATATCATTTATTCGATGTGTCAGATATGTGTCACTGTGCTAGATGTATAAATAACTCCTTGTGCAAGATATATCACTAAGTCATTGTGTCACATGTATTGTTAAAGTCATTGAGTCAGATAGGTCACTAAGTCATTGAGTCAGATGAAACACTTAGTCATTGTGTCACATGTATTGTTAAAGTCATTGTGTCAGATATGCCACTAAGTCATTGTGTCACATGTATTGTTAAAGTCATTGTGTCAGATATATCACTAAGTCATTGTGTCACATGTATTGTTAAAGTCATTGAGTCAGATAGGTCACTAAGTCATTGAGTCAGATGAAACACTTAGTCATTGTGTCACATGTATTGTTAAAGTCATTGTGTCAGATATGCCACTAAGTCATTGTGTCACATGTATTGTTAAAGCCATTGTGTCAGATGAAACACTAAGCCATTGTGTCACATGTATTGTTAAAGTCATTGTGTCAGATATGTCATAAGTCATTGTGTCAGATGAAACATTTAGTCATTGTGTCAGATGAAACACTTAGTCATTGTGTCAGATGAAACACTTAGTCAATGTGTCAGAAGTATACTTATCCGATGTGTCAGATATGTGTCACTGTGCTAGATATATAAATAACTCCTTGTGCAAGATTTATCACTAAGTCATTGTGTCAGATAT
Source organism: Haliotis rufescens (assembly GCF_023055435.1). Taxonomy (NCBI): domain Eukaryota; kingdom Metazoa; phylum Mollusca; class Gastropoda; order Lepetellida; family Haliotidae; genus Haliotis; species Haliotis rufescens. Next base: position 26,791,586 of record NW_025963835.1, on the reverse strand, counting down.
ATCACTAAGTCATTGTGTCGGATGTGTCGGGAACGTATCACTTTGCCATTTTGTTTGATGCATTGTTGCAAATGTTCCTGGTTGTGACAAGTAGTCGTATCCGGACAACAATATGAACTGCTACAGGTGTTATCATTCAACGCTATAACAATGTATCGCCTATATTCTTGTCAGGAGAGTGAGTGAGTGAGTGAGTATGGTTTTACGCCGCTTTGAGCAATATTCCAGCAATATCACGGCGGGGGACACCAGAAATGGGCTTCACACATTGTACCCATGTCGGGAATCGAACCCGGGTCTTCGGCGTGACGAGTGAACGCTTTAACCACTAGGCTACCCAATCGCCCAGTCAGGAAAGAGAACCCTTGCAATACAAACTCAGCTGAATCTTGACATGTTAGATTGTGAAGCGTCAAAACACTTTGAGAAAAGAGGATGTGAAGGAGTCAACAACTACGGCATATCATTTCATACTTTTGATTTTTATAAACAAATAATGATGCCATTCCAAGAAAATGGTACAATAGCTCACCTGGCCATATGACGACGTGGAAAGAACGCCTTGTCCTCTTCCTTGTCAGGTGATGAAAGTAAGCGATCAGGTCCTGTCCAGGGTGACAGATGGCCTCGTTTCTGTCCAACTGACGAGGGGTCAGACGAATGACGCCATCTAGCTGCTGGTATGAGGAGCTATACGTAATACAATGGAGACATTGATTTCGTTTTAATGTCACACTGTCAACATTACCTGCCTTACATAACATCAGCTGGCATGTACATGTAGTTCATGATATGCCGGAATGTAACAGTGCCCTCCCATCCATAATGAGTACAAGGGGATTGTCAGGTTTAATAATGTGATTACATATACAGTAAACTACGGTTATAACGAACTCATAGGGACTTCTAATTTTAGTTCGTTATAACCGTAGTTCGTTATAAGCATATATACAGCATAACTACAGCAAACAGTCGGGACTAAAAAGTAAGTTCGTTATATCCGTCAGTTCGTTATAAGCGTGTTCGTTATAACCGTATTTTACTGTATTGGGTTCATGATAATCCCCTGCTTAAGCAGGGACTATAGGTAGAGTGTCCGCCCGGAGAGCGGAAGGTCCGGGATTCGATCCCCGGCCGCGTCACATCAAAAGACGTGAAAAGATGGTACTTGTTGTTACCCTGTCTGGCACTCGGCATTTGGGGTTAAAACAAGGACTGGTCGGCTCGGAGTCAGTATACTGTGTCTGAGTGGGGTATTTATGTTAAACTGCGGCATGGTATCTCAGTGTGCTAGCACTTTTGAATGCGACCAGCCAGCCAGCTACGTCTATGGCGAAGAATTCATCAGACACTTCCCCCTCAAAAATAACGTTGCCCAATTTATCACGTCATCATCTTCAGAAATGACGTCATGATAGAAAAAATGTTTTATCGTGAAATAAACAACGCTTCGTTCTTCATTGTTCTTTAGGGGGCACGGGTTGCACAGCCCTCTAAGGCGCCCGATTCGCTGTGTAGAATTGCGTCCCTTGGGCACGCCAGAAACTTATGATTGTGGGTTCGAATCCCGGTTCGCCCCGGTTCGCCCCAATAATGCGTTTAGCTTTGCCAGCACCATACCCGTGCTCGTGGGTTTCACCGAAGTGGTATACGTCTGAGACCTGCATCACTTCGGGCTTTCCTCCCACATTAAGTTGACACGCCGTGATATTAATGGAATACTGTTAAAATCGGCGTTAAACCCAACTCACTCACTCACTCATTGTTCTTTAAGATTTATGGTGTAGCTATTTTATATATCAGGGATCAGACTAATTATATGTGTAATATTCTTGTACAGCGACGTTAAACCCCATGAACACCTCAAGTCAAAGGGGTCAAGTTGAAACCATGCGCCCCGTGCACATTATATTTTCCGGGGAACACTTGGCAACACTACTACAAATTGTTAACTTTGAGTTTCGATACGGTCTAGTTGATACTGTTGTTAAAGAATCGCCTTTAATTCCTATTGAATACCGGAAACTTTGCCATTATAGTACCTTTACAACACGTACGTGTAAAATGCGTTAGAATCAAGACAAGGTTTTAGAAGACCCGACTCTCACAAAACATCTCACCTTGTATGTTATAAGCTCATTTTTAGGGTATTGCTGTGCAACTATACTGTCCGTAATGTACTATACTACAGTAACAGATTAAAGTGTACGTTGTACAGTAATTTAAACGTACAACATTTACAAACAAATAAATTATCAAACGCAAACCCTCAGTAATCGTGTGAGTGAGTATGGTTTTACGCCGCTTTTAGCAATATTCCAGCAATATCACGGCGGGTGACACCAGAAATGGGCCTCACACATTGTACCCATGTCGGGAAACGAACCCGGGTCTTCGGCGTGACGAGCGAACGCTTTAACCACTAGGCTACCCGACCGCCCTTCAGTAATCGAAGTGGTAATTCAAGTAAAACATTCACAAAAACAATGAAATTCATTTACTTATCCGAATGGAGAAAGCATGCTTGAAAAGTTCCATTGATCATTGGTCCTTGTAAGACTCTCTGTCCGTCCACGTACACCTGCCACCTCCCACGAGGACTTGCCCGGGGCAGGGGGGCACAGAGGGCGATGAGGAAGAGCGAGAGCCACATTGTCAGCCGGGGGCGACTGGTGATGCTGCTTCATGAGACAGCCGTATACCTATATATATATGCTTCTGACGCGGATGCGACTAAACATATTGATGATGATCCATGACAGATCCGTCCTGATCCCGACTCTGTTAAAGAAGTGTCTGTCAAACATCGTATCCTAATTGCATGAATCGATGCTCCGGATATTAATCACTGGCTTGTTTTCAGGCCGCCTCCATATAGCTGGAATATTACAGAGTGCTTCCTTAAACAACGTCAAACTAACGTACCATACAGTAAACTACGTTTATAACGAATACGCTTATAACGAACTGACGGATATGACGAAATGTGTTTTTGATCCCGTCCATTTGCTGTATACTTGCTCAATATATGCTGTATATTTGCTTATAACGAACTACGGTTATAACGAACTAAAATTAGTGGTCCCTTTGAGTTCGTTGTAACCATAGTTTACTATACTTCGCGCGGGCGCTCATTTCTTTCAGCTCTCTTCTACACTCGGTAAAGAGAGGCCCTATGTTTTGTATTTCAAGATTACGGTACTAAATAAACCATGCCTTTGCATTTGTACAGATAATATAGAATAAAACGTCACATCCTCGGCGCTGTTTAAACACTTATACCATCATGAAAGTGATACCAAAAGCGTTGAGGCTACCACACGTGTTTCGTATACAGTAAACTACGGTTATAACGAACTCAAAGGGACTACTAATTTAAGTTCGTTATAACCGTAGTTCGTTATAAGCATATATACAGCATAACTACAGCAATCAGTCTGGACCAAAAAAGTAAGTTCGTTATATCCGTCAGTTCGTTATAAGCGTGTTCGTTATAACCGTAGTTTCCTATACCGTTAAACCCAACACATTCACTCATTCATAAAAACGAAAACGTTAACATGGATTTGAAATCATTGTACATTTAATTTGATACGCTACAGGGATTTATTTGTCAAAATTATATTTGTTCAACTCATCCTTAGTGTGGCCTAAATTAGGAAAATTAATCATAAGTAATATCAATCTTTCATATACAAACGTCATATATACCGGAGGCCATAACGGCGCTTCAGCAGCGCTAACAACCGGGTTTAGGCGACAGTGGGTGGTGGTTCTACTTCCTAACCCTGAAGGATGATTGGCTGTTTATTTTCTACACCGGAACCTCATATCGCTATATTCAATCATAATTTCATCTTAAGTCAAGTCCTTCCCGGGACTATTTCTGAAATTATTTATGAATTATTCAGAAAAGTTTTTCTTATTTTATTAGCTCACTTGACTAAAACCAAGTGACTTTATGTCATGGTTTGGTTGCCCTTCGTCGCCAGTTTGGGGGTAATATAAAAATCTTTTCCTCAGTAAGCAAAGAATCCAGTGTCGCTGAAACTTCACCTGAAAGCTCACACAATGATTTCTAATACGTCCCCCGTTTCAGCGATCTAAATTGAAAGTTTATCTTTTTTGAAACAATTGCAAACAATTAATGAGAAAATAAATTAATCTCTTATCCAGAAGATATATATGTAACAATTGTGCTTTTTATCATAAAAGCCTGAAACTTGGTACAAAGGAAGTTGTTGATGTGGTTGGTAATTTCACAGCGGTAGCCACTTCAATTTTATATTCTGTCGACCTTGGCAACCATTTTCCAATATTACAATATCTTAGAGTGGATTCTCAAGTTAACGGCTCCTTTGTTATCTTTTAATAACTATATACAGTGAAAGGTCACTAAGTGTGTCATTTAAAAGTAAAATTACATGTAGTTTATAAAAAAATATCAATAATTACACAATTTGGTTCTTTAGGAATATTGAGGCTTTGCAAAGTTTGATAAGTATATTGTAATAATCATGCACAAGCTGAAATCAGCTTAAAAATAATATATGATTGGTTGGTTTGTTGTTTAACGCCGCACTCAGCAATATTCCAGCTATATGACGGAGGCGGTCTGTAAATAATCGAGTCTGGACCAGACAATCCAGTGACTAAAATCATGAGCATCGATCCACGCGGATCGATGACATGCATCACCCAGGTCAGCGGGCCTGACCACCCGATCCCGTCATAGCGTTTTATTATTGGGACTCTTATTCGGATATTAGAAACAAGTTGGTTTTAAAATATTACAGTGAATACCCTACAAATATTATCTTTATTTGTTTCTCGTATTCCCCAGAATACCGATATTGTATTTTTGCGTAATATGTGAAAAAGAATGTTGAATGTCTATATATCTAAAAAAAACCTGCCTGGCAAAGGAATATATGCTCTTAAAAATTGAACTAGACCAAAGAATTACAAACGTTAGCGAAACATTACGAGGCTGGAAACATTCACCTATATACAGTAAACTACGGTTATAACGAACTCATAGGGACTACTAATTTTAGTTCGTTATAACCGTAGTTCGTTATAAGCATATATACAGCATAACTACAGCAAATAGTCGGGACTAAAAAGTAAGTTCGTTATATCCGTCAGTTCGTTATAAGCGTGTTCGTTATAACCGTATTTTACTGTACTGCAGTCTTAAGGTTCAAAACATAACTATTATGTACGTATGAAATACATCACCATCGAATCACCATTTTTTGTTTGTTTCATATTTAGCCACCAGCAAACATGGATGTATATTTTGTTTTGTATATTATTTGATTATGTTTGTATTTTAGGTCCGGTGTGTTACTTACTTTAAATTTCTCGTTTATTTGTAATTACGCCCTTACTATCTTTGTCAAAAAATCGAAATAAAAAATGGCGTTTTTTAACAAGAATTGATGAAATAAACCCCTATGAAAATAAATTTAATCTCATCGCAACCTCTTGCATATTTCTTGGAAATCGACGCGACACGCCATTTCTTGGAAATCACCAAGACACGTCATTACTTGGAAATCACCAAGACCCGGCATTTCTTGGAAATCACCAGGTCATTTCTTGGAAATCAACGGGTAATTTTAAAATTCAGGGGTGACAGGTTGTTGAAATAGTGATAAAATGATCAACGAATTTATTTCTCCAACACACTTTATCATATAACCGGATGTTAATTATGTTGAACTTGTACTTATGCCGCAGTGAGTTTGAAGTTTTTCCCCATCAGTATCACATAGAGTAAACTACGTTTATAACGAACACGCTTATAACGAACTGACGGATATAACGAACTTATTTTTTAGTCCCGACCATTTCTTGTGTATATGCTGTATAAATGCTTATAACGAACTACGGTTATTACGAACTAAAATTAGTGGTCCCTTTGAGTTCGTTATAACCGTAGTTTACTGTATTAGGAATGACTATCTCTCCATCCCGAACATCGACCTGGCCGAACTTGACTCGATGGCTGCCAAATCACCAGTTCCCGGGGACAGTGCTATTTATGTCATGAACCCAGAGGACAATCCGGATCTGTAGTGATGTTCAGCATTATCATCATCTAATGGTGGAAATGAGCCTATTGACACAGCCATTGTCAACGGAAACACCTGATTTGTTTGTTTGTTTGTTGTTTAACGCCGCACTCAGCAATATTCCAGCTACATGACGGCAGTATGTAAATAATCGAGTCTGGACCAGACAATCCAGTGATTGACATCATGAGCATCGATCCACGCAACTGGGATCGATGACATGCATCAACCAAGTCAGCGAGCCTGACCACCCGATCCTGTAAGTCGCCTCTTACGACAAGCATAGTCACCTTTTACGGCAAGCATGGGTTGCTGAAGACCTATTCTACCCCGGATCTTCACGGGTCGGAACACCTGTAGTATGGGCGTTTTCAGCTGCAGACGACGACACAAGAGAGACTTTTTATGTTTTAAGACCGATAATAATGTGGCCCTCACGCAGTGGTTAGTGTGTTTTTATTTAATTGTGTATGTTCTGAAATAGATTTCATCCTGTTTGATAAGCTGATGTTCATATATCAAACGTATACAATATGTTAATGGGTTATCGGCAGCCATTGTTAAATGTATCGATGAATAGACTGTTGGTAGATCGAGTTTTAATAAGCACCGTTTTTTGTGTGAAAAGGCTTATCTTAAAAGAGGTATCAATGGGAGAAAGGATACTTCTTTTCAACCAATAAGAATCAAGCATTATTCAACGTATGGACAGAATTGCAGTCAGACTACCTTAAATTGAAAACATAGTAGGTTTACCTCCCTTCAACCATGAATACAAGAACGTTTTGAAAACGGTACTCTTTTTGATTTCATAATTACACATTATATTCCGGTAGTGAAAAACGTACCCAATATTACTATTATGTACTTGTATCTGTGTCAGTGAATATGGTTTTACGCCGCTTTTAGCAATATTCCAGCAATATCAAGGCGGGGGACACCAGAAATGGGCTTCACACAATGTACCCATGGGAATCGAACCCTGGTCTTCGGCGTGACGAGCGAACGCTTTAACCACTAGGCTACCCGACCGCCCGTCGAAAGGATAAGAGGTGAAGTGAAATGGGGTTTAACGTTATTGCGGACTGTCCGGACTGACGCCGATTTATAGTGCTAGCACACTGAGATACCATGCCGCAGTTTAACATGAATACCCCACTCAGACACAGTATACTGACTCCGACCCGACCAGTCCTTGTTTTAGCCCCTTCATGCCGAGCGCCAGACAGGGTAACAACAAGTACCATCTTTTAACGTCTTTTGGAATGACGCGGCTAGGGATCGAACCCCGGTCCTTCCGCTCTCCGGGCGGACTCTCTACCACTAGACCACGGAGGCGGTCTCGAAAGGATAAGAACAATGAGCGAAAATACCCATGTCGCTTTTTCAGCTTGCGTTAGTTATGTCCTTACAGATCTTTCGAACTGTTTGTTTCATTGTTGTTTAACGCCGCATTCGGCAATATTCCCACTATATGGTCTGTAAATAATCGAGTCTGAACCAGATAATCCAGTGATTGATATCATGAGCATCGATCTACGCAATTGGGATACGATGACATGCATCAACCAAGTCAGCGAACCTGACCAACCGATCACGTTAGTCACCTCTTACGACAACCCTGCTGAAATCGAAGCAATATTTGCACACTGTAATACCGCTAACAACGTCTTCGTGACGTCACTACTTTGTGTGTACCCGTTTTCGGTTCATGATAAACTTAGCCCTGCGACTTTGCTCTGTCTGAAGATAGTTGACATCTACATGCAAAATGGCACACCATACCCATCCCTCATCCTACTCCTCATCCTATACATATATCGTAAGACACGAATGACTCACAAGACAATTGAATCGAAATATATGCATTTATTTCATCAAAATATGCACGCAACAGAGTGAAAATAAATAAATACTGTCTTCTATTCCAAACATCACAGAAACAGCCTCTGGAATGCCAATAAAGATAAACGATGGCGCAATGTTCTCTACCGAGAGTTACTTCCCTTACCATCAACAGGATGATGAGAAGGCTTTTTACAATTATCGTAACGTAACATCTGTACAAACAAATCTTTGTCAATTGAAAACTTAAGAGAAGAAACACAACCATGACTTTAATGAGGATAGAATATCCACGGGCTACACGTGACTCGACGTACAAGAGTCTAATTAGGTGTCAATAATTAATTGAACTGCAACGTATGCACCAACAAATATGCATCATTAGCATGTGCATACAACTCATTCGCTTCTTCAAACATTACAAATAAAAGGGGCAGGATAGTTTGTAATATAATTGTCGATACATATTGAATATAGTTTATATTATGATGACTGTATAATGTACTTGCTAATTGGTATTGATTGGCAGAAATTAATATATGTCCAAAACAGACCAAGTTAAGCAAGAAAAATGTGCACCCGTCTTTTAGGAGTGAAACAGAAAAAAGGGAATTATTCAAACGTGTTTCTTAATTATGCAATATTAAGCAACAAGAGGAATTATAACCAACGGATTTCTAAATCTTTCAAAAATGTTTTTTGCAAAGCATAGTAATAAGGTATATAGCAGCTGTCCAAATTTGGTTTCATTGGATCATTTAACAAGTTGCGTGGCTTTCCATTCCGCTTAATTTTGTGAGTACGAGTATTCCAAAGGCCTTGGCTGTTTTAACAAATAAATTCAAGAAATACATACAACTAGGTACGGCCTTTTGCTAACTTATCCCCTGAATCTGAAAAATATAATCGGACGATTGGCCCAAAACTATACGACAGCTGTACTCGTTATCCATTAAACCAAACACTTTGCCTATCTGTCGCAGTGTAATCGGATACTGACACATCAAGGGGATTAACTCTTCATTATTGATGGGAATTTTTGTCGCGGGTTTGGACTGGGTCGAATGTGATTTTTATTTTGAAAACATTTATGTTTCGTTTGGTTCAGCAGTAGAAAAGAATACGCCGGCGTTGATGAACACGAATATGTAGTGTAATGCATCATCAATAAATGCATATCGAGAATGGGTTAGACTTATGGACTCTAACATACATGTTATTTTATAAATAAAATGTACAGATATATACATCGCGGGCCAAGAAATGGCAGTACCAATTCTTTAATGTATGTTTTGCTTCCACCTTGCCGGTTTTATGGAATATTGAAAATAGGATAAAGAAGGCAGCGCTACCAATGAAACATGTATAGCTCATGATGATAGAGTTATGTCCCTTGCACCATATTCTCGCGAGATCCAACTCTAAACAAAGCCACTCTCAGTTGTTTGAAAATACGTAAATGAAAAATATACTTCGGCGCTTACACCATCCATGAATATACGAAATAATGAGTGCGAGTGTAATTACACTGAGACAATCTGCTCTCTAAATATATATGTATATGGATATTGATTTTTCTGTTTCTTACTTTTGGATCCAACCATACTTTAGGGCCCGACCATTTAATATTCGGGGGGAGGGGGGAGGAGAGGAGAAGGCGAGTCGGGTATGCAAAATATACCATAACTATTTTTTACCCACGGCACATTACTTTACCCACCCACCATCGTCTTGTTAATGATTTGTTTTTTGGGCAAAACCTAAGGAAAACATTACATTTGTTGCAGTGAATTGAATTTAACACCCCTGCCCCCAAAATATCAGATGTCTGGCCCGAGGGACTAGTTCTGTCAGGTGTTGTCTGTCAACCTCCGAAACAGCTACAACTCTTAGCTCACAACTGCATCACGACCTTCAACACCTTTCTCACATCATTTACTCTAAACTAATATACAGGTAAAAATGCGTAAGAATAAATCCTCATTAGGACATCTTATTCCGATAGAAACTCACGAATACATTCTTCAAAACATAACATTACATTCCATCTCTTATCTCAGCAAACTGTACAGCCAAGTCCTTTCAACAACTTGTGGATGAATCCTTGGTCTTTCCATCACGTAACGAAGCATGCCGTCAACACTCACTGAAAGCTTCGGGTCGGCTCCGAGCCCGCAGTGACCGCCACACACCACCACCACAGACACAAGCACAGGTGAACTCCATAAGAATCCCCATCTGTGCCAAGACAAGATCCATGTGTAACCATGTGGCTGTCGAAATGCTCTGGATTCAAACTTCTACCGGTTTCTCCCTCACGAAGTGCATACCAGAATGTCATGACATAAATTCAATGTATACCAAATGAGTGTTCAAGTGCATTCGAATGGGGAAAATAATACCTGCATGATGCTATCCTTGAAATTATATTCCACATGGATATTCTTCCTTACCCGTGCCCACTAGCCTGGACACGTGTGTGTAGTCACGTGTGTGGCAGTCTAAAGAGACACCTCTGTGTAATGTTATCCAATGGGCGTTTTCCTGTGCTGGTATCCAACATGGACATGTCTTGTCCTGCCTCACAAATACATGTGTGTCGGTATCCCAAACGGACACATGTGAACACTTCCAAACTCAGACAGTACCAACTGTGTCATCTCCAGTGCTGATTACCCATAGGGAACGTTTATCATATCAAAACCAATATCACATCACCTGTCGGATGAAATCGTGTCCTGCGAATGGACATGGAATACCAGTCTATCATATGCTACTCAAAATAAGTAACGGACCATCTGATTCTTTCATACTAGTGTCGTTAATCTTTCATGTCATATAACTATGGTAATATGAAAGAATGAAAGAACTGGCGGCCCTTAACGTATTTTGAGTAGTATCAATGCACATGAACGTTTCACACCAGGCATGTCACAACTACTTCTCTTATCCATCACTTCTGTGAAATATATGGAAGAAATACCACTACTGTATGAAACGATGGTTCCAACTGCAGCATCACACAAACTCGGGATCATTGTCAGCATTTGAGAGTGAAAGACTTGACAGGGAGGAAACGGAGTTGGAGGGACTTCTATCTTGGGACACAGCCCTGACCAGCCGCGGGGTCTTGTCCTTGCCATTGTTTAGGAAGGTACTCCGACCAGTGGTCAGCGGGGTGGCCATTCTTGGGACGGGCGTTTCGGATCGATCCTGCAGCTCCTCTCGGTCGTGGGCAATCCGAGCCATCTCGGACAGCTCGTCATCGTCATCCGGGTTATAGAACACTGGCTCCTCGTTGGACGTCTCACTTAGGTTCCGATGCTGGGTCTCTTTGTCGAAACTTAAACTTGTTGACAGATTACTGAAGGATTTTGATTTTCTGTTTTTGCTGAGATTGGGTGCAGGGATTCTGGATTTGGGGCCATCCGTGTCTTCCTTCCTCGGACGAAGCTTTGCCATTTCCTTCAGTTTATAGACAAGCGCTTCTGCGGTGTTGCCGAATGTGTCCTCATCACCGGAATCATTTTCGTCCTCCATCCCCGAGGATGATACCCCGTTAAGGGGCGTGGACGTGAGGTTGTGAGATGAGGATGCGAAAGACGGGAGGGACCGTGAATGGTTGAGGGGGGAATCCAAATTGTTATTGCGGTGCACAGGAGTCGAATGCGAGGACACACACTTTGAGTTGCCAGAACTCAACGATGAGAGAGACGAATTTGAAAATCTCACAGAATTCAAAGACCTGTTGGAGGCAGCTTTAGCGTCCGGATTTTTCAAAATTCCCTGAGAAACTGTATTGTCACGATTGTTCACACTGTCGTCATCATTGGCGCCACCAACTGTGTTGTTAACAGATTCACGCAGTTCTTTCTCCTTCAATTTTTTGAATAATTTCTCCATTTGTAGGTAAGCTTTCGCGTCTTCGGGAGGGGCATCCAGCTTATCCGGATTAACAACAATACCATTCTCCATGGGAACGCGAAGAGCTTCTTTAATCTCCGCAAATGACCTAGAGGTCAATTCAAGTTCTTTCCTATTCATAGAATTGGGTGTCATGGCTCTTTTGGGCCTAGGAGGCAACTTTCTTTTCGTGTCGTGAACCGTGGAATTGACCCAGGCTTCTGTCCTGCTCTCTGTAGACTTACCAGAACCGATAGAGATCTCAGACTTCCTTCTCGTCATCTCCTGTCGAATCATGGAAGGATCAGGCGTCCTAGCCCTCTGACGAGATCGAGGGGAATCACAGTTTTCACTTGAAGCACTTCGAATAAACCTGTTTGTCCTCCTACTAGAGTCGTACTTAGTGTTTCCGTTTGATGTCAAGGTAATGCAGTGAGCACCATCATCAGTCCTGGCTACCATCAAACACGACTCCTCGCTGGCTGCCTGACGAACAAGCCTCCGTGGCTCAGCACTGGAAGTCCTCTGTCTCATCTCTGCAGCACTCACAGTTCTTGATTTAGGTCTGGATCTCTCGTCACTAGTCACTGATTCTGATTCTTCATCAGATAGGGATATTTCCGTGGAGGTTCTACTGAAACTGGTGCGAACATCAGCCACGCTCTGAGATCGCTTAGACAAGGGATAGTTGGAGCTCCTCGACACAGCACTGGTTCTGGAAACGACGCTCCTCCTTTCCCGTGCAGCAGTTGCCGTTCTCGTTTGACCTTGACCCGGGCCAGGTGTTGATGACCTACGAGCCTGGAAAATACTGGTATAGGATTTCTCCTGGGGCACGGTAGATGCTGGACGAGGTGGGAGTTGTTTCCGAGGCGTCCCTGGGGTTGTGGGCCGGGTTATTAACCTCCTCTCCCCTTTCTGAGGACCAGCAGGTTTATCATTGTCATTTGCCACAACCTGAGACGAAGGGGTTGAGGGCCTGGGGATACCACTAGGGCGGGGGATGCAGGTTGGGGTGGAGGGTCTCTCACTCAGCACTGGGGTTGAAGGACGGCTGCCTGACTGACCTATCACCTTGTATTCATCCACAGAAGACGGGGTAGTGGCAGCAGAGTGGGTAGGAGTCTTAGGTCTCTGGTAATTACGTGTAGGCGTTTTAGATCTCTGGTAACTGTTCGTGGGCGTTTTAGGTCTCACAGAGCTCGTGGGAGTCTTAGGTCGGGATTCGGAAATAAGACCACTTGGCCTTGACACTGGCGTTTTGGGTCTCGACACAGATGTGGGAGTTTTGGGTCGGTTGGGGAGTGAACGTTTTGGGGTGTCCCCGTTCTGAGACAGATAGCCCGAGTCGTTGCTCGAACTGGTCCTGCTGACCCTGGTGCCGGCACTCGACTCCAGGGACTGGCAGACCGTCCTGGCCTTCTCCCGCACAGCCCGCCACGAGCTGGTAGCTGACGCTGTCCTAGACGACAGCGAGTGAGCTCGGGAACTATCGGAGCTCCCCTGAGATCGAGGCGAGTCGGAACTTTGGGACGCTGATCCGTTCTGAGATGCTGCTCCAACCTGAGGCACAGACAGCTGCTTGTTGAGAAGGTTCCGAAACTCTTCCAGTGTCATCGTGTTGATCTGGTTCATGTCGATGTCGCCGGAGGACGCGGCGTTGCCGTCGTCGTCCACGTCTAACGCCTCCATGGACATCTTCCGTGGGGTGCACGGGGCTGTCTTACTCAGACCACTCGACCTGAAACGAACAAAAGCCTGGTAAGTCACACAGCGAAAGATACCTGTGGCAAACATTGTTAATCAGCATGTCAACCAAACTTCGCACGTATCTGCAAAGGTGAATGGTGTGTTACTTAAAACCGTCCAAATAGGCGTGGGTCCGTGAAGATCCGGGGTAGAATAGGTCTTCACCATCCCATGCTTGCCGTAAAAGGCGACTATGCTTGTCGTAAGAGACGGCAAACGGGATCGGGTGGTCAGGCTCGCTGACTTGGTTGATGCATGTCATCATATCCCAATTGTGTGGATCGATGCTCATGATGTCAATCACTGGATTGTCTGGTCCAGACTCGATTATTTACGGACCGTCGTCATATAGCTGGAATATTGCTGAGTGCGGCGTTAATCAACAAACAAACAAACCAAATAGGCGTGCATGAGATACTGTGTGTATCATTTATTGTTGATACCCTCGCTCAGATCACATGGTGAGTGAGTGAGGGAGTGAGACACATCGCCCTGGAGTATTTTGAAGGAGTGAGTGGGTGAGCCAGGTTTAACGTCGCAATCATCAATATTCCAAATCAATCACGGCGGCCAGCTAATAATCCAGTTTGGACCAGACAAATCAGTGATTGATATTATGAGCAACCCCGGGGATCGTTGACAGGCAGTCAAATCACCGAACCTTACCAGGTGATCTATTTAGTCGCCTCAACGACAAACATGGGTAGCCAATTCTAACTCAGATATCACATTGTGTCGTCACTAGACAATAATATCCACATGCACATATTCAACAAAAATAAATTGTTTCCTTGGTTAAATGTGTAATCATACAGAATGCGGTCATCCCTAAATCTTCAACCAGTCTCTTGATACATCAATAACAAAATAAAGTTCAGTAAACTACGGTTATAACGAATTCAATTTCATTATAACCGTAGTTCGTTATAAGCATGTATAAAGCATATATACACAAACGGCCGGGAATAAAATAAGTTCGTTATATCCGTTAGTTCGTAGTAAGATGTTCGTTATAAACGTAGTTTACCGTATTCACTGAAGGAACCATTTCATATACTTGTTTTTAAGATTGGAAAAAAAAATTAAAATCAATCCCACCAAACAAAATGATAAAAAAAAACAAAAAAATTCCCAACAACAAGACAAATAGCTTGATACGCCTGGTGTCGTGAAAAAAGTGTTTGTGAAAAAAAACTAAAATTGTTTAGTTCCTCTTTCCACATACAAAAAATTAATGGTGGTGCCTTAACACACACAACCCTAGCATGTAGACCATCTAACAATGAAACCTCAGACGCCCTGACTCCATCAAACAGTTATTAGTGACTGTTCCTGGACGCACTGAACTGAGCCCTCACACCTCAATCATCTCAACCACCATCGCCCCGTCAGGCGTTCCTGGGATATACAAAAAGTGTTGTTCGGTGGACATTAAGATTAACATAAATTATCAAAATTGGTTAATATATCGGAAGATGGGAGCGCGTTGCCTCCTACGTCCAAACCCTTCAGTGTACCATCCGAGATACCTGACTTGTGTACGATGTATCTCGATGGCACATTACTGTGCTAATGTGTATCGTGACTGGTGATCCCAATACTTGTGCCACGCATGGCCGCATCTTCAAACCTTTACATGTACATTAACATAGCATCAACATGACTGATGTTATTCAGGTTTACATGATGGCAACAAATGAGTGGTCGGTGTTGTTTTCAACAATTTCTGCCAAGTACAATAGCTGGGTAAGTGTACACTTCCACCCGCAGTTAACTAGTGACTGAAGCTGCTGAAGCGGAGTCGTGGGAATGTGGAGATGCGATGATGTTCGTGCTTCCCTATAGCCGATACCATACTGTATTGTCGGTCAGTGAGGTGAAAGGGCGGTCGGGTAACCTTGTGGTTAAAGCGTTTGCTCGTAACGCTGATGACTCGGGTTCGATTCCCAACATGGATACAATGCGTGAAGCCAATTTCTGGTGACCCTCGCCTTCATATTGCTAAAAGCGGCGTAAAACAACTCACTCACTCACTCATTGAGGCGAAATGGGGTTTAACGTCGCATTCAATGTCAGTGCAATCATATTGCGACGTGTGTGTGTGTGTGTGTGTGTGTGTGTGTGTGTGTGTGTGTGTGTGTGTGTGTGTGTGTGTGTGTGTGTGTGTGGTGCTAACCCATTGAGATACCATGCCGCATTTAAACCTGAATACCCCACTCGGACACATTATACTTCCTCAGAACCGACCAGTCATTGTTTTATCTCCTTAATGCCGAGATCCAGGCAGGATAACAACAAGTACCATCTTTTAACTTCTTTTGGTATGACGAACCACCAACCTCCCTCTCCCTGGGTAGACTCTCTATTCACTAGAAATGAGAGTGAGTGAGTATGGTGTTACGCCGCTGTCGGCAATATTCCAGCAATATCACAGCGGGCGACACCAGGAAAGGGCTTCATAATTTGTATACATGTGGGGAATCGAAACTTGGGTCTTAGGCGTGACGAGCGAACGCTTTAACCACTTGGCTACCCCACCGCCCGAAAGAAAAATGAGAATTGAAACGTCTGCATCCTCTTCAAGATGCAGCATCACAGTTCTGAGGTGACTGGGTTGTTGTTTCTTAATCTGTGTTCGACTGGGTAACGTGACCCATCCACGATTGTTACATATAGCACCGCAAGAACACAGCAGGCGTAAGCCCCGTTAAGATCCGGGGTAGAATAGGTCTTCAGCAACCCCCCATGCTTGACCTATAAGGCGAATATGCTTGTCGTAAAAGACGACTAACGGGGTGGTCGGGTGGTGACCAAGATAATACAGTGCTGCCTCGACGCAATATTCCGGGCCCCGAAATAGTGAAGTCAATTTGCATTCGTGACCAACTCGTGTTATTCCGGGACAAGCCGAATAGCGACTCGTGCCCCTCTCGTGACCATTTTTGTGACCGGGTTCCGTCTTAGCGCAAACGGACATACCTACAACAATTGTCAATTCGTTGCGTAATGGTTCACACATATTTCCCCATATATTATATATATTTCAGATGCAATTGTAAGCACATCGGGACATGAGGAATTATACAGTATCACTGAACACATTTAACTGTGTCTTTGGTATATTTTTAGACGCAAGACATATGTAAAATCAAAAATTATTTCTGAGGGATTCTTTGACGAAGAACTTGAAATCATACGCGCAGTGTGATTGGTTTGTCGTATTTTCGCACATAACATTCATCGATAGGGGGACGAGTCTTCTTGCAGGTTACGGAAGGGGCGAATCGTGACGAATGGTCAATTTGAAAGGCTTATACATGCCTTGCTAACTCCAAATCAAAGTGCTTACCATTTTTTCAATTTAACATTCAGTATACTGTTTTCAAAATCGACTCGCGAACGATAAGCGGATAGATATGGCTGCAAATTAATTCGTGCACTTTAAATACTCCATTGCCGTAACAGGTATTACATAAATAGCGGAAACAGCCGAGGAAACCCGAGTGAACCAAGGTGAATCATATCCAATTGAATAAAAACTAAGTACGGGGAGCATTGAGCGACACCTACACAATCCGATATGTCAAATCAGCTATCTACTGGGCTCTGTGAATTAAGCCCATTGCTTTCCTATCAGCAGATCTACACGCACTGTCGGCTGTGTATAAAACACACGTACAGTAGTGTCCAAGAACACGTTTTAATCAAAGCACAGTAAATGAGATCAAATAGAACGCGACATTCACACATATCACACCTTAACCTCTCATAGAGTCAATTACAACATTCCACAACGAGAACTCGGCCAACGGAAGGCATTCGTGACCACTCGTGTCTTTCCGGGACAAGCCGACGTTACGGAAAAGGGCGAGTGGTGACGAATGAAGGGAGGGTTGAAGCTTCCCTCTCAACATGAGTTATCTGCCTTGTTTTGTGAGACAAAGGTTCCATGGTGTAACATTGTGAGGTGTGTTCAGTGTTGGGAGTGATTAACATGATCGGGGGGCCAGCGGTAACAAGGCTCATTAGAAGAGGCTTATGAATAATAATGGGTATTATAGGTATTTTACGAGCTGAGAAGGCTATTGATAGTACAAGTATACATTACATTACATACTGGCGTTTTGTTATGTTTCGAAGCCTCGGGCAGGTTTGGATTAGAAATTAATCGAGTAAGCTTTAATGCCGCTAATGGTAGTATTTCATGGCTATCAGCTGAGGTACCACTACCCCCTGTGGATGGGGATAGTGTGATGGGTCAATCTGGCAACAGTCCTACCCTGGTGCTGAGTGAAAGACCCTCCGCCCTACTCTGCATTCCTCGCCCTACTCTGCATTCCTCGCCCTACCCTGCATCCCTCGCCCTGCATCCCTCGCCCTATCCTGCATCCCTCGCCCTACCCTGCATCCCTCGCCCTACTCTGCATCCCTCGCCCTGCCCTGCATCCCTCGCCCTACCCTGCATCCCTCGCCCTGTCCTGCATCCCTCGCCCTGCTCTGCATACCTCGCCCTACCCTGCATACCTCGCCCTACCCTGCATCCCTCGACCTACCCTGCATCCCTCGCCCTACCCTGCATCCTTCGCCCCGCCCTGCATCCCTCGCCCCGCCCTGCATCCCTCGCCCCGTCCTGCATCCCTCGTCCTGCATCCCTCGCCCTGCATCCCACGCCTTACCCGGCACAACCCACCCTGCCCTGCATACCACGCCCTACCCTGCATCTCTCGCCCTGCCCTGCATCCCTCGCCCTGTCCTGCATCCCTCGACCTGCTCTGCATACCTCGCCCTGTCCCGCATCCCTCGCCCTGCCCTGCTTCCCTCGCCCTACCCTGCATACCACGCCCCTCCCTGCATCCCTCGCCCTACTCTGCATCCCTCGCCCTGCCCTGCATCCCTCGCCCTGTCCTGCATCCCTCGCCCTGTCCTGCATCCCTCGACCTGCTCTGCATCCCTCGCCCTACCCTGCATCCCTCGCCCTATCCTGCATCCCTCGCCCTACCCTGCATCCCTCGCCCTACCCTGCATACCACGCCCCTCCCTGCATAACTCGCCCTACCCTGCATCCCTCGCCCTACCCTGCATCCCTCGCCCTGTCCTGCATCCCTCGCCCTGCTCTGCATACCTCGCCCTACCCTGCATCCCTCGCCCTACCCTGCATCCCTCGCCCCGCCCTGCATCCCTCGCCCCGTCCTGCATCCCCCGTCCTGCATCCCTCGCCCTGCATCCCACGCCTTACCCGGCACAACCCACCCTGCCCTGCATACCACGCCCTACCCTGCATCTCTCGCCCTGCCCTGCATCCCTCGACCTGCTCTGCATACCTCGCCCTACCCTGCATCCCTCGCCCTGTCCCGCATCCCTCGCCCTGCCCTGCTTCCCTCGCCCTACCCTGCATCCCTCGCCCTACCCTGCATACCACGCCCTGCCCTGCATCCCTCGCCCTGCCCTGCATCCCTCGCCCTGTCCTGCATCCCTCGCCCTGCTCTGCATACCTCGCCCTACCCTGCATACCTCGCCCTACCCTGCATCCCTCCCCCTACCCTGCATCCCTCGCCCTACCCTGCATACCTCGCCCTACCCTGCATCCCACGCTCTACCCTGCATCCCACGCTCTACCCTGCATCCCTCGCCCTACTCTGCATCCCTCGCCCTACCCTGCATCCCTCGCCCTACCCTGCATCCCTCGCCCTACCCTGCATCCCTCGCCCTACCCTGCATCCCACGCCCTACCCTGCATCCGTCGCCCTACCCTGTATCCCCCACCTAATGGTGACCATATTTCACCGGGAATGTGAACCCCTATCACGTTCACACACCAAAAAAGCATGAACTACTCATATCCCCTACCAATATCGCCATTTTCTAAGTCTAAGTCAAGGTCGTTGCCATGGAAACTCGAAAAGCATTTTTTTTTAAAATCCTTAACTATCAAAGGGCACCAGTTCACCATTAGACCTATCTATGTGCCAAGTTTGGTTAAGATATCTCTCATGGTTTTTTTAGTTCTGCTCCAGAAACGAAACGTGACGGACGGCACCCATTCCTATATCCCCTTTCCACTTCGTGACGGAGGACAAAAACCAGACCGGAGAGATCGTAAACATTTACGAAATAAGGGACGTTGTTTATTATTTGAAGGGTGTCACATTCCAATGTAAGGCAATATCATAACACATTCGCGAACACAAAACAATATAGTAATTGGTGCTATATATAACTGTTCCTATTCTGGCTGTAAGCTCCTTATCAATCGCGTCCCACCTTCTCATGACAATCAGCTGTCGTGGAGTCGGGGCAATCTCCGAGAGACTGATAGGGGCAGATAATGGACACACTGTTTGAGAGTCGTCAGCGTTACCCAGGGAGCGGCGAGAAATCCCCCTCATACCTGCCAGGGAACGGCGTATACTGATAAGCTCTGCTGTTAAGGTGTGATAAAGCTCAGGTACATTAGCCTGACAAGGGGGAGACAGTTGTCACATCCGTGCTTGGCAATAACGTAAAAACAAATAACGTGGCCAAAGTAAAATCGAAAAATGTCATTTTGATTCACCAACTAAGTTGACAGAATTACGCGGGTATCAGGTATGTGTATCATGCTCCCAAATGGGTTACCTTTAAGAGAAAAAAACATGAGTTATTTTTTCATTGTGCTTAAGGTGACCAAATTTGCTTTTCGCATCCAAAATACCTTTCTACAAAGTGTTCAATATATTAAACAAAGAAAATATCATATTATTCATCCAAAGTAAAAGCAACGATCTGGGTATTTGGAGAAGCAACGGAATATTACATTTTTTATGATCAACTTGTTGAATATCAAAATTGAATATCATGCTGAAACATTTCGTATATATTTGATGCGTGCGTCACTGGTTTGAGGTTTATGTCGTCTTTAGCAATATTACACCTATGCATTAGCACATACTAAGTATTGGCATTACATTTAAAAGATCTTTCAGGAGTCGAACTGGGAAATGTGAGTGATTAGCGAACGCACGACCCACTACGCTACCCTACCTGGTGTTTTGGAAATAGTATCAATCTTTAATGCAATAGGTCTGTATTCTCTACTTCCTGGCTTGGAGTGATTAAATGCGATCTTTGGACCGCGACCACCACATACACCGTAATTACATGTTTGGGATAAATGACTTTAGCACTGGTTGGGTTGCTTCGTCACGGAAAGACGGTAATTGACTTCTCTGACGTGTATGAAATGTGTACACGAACCGTCAGGAATGCGAACATTGTAAATTGTATCCGAAAACTAAATTCAGTGGTCACAAAGTTATTGGCTTGGGACGAAACGAATGTCACACTGGTCGATAAGGTTCTTATATCGGTATAAAAACATCAAATACAGAAAGCAGTATCTTGCATGAATATGTGAGTGAGTGAGTGAGTTGGGTTTAACGCCGCTTTTAACAGTATTCCAGTTATATCACGGCGTGTCAGCTTAATGTGGGAGGAAAGCCCGAAGTGATGCTGGTATCAGACGTTTACCACTTCGGTGAAACCCACGAGCACGAGTATGGTGCTGACGAAACATAATCGGGACGAATCGGGATTCGAACCCACAATCATAGGTTTCTGGCGTGCCTAAGGGACGCAACTCTGCACAGCGAATCGCGGCGCCTTGGACGACTGGACCACCCGTGCCCCCCATGACAATGTGAATAGATTGGTGGTTTGTTGCCTTAAACAAACAGACTTTCATACCATTCATAACTTGACGTGGTAGATACAGGTTAGATAGAGTTAGATTGGATTGTGTAATTATTGTACTGAATGGGGAACTAGAAGATGAAATTCATCTGTGTCTTCTGTCTACACACTTAGGAAGCCAGTATTTACCCAAATATTATCGTGTTTTACTATCAGTATTTAAATAAATACGACTTGTGTCTTGTATATAACAAAGTACAATTAGAAACTTATCAACAATTGTATGAAGTATTCCTGGTTAGTGATAAACAAGTACAATGAATTAAACATTATTATCAACATTCGCCAACAAAATTTGCACAGTTATGTTTAACAACTACAGTAAACTACGGTTATAACGAACACGCTTATAACGAACTGACGAATATAACGAACTTCCCGACTACTTGCTGTAGTCATGCTGCATATGTACTTATAACGAACTACGGTTATAACGAACTAAAATTAGTAGTCCCTTTGAGTTCGTTATAACCGTAGTTTACTGTATATTACTTCATACCAGTACATTATTTTCACATTGGTTACTTCATCTTATATGCAGAGAACCATCCCCGCCATCAGCGTTAGTATAACTATGCCCAGGCTAGAAGCCAAGCCTGTGGCTTGATTCAATACAGATTGTCCGTTTGTCTTTGTTACCTTGAACTAATCCTAACCTTCATAAACGTCACCAACGCATTATTCCAACTGCTACCCGAATCTACACGAACTGAGGAAAACGTGATTTACAAATAACCCCGACAAAAACACGGTCAATTGTTACAAACAAACAGACAGAATGGGGTATCAAACCTTAAATGCAACAAAATTGCTATCCGTTGATCCCGAGACATTTTGGATCATGAGGTACATCCGACGAAATTAAATCCCGGAAATATATCCTTTGTTCACAGTCCGAAAGCACTGATACAGTTTCGACACGCCAGCATTCAACAGAGCATCTTCACTGTTAAACGTCAAGGACTCAAATGCTCTCCCTGTTTAACACCTATTCTCAACAAACAGCGGCGGGTCGGCGGGTTCGATTGGATGAACTGATCTCTCGGTGAGATATGTGTGTCGTGGTCCGTTTCCCCACACAATAGATGCACAGTGTATAAACCCTATATTTTCCATCTCAGTTCTACCTAATTGCAGCGTGGGGTATTATACACTTAATTCTCATTGAATGAATCATCGTGCTACCCCGTTCTCAGTACGAGTTTGAATTAATCACATCGAACTTAGCATCGTTGCTCAGTAGGGGTGATGCGATTGTTAACTTTCTCACAGTGACGTATATCAGAATGAACTTTTAAATGACACATGTTGGTAAATAAACAGGTATTAACCTACACGTTCATATTGTACAGTGGCGGTCGGGTAGCCTAGTGGTTAAAGCGTTCGCTCGTCACGCCGAAGACCCGGGTTCGATTCCCGACATGGGTACAGTGTGTGAAGCCCATTTCTGGTGTCCAAGGCCGTGATATTGCTGGAATATTGCTAAAAGCGGTGTAAACTCAAACTCACTCACTCACTCATATTGTATAACACTTGGAAAAAATGTTTCTTGATCGAGGGTTAACGCTCCTCTGGTGGAGAAGTGGCCAAAGAATAATACACACTGCAGGGTCAATCTTCACAGGTGGGTACATGCGTACTAGACCCGTGAAGATCAGGGGTAGAACAGATCTTCAGCAACCCATGCTTGCCGTAAAAGGCGACTATGCTTGTCGTAAGAGTGGACTTACGGGATCGGACGGTCAGGCTCGCTGACTTGGTTGATGCATGTCATCGATCCCAATTGCGTTGATCGATGCTCATGATATCAATCACCGGATTGTCTGGTCCAGACTCGATTTTTTACAGACCGCCGTCATATAGCTGGAATATTGCTGAGTGCGGCGTTAAACAAACAAACATGCGTACTGTCCATTCACAGAAGACATTGTGGTTCTCTAATCCCCACATAGTCGCCTCAAACAATGATAGAATAAGTACTGGATAACTCTTTAACTACATGTCAAACTATGCAGTTAAAGCGACAGAAAAGATCACCTACCGACGGCAGATAGGTTCTACCCGGTTCATCAATGGCAGTCGACAGTGTCATCGACCATGTGTCCCATATGGAACCTGATATTGTGTAACGATCTTTGAATAAACGCGTCCGTGCAAATGGGACAGATACACGGAAGACAATGCAACAGATCAATACACACACCGCCTGTTGGAATGTATCCAAGTCAATACACCTTTATACACTTTGCCTTTTATAAAGAGTACCAGCCGCTCGCTTAAAGTGATTTATTTGTTTGTTGTTTAACGCCGCACTCAGCAATATTCCAGCTATATGAGGGTGGTCTATATGTGATCGAGTCTGGACCAGACAATCCACTGATTGACATCATGAGCATCGATCCACACAATTGGTATACAATGACATGCATCAACCAAGTCAGCGAGCCTGACCACCGGATTCCGTTAGACGCTCCTCGCGAACAGCATTGTTGCCATTTACGACAAGCATGGGTTGTTGAAGAACCATTCCACCCCGGATCTTCACGAGCGTAAAGTGTATTTCAAATCTCTGAAAGATACACATATTGACCTACAATGTAGTTCCATGTTATTACAAGGGTTTCAGGTAAAAATGTATAAAACACTTTAACGCCCCTTTTCATAATATTTTAGTGAAACCCAGCAAACAAAGGAACATAATCGGTCTAATTTGGGATTCAAACCCATGATACACGAATCCTGTAACGCCTGAAGTGGCAACTTTATACCACACGTGACGCCTCTAACGCCATCCCTGAACGGTCCGCGCCGAGTGGAGGCCACAACATCGCGTTGTGCACATTGACAGTGAGCTGCACAACCCCCACCCCCCACCCCCGAAAAAAACAGGGGTGCGCACCAGCAATCCCCAAACGCCACCAACTCTAACAACCCACTCCCCTCGGGTCTACTACCCACGTAAGAGGCGACTAACGGGATCGGGTAGGTCAGGCTCGCCGACTTGGTTGATGCAAGTTATCCTAATTGCGTGGATTGATGCTCATGATGGCAATCACTGGATTGTCTGGTCAGACTCGATTATTTACATACCGCCGTTATATAGCTGGAATGTTGCTGAGAGCGGCGTTAAACAACAAACAACAAACAAACAAACACTACTCTGACGCACCACAACACCACAACACCACCCCACCACCCTTCCCCCTTCCCCCCACCAACCAACACACACACTCCAGTTCCAGGCCTGTTACCCTCAACACTGACACCCAATCTTGCATGTGGGTCATCTGAATACACTGGGGCGTTGTATCACGACTGCAGGTGATATTCCCACATACGAGTACACGATTAAACGTTATACGGATATGTGATCTGTATAGCTGACATCAGCAAGGGCAAACCTATGAAAGAGATGCTTTCTACCCGGTTTAGTGAATCAGCTCCGAGGATTATCAAGAATTGTCGTAAATGGTATTAGAGCGAAACAGGTGCACTGTGTCGTGGACATTATAACGAAAAGTGTGCTGGGACGCAGCAGGAAAGTGGCACTAAAATAGCTTTGCAATTTACGTACATATAGGCCTAAGGCATATTATCCATAATACACACGCGTGAATACAGACATGTGATGGGCTAGACTAACATCTAGTCTCTGAATTGAACATATCGTACAGGAAAAAAAGTTCTTAAATTATCTTGATAAACATTTAATAAAACGGAGCCCAGAGACTCTCCATTTTCAGATATTGCAGAAATCTAGACTTGCCAAACATTCTATACTTGCATGGGCTGTATTTGATATATTTGGTTTGTCTGTCACCGCAGTTGTTAAGCATTGTTTATGACACGTTTATGTTGTTCGGCACTTGCCAAAGTTAGATGTGGTACTACGCTATCTAAGATAGACACAGATAGACGTGTATACCTAGATTTCAGTTATATGTGGGAAGAATTTTGTCCTCTTCTTTCGTCTATCATAACTGAAAGTGGGGGGCTCTGAACATTTGAAAATATGTATATCGCTTGTGCTTAAACGTGTGTACCTCTTTGTCACTAAAATACCGACAGCGGTTGGCTTATATATGGCACCTGTGACAGGAGTACGTAATCTCACCATCGTGAGACACGAGGGTGAGATTCTATTTATCATTCTTCCAATCTTTCAGTCTGTAAACAGTAATAACTAGTGTCCGGGGATAAATAGTAATGCTACCAGCTTCAGTGGCAGAGATTAGTGACGTCACAATGGTCTGCAAAGCACTGCGCTACAATTTCATTGTAGCGATATCTCCCGGAAGATATCGCTTGATCTCACCCCAGCGATATATCCTGGGAAGCCTGTTTTGGATGATAAAATAATATATCCCACGCTTGTCCTACTTGGAATCTGCCCTAGCCTCCATTAATCGTGGCCAATATCACGTTATGCACTGTAGGGGTATGATAATTCCTTTGATATAACGCTCCCTACCCATTTCCAACACATGCGTCCCGTTAGAAACATGATACGACAGCATGTGGAAATTATGTCAAAACCAAACTGTACCTCATATTACATGTGCGTCTAGACATATACTGTCGAGTAACACGATCTTCTATCGAAATAACCTTCCACGAAGATCGACATTCGGCTAAGCGAGTGCGCCTTATAAAACTATATACACAACCACATACCTTCACAGGCCCAAGTAAAAATCCTCACTCCGCGTCGCCAGGTAAAAACTGACCCCTCCTCCAACGATGACCATTGTGACTAGGGGGTGTCACATGAGTGTAAATATCAACAAGTAAACACGGAGATATTCAGCGTCCAATAACTCTTGTAAATAATCAATCACCGAGTTGATAATGTGTGTGTGAGTCCGTCGCAACCACGGGGGCCATATTGAATACGGCGCACCCGGCCCTCTGACAATAATACCGACCTGAGGCGTGACACGGGGAGATTCTACCTACAACGGTATATGGGTTCAGACCTGTCTCCACACACTCAATACAGCGAGGGCATTCACAACCCAACAGCCGGTTAGACAGCACAAGAGGGCTGTTTAATGAGGTTTACAGAATATACCATAGTATGGTTTAAACCTGAGGCAACAATTGGAAGCCTAATGATTTAGGTCATATTCCGTTATAAGGGACATCGGGTAGGTTATGGAGACGAGAAATATGACTAGAATATCATCATTTAAGAATGCTAGACATGGGTATGTACACACAACCACGGGTGATTTGTCAAACGCTGTTTGTTCATTAAGACATACAGACGAGTTGGCAGTGCTTGTCAGTGCTGTCGTTGGCGACAATAAGAATCAGATTGATTTTTGTTCAGTAATATGAGCATTTCTCCTCGACTATCAGATATAACACTCGTCGTTGTATGGATACTAACCCTAATTGTGAGTCTCATATCCTACATTGATCTTTCGTGTGCTTTTCTTAAATCAATTGCTTTTAACTACAGAGCAAAATATGTCAATATAAACCAATGAAAATACACATAACATTTAACTATATGTAATTATCATCCACAAACCTTATGGCTAGACTGAATATCTAGGTAAATATATATACACGTAATAACACTCCACATCGCATAATTCGTGCTTATTTCAATACAGCTCCCCGCCATGATACTGATGGAACACTGCTAACAGCGGCGTAAAACTATACTCATTCACTCACTCAATACAACTCATAGAGTACCGCCACGATGTTGGCCGTTGTTGGCCGATATTGTCAATACCTGGGACTGAGAGCCACAAAGCGAGGCCCAAACACAATGACGCTAACCTGCAATACAACTGATAGGCCACGTCGAGGCCTGTAATTTACAGTTATTGTGTTCATGCTACCCGGCTGAGGCCGACCGAGCTGCTGCAATGACTATAACCCGTTGTTCCAGACCATTGGGTTTGAAGTATGAGAATGATTTGATAAAACTATACCAGGAATCAGCAAGCAAAACAGAGGGCAATCGGGTATCACAACAAAAGCGTAATGAATGAATTAGGTTTTACGACGCATTTAAAAATGTTCTAGCCATATCAGAAAGTGAGTATTGTTTTACGCCGCAATATTACCGCAATATCAGAAATTGGCTTCACACATTGTACCCATGTGGGGAATCGAACCCAGGTCTTCGGTGTGATGAGCGAACACGTTAACCACTAGGCTACCCCACCGCCCCTCTGACCATATTACGTCGTTGGAGAAAACGGGGTGGGGTCAGTGAGAAGGGGCTTCATTTGGGGTATAAAATCCACTACTCGATGTGAAGAACAAACTTTTAACTACCATCTACCCACCACCATATTCACCGCCATCACTGTTACACAATAGACCAGTGTCCATTTGACACTGCGTGCGTTCATTTACAAAACCACTCAAGTGAACCCAAGTTATGTTTGTTTGTTTGTTTGTTTGTTTAAAGCCGCAATCAGCAATATTACAGCTATATGACGGCGGTCTGTAAATTATCGAGTCTGGACCACACAATCCAGTGATTGACATCATGAGCATCGATCCACACAATTGGGATACGATGACATGCATCAACCAAGTCAGCGAGCCTGACCACCCGACCCCGTTAGTCGCCTCTTACGACAAGCATGGTCGCCTCTTACAACAAGCATGGGTTGCTGAAGACCTATTCTACCCCGGATCTTCGCGGGTTGAACCCAAGTTAACCTCGGTTGACCAATATTAGCTCATGTTAACTGATTTACGTCATACTTCGGTTGACCTAAGTAACCCACACCTCCTGAACCCTTGGGGTGCGGTACTCTGGTTAGCAGCCTCCGAGTGACGGCATCGTTAAAGCCAATTAGTTTCATGTATTGATTACATCAAGATAAGAGTTTAACTGAACAGAATTAACCAGGTATTGATAGCATATTTGTATTCAGATATGCGTCAGGGACATTCTACTTTCGATTGATGATATAAATACTTTAAAATCAATAATGCAACTTTGATGATGATTTTGCATCTCGATTGGTGTTTTACGCGATATTTTTAATATCCCTGTCGTTTAACATGCAATAAAATTGCGTGAGTGAGTATGGTTTTACGCCGCTTTTAGAAATATTCCAGCAATATCACGGCGGGGGACACCAGAAATAGGCTTCACACATTGTACCCATGTCGGGAATCGAACCCGCGTCTTCAGCATGACGAGCGAACGCTTTAACCACTAGGCTACCCGACCGCCCCTCATGCAATAAAAAGAAAAGATACAAAGGAAGCTTTGTCAAGCAACGAAACACTTCTTAACTTCTCATAGTTGTATGTTATAGCAATGGCTCGTGTTTCTCCTTCTGGCGCCCATCATAATAACCAAGGTTGCATTTTATGCGTTTTATTTTGTGTACTGCCCTGAAATCTCCTTGATTAACGCTGGTTGACAAAGGTTGAATCTAGTCAATCCTTGCTGCCAGGTATATGCAGTGGTAACCGTGGTTGACTCAGCTCACACAAATGTTAAGCGCCTGATATCAACACCCCTCTCCCCACCCTCGGTTACAATATGACCAGTCAGGCACTGTGACGTCACACGGAGTCGCGGGAGGCATAAACACTCAGGTAATGTCGGGAAGAACGTTCCGTTACCTCGGCCTATTGATTAAAATTCTGGTTTCGAGTTTCACATTCCAGAGCTAAACGTGATTGTCTCACGGCACGGCGTTTTTTTAACACTTACATATGCCTGTCATGTTGTTTCTTGTGGCTCGCGTGTATTATCCGATTGCCTCAGTTGATGGTTAAATAATGTCAGATTTTCGTGCTGAGACCAAGTCCAAGATTTTAAGTAAAACGTAAATCCCTCTGTGAATTGTTGTTTTGTTTGTTTGTTGTTTGAAACCGCCCTGACCAATATTGCAAATAGTTGAGTCTGAACCAGATTATTCATTTATTGACACCATATGCACCTATATATCTACGCAATTGGGATACTAAGACATGCATCAACCAAGGCAGCAAGCCTGACCACCCGATCCCGTAAGTCGCCTCTTACAAGCATGAGTTGCTGAAGACCAATTCTAACCGGGATCTTCACATTAGGGTTGCAATTGTGGGATACGTGAAAATAGCAGCAATGATCATTAGTTCACCTATACATGATAGCGACGTGTAAATAATCTCGTCTGGACCAGAAAAAACAGAGACTGAAAACATGAGCAACTATTTACGTCATCGGGGTAGGATTACAGGCAATCGGCTACGTCACAGAGCGTGACCAACAAATACCCATTTTGGTTCGGAAACAGAGGTGATGAGCTAAATTGCAAACAGTCGTTGCCCATATTTGTAGAGGGCGTGCACGATCTTACCCCGCCTTTTGTACATTCCCGGCATGAAGAGCTAATGCTTAAACCGCTTGATTACCCAACCGTTCATAATCGATGCCAAGAATTATATGTGAACTTGGATTTGTTCATTAAGAACTATAAGTCATAAATACCCACGTGTGTAACGTGTGTAACTAACGACGCTTCTCATGTCATGTAATGAAGCGCTGATATCAAGGGAAGTAACTCTGTTATATTACCTTGAATCAGATAGAGTAGTGTCCCTTTGTCTTGGTCCCGGGGAGGCCGAACGTCGACTTGGCGTCGGCGGTCCCTGACTTGTTTTGGGAGTGGGAAGTTTTCGACCCCCATGAGACACCGGGGACGGACTCCTGAGTCTGGAGGGTAGGGGAGATTTCCTTCCAAGTTGACTAGCATGCTGGTTTGATTGACAAGACAATTGTTGAGGGGTAGGAAGCTTCCGGGACACCGGACCAGGGGATTTACTGCGAATGACGGAAATGGAGGAAGTTTTTGAAGACACTGGGCCCGGCACGGACATTTTCCGCGGCGACTTCATCGTTGAGGTCCCCCCGGGGGTGGGGGTGGTTGTCCGTGGGGGCGTGGTTCGAGACGGAGTGGATCCACGACGCGCCTGAATTAGGCGTTGACTAGGGCCTGGACGATGGTGACCTGGAAGGAAAAAGAATCTCAAGGTCATAACCTAATCAATGTCAAGGCGAGGGTGTTATGCGATGAGGGTAATTTTGGGCGAAGAATAAGCAGCTTATCTCGGAGGGATTTGTTTTCCTTCCTGGGCATGAATATCTCATTGTCGCTGGCATGTTGAAGGGCGGCATCGGTTTAATTCTTTACTTGTTTCATTCACAGCCACTAAGAACAGGCCAATCCCCGGCTTCGCGTAATACCGCTGATATTGACAAATGACTTCAATTATTTTGTTCTACTGGAGCTGTGTTGAAATAAGCTTAAGCATTTTGCCAATTGAGTTCCCGTGACTGCAATGTTTCACGGGGGGCTACTTTTGCGGAATGCACGACATCAAACACTTTCATTTTATCGCCCTGTTTCAATATTTAAGGGCAAACGACACAAGAGAATGTCTGCTGTGTCAGATGCACAGGCCCATAGACCCGCGGCTGCGTCATACCAAAGTACGTTTAAATGTGGTACAAGCTTGTTGTTACCCTGCCTGGCGTTCGGCAATAAGGGGGTAACAAAATGGACTGGACGGCTCGGAGTCGGTATACTGTATCGAAGTGGGATATCCATGGTTAACTATGGTATGGTTTCTCGGTGGGCGAGCGCTGTTAAAATGGCAATGGTCTACACCCACCCACCCCCACCCACACCCACACCCACACCCACGTGCAAGCACGTCGCAATATAAGTGCAGTAATCTTGACTGCGACGTTAAACCCCATTTCACCCAAACTCATGTATCACACAGTTCTCTATTGTCATTTGTTTTATTGCGTTGTTTTATTGCGTTGTATTGTACTTCACTATAAGTGTTGTCAATTTGTTAATGTACTGTATTGTTCTGCACTGTGCATGTGTTATATATTATTACGATGTGTTGGGTTGTACTGTATTCTATCACCTTGTACTTGTTGTAATATCCCTAGTTTCCAGGATAAACTGCATGTCCAGGTAAATATTGCTTTACCTACATGTCCAGGTAAATATTGCTATACCTACATGCCCAGGTAAATATTGCTCTACCTACATGTCCAGGTAAATATTGCTTTACCTACATGTCCAGGTAATTATTGCTTTACCTACATGTACAGGTAAATATTGCTATACCTACATGTCCAGGTAAATATTGCTATACCTACATGCCCAGGTAAATATATCTATACCTACATGCCCAGGTAAATATTGCTATACCTACATGTCCAGGTAAATATGGTTATACCTACATGCCCAGGTAAATATTGCTCTACCTACATGCCCAGGTAAATATTGCTATACCTACATGTCCAGCTAAATATTGCTATACCTACATGCCCAGGTAAATATTGCTATACCTACATGCCCAGGTAAATATTGCTATACCTACATGACCAGGTAAATATTGCTATACCTAAATGTCCAGATAAATAAGGCTATACCTACATGACCAGGTAAATATTGCTATACCTACATGCCCAGGTAAATATATCTATACATACTGTTCCAGGTAAAAATAGCTATACATACAGTTTCAGGTAAATATAGCTGTATCTTCATGTAAATATAGCAATACAATCATGTCCAGGTAAATATAGCAATACCCACATGTCCAGGTAAACAAGACATATATACCTACATATCCAGGCAAGCAAAGAATTTGCTACTTGCTCAGGTAAACACGGGCATAATTACATTTCCAGGACAGAACATGCATACATACATGTCCAGGTAAACACGACATGCCCAGGTAAACACGACATGCCTAGGTAAACACGCCAGCAAGTCAGCTCACTATCAAACCAGCCTGGGATAATGATAAAACATTATACCACAGGCTTACAGATAATCAACTCAGAATAAAACCCAGGGTCAAACGGCAAATCACAAAAGACCACTGTCAACATTTCTTTAAAAAAAGGGCCTGCCACCTTTGTGGAGTCAAAGGAGGCCAGTGTCACCCTGACTCGGGAGAATTGATCAAATATTAGACCAACGACCTGGTGTATTTCAAAATTCTGAATAAATATATCTCGGCGATGTTCGAAAAATCAACCGTCTGGCTTGCTCGGCGAATACTGACAACTAC
Organism: Haliotis rufescens; assembly: GCF_023055435.1. Classification (NCBI taxonomy): domain Eukaryota; kingdom Metazoa; phylum Mollusca; class Gastropoda; order Lepetellida; family Haliotidae; genus Haliotis; species Haliotis rufescens. The sequence goes on along the minus strand of NW_025963835.1, from coordinate 26,759,205 downwards.
AGCGGGGGTCGAGACTGCTGATCAGTGAGGACGGATCTGAGTGTATAAAAGAACAATCGGAGTGTGGCGTGCTTGTGTGGTGCAGTATGGCTTATGTCAAAGGTATGACTCACTGATACATATATTCAGTTATATAAACAGTCAGGGCGCCTACTGGAATGTTATCTAAGACCTTCGAAAACAAGGGTTTAGGTTTGTAAATGTGGCAGTGTAAGATCTTTCAAATCTAACCGACGATGTTGGCAAAAAAAGCGGCCGTATTTGTGGGTTGGTTGGTTTGTTGTTTAACGCCGCACTCCGCAATATTCCAGCTATATGACGGCGGTCTGTAAATAATCGAGTCTGGATAAGACAATCCAGTGATTAACATAATGAGCATCGATCCACGCAATTGGGATCGATGACATGCATCAACCAAGTCAGCGATCCTGACCACCCGATCCCGTTAGTCGCCTTTTACGACAAGCATAGTCACCTTTTACGGCAAGCATGGGTTGCTTAAGACCTATTCTACCCCGGAATCTTCACGGGTTCGTATTTGTGGGACAATTTTTGTTATTTTTACATTCATTTAAGGATTTGTTTGTTTTGTTTGTTTAACGCCGCGCTCTACAGTATTCTAGCTATATGACGGCGGCCTTTGAATAATCGAGTATGGACAAGACAATCCAGTGATTGACATCATGAGCTACGATCCACGCAATTGGGATATGGTGACATGCATCAACCAAATCAGCGAGCCAAACTATGTCTTGGCAATTTCCTGTGCTTGGAGACACTAATAGCCCATCTTCTCTGTTCTGAAAGGAAAAACATTCGCTCCCCTGCACCCTAACACAGCTGAGGCACATAGAAACGATGTCACAGTTTAACATGGATATCCCACTCATTATACTGATTCAACAACCCATGATTGTCGTAAGAGGCGACTAACGAGATCGGGTTGTCAGGCTCGCTGACTTGGTTGATGCATGTCATCGTATTCCAATTGCTCATGATGTCAATCACTGGATTGTCTGGTCCAGACTCGCTTATTTACAGACCGCCGTCATATCGCTGGAACACATCTTCCCGAGGCAAGAGAGTTAACTGACTTTAAAAGTCCAGTTTCCACCCTTGCCGAACTAGGCTGGAATTACTGGGCTCGATCGTAGCGCCGCCAGTGGCTATTACCAGCTATGTCCCTTCTAAGCCTCTCCTATTGACCAATCAGATTCCACCTCTCGTATCACTTGCGTTTGCTTCACACAAAATGGTGGTGCCCAGTCAGGACGATCTGATCGACCATCAAGATCTATATTGTGATAAAACGGGTCTTACATCGCGAAATGCATCAAATCACGCGAGCACCTTGATTAAAAACATGAAAAGATTTGGAAAATATCTGCTGACAACGAGTTGGTGGTGCACATGCTTTGCAAATCCTGCAATCGACCGAAATCTGCACGACAGTTTACTAACCGGATTTCGATTTCGGTGCGCGATTTTGATTGAACTATGCATAGACTCGTTAGTCAAGCCAAAATGTAACTCCATTATACCAGCCTAGGTCGGCAAGGGTGGAAACTGGACTTTTATAGTCAGTTGACTCTCTTGCCTCGGGAAGATGCTGGAACATTGCTGAGTGCGGCGTTAAACAACAAACAAACATAATACTGACTCTGCTCCGAGCCTTTTAGGGCTCGTTATATCGCCTTAACTCGAAGCGAAAGGCAGGGTAACAACAAATTCCATAATTTCAGCGGATCGAACCACAGACGTGCCTCACCCCGGACAGACCCTATCCACTACAACACGGAGACAGCTGAAACCGGAAAGCGAGGAAACTCCGCGTTATACCAGTGTTCGAAATACCTGCCTGCCCGACCGTCCGAGACGGGTTGATTTCAACTCGGGCTGCCAGATTTTCAAATCCCCCTGCCCGACGGTCGGGTTATATTTCATATGTGAAAATATTCAAAATATTTCCCGATGATAAGCATTAATTCACATGTAAAGATGAATGATAAAATATAACCAAAAAGAAACCCCGTTAGCTTATCCTGAGAAACATGATTATAGTTGGCAGGCAGGTTTTGGTCAGTGCGGGCAAGTATTTCAGCTAGCCAGTCCTGTGGTCTGGCTGAAATTTTTGGGAGTTTCATACCCTGGTTATACCCATCAGTACCAACACACGTTCACGTGGAATTCACAACCAGCGAATCCTTGCACGGCTAGGGGACGCAACTTGGTCCATATATACGCTCTACATATATTTATGATGAACATTTAATCGCAAGATATATGACGGAACGGTCACATGACATTATTGTAAATGCATTCTCTACCATTAATAATTAACATAAACCTACACCACAATCGCATCCTATCAATATGAATGTATCACATGATGCCCTCAATTCCAATCTCATATCGTGTCAGCTTATTAAAAGATAATTACGAATTCTTTAAAAAATGTTGTCGTTAAATCCTGATTGAGACGCAGCATATACTGCCACAATACCTGAACACTGTTGCCATATAGCTATACACGACCCTGCTGCTGTACTCGAGTCGGCTGGCGCTGCGTGTTCCACTACTCCACTCCTGATTGCAATTGCCCTGTCTGCACACTGAGCTGACTGCGATTGATAGGGACCCAGTGTGCGACCATTGTTACCGAGCAATCATCCAGTGTTGATCGATCGCAACACTGGAGCATATTAGAACACAAAGTGTGAAATGACGCAATTGCGATTAACTGCTCTGGGCTGGCATGATAGATCAGTTGCCGTGCCGAGATAGTGAGTGAGTTGGGTTTAACGCCGCTTTGAACAGTTTTTCATTTTTATCACGGTGTGTCTGTTTGATGTGGGTTAAAGACGTCGCGACGAGCACGGTGCTGACAAATCTAGAATCATAATCTGAGCGAACCGGGATTCGAACCCACGATCATAAGTTGCTGGCACGCTCAAGGGACGCAACTCTGCATAGACGACTAAGTCCCCGGGACTTTGAGAAAACGAGCGAGAGAGTTGGGTTTAACGCCGTTTTTAACAGTATTACGGTTATATCACGGCGTGTCAGCTTGATGTGGGAGGAAAGCCCGAAGTGATGCAGGTCTCAGACGTTTACCACTTCGATGAAAGCCACGAGCACGGGTATGGTGCTGACAAACCTAGAATCATAATCGGGGCGAACCGGGATTCGAACCGACAATCATAGGTCTCTTGCGTGCCCAAGGGACGCAACTCTGCACAGCGAACTGCGGCGCCGCAGACGACTGGGCCACCCGTGCCCCCGTGAAGATACTGGGGATCTTGAGTATTCTTTCAATATTGTGTATGTGATCTCCGAGAACAGGTACGTTTGCAAGAATATTTGCGCCAATTTAGAAATGAGTAATAGTGGGAGTTGTTCCCCTTACCTTGGAAGTTACACCTGCAGGGGTCGTGTTTGTCCAGGTAGTGTTCGAGGGTATCCCAACCCCCGCCCACTCGCACCATCACGTGATTACGTAACACCTGGAAGCAGAAAAGGTCACATGTAGATAGTCAGCAATTGTGAAGCAAACGGTAATCTGAATCACGAAATCACGCCAGCTATGTTTGTGTTGTGGTCATATTCCGGTGTCCATAGTCAAAGCTGGGACTCTTCTTCGTGTTAAATATCACAGAAATACAATAGTTCGGCAAATGTAAGACAGCTGAGATAAAATGGGGTTCAACGTCGCGTCCAAGATTATTGCACTTATGTAGCGACGTGCATGCACGTGTGTGTGTGTCTGGTTGCTGGTACTAGTCGGTTTTATAGTGCTAGCCCACTGAGATACCATGCTGCAGTTTAACATGGACACCCCACTCAGACACAGTAAACTAACTCCGAGCCAACCAGTCCTTGTTTTAGCCTCTTAATGCCGAGCGCCAGACAGGGTAACAACAAGTACCATCTTTTAACGTCTTTTGGTATGACGCGAACAGGGTCGAACCCCGGGCCTCCCGCTATCCGGGCGGACGCTCTACCACTAGACCACGGAGGCGGGCAAATGTAAGAGGGAATTCTTTTGAAATGAAATATAATTTCAAAATAAATTTCATTTTGTTCAAAAGTATTACAACACAGGCTTATGTTAAATTTTTAATCCCAACGCATTGAAAGTTGGTTCCAATTTGGTTCCGACCCGTGAAGATCCGGGGTAAAATAAGTCTTCAGCAACCCATGCTTGCTGTAAAATGCGACTATGTTTGTCATAAGAGGCGACTAACGGGATCGGGTGGTCAGACTCGCTGACTTGGTTGATGCATGTAATCGTATCCAAATTGCATGGATCGATGCTCAAGATGTCAATCACTGGGTTGTCTGGTTCAGACTCGATTATTTACAGACCGCCGTCATATAGCCGGAATATTGCCGAGTGCGGCCTTAAACAACAAACAAACAAACTAAATCCAATTTGGTTCCAACTTGGTTGGGGGTGACGTCGCCAGCTAACGTCAAAGAGGGGCGGGGTAGTTATCAGGGGATATATTGATCTCATCGCTGAAGGTCCGGGATCGCTTCCCAAGGAATTGTGGGAAGTCCATATCTGGTGTCCCCCGTCGTGATATTGCTTGAGAATTGCTAACGTGACGTAAAACTATAATCATTCACCAACTTCAAAGAATTCACTTTCTTTGTCTCATAATCACCCGCCGTGGTATTGCTGGGAGCGGCGTAAGGCCCTACCACCTCACTCACTTGGTGGCAACGAATCCCGGGCTTATAACTCCGGATCATAAGTGCCTAACCCGATTACGAACAGATCCTTTGATTTATTGCATGCTTATGTTGGTACACTGGGCTAGAGTAACACCTCAAAGTGGCCGCATTGTCTAATATGGTGCTGTAAACTGTCTGCAGAGTAACGCGATCTAGCCTAGCGTGCGGCGTTACCGGCAGACGTAATGGAAGTCGCGCGGCCACACGGCGAGACAGAGGGAGATTCTGTTAACTGCCTCACACAAGCACCATGGCGGGAACTGAACCTTCAGACGAACCCACACCCGTCCAACTCCCCTACAATTACCCTACGTTGTGCCTATGCGGGGAATGAATCTAAATACACCAAGAAATATACTACTCAACGGTTGATAGTAATAATCAACCATGTCTAAATGAATATACGGAGGCACGGGTGGCCCAGTCGTCTAAGGCGCCGCGATTCGCTGTGCAGAGTTGCATCCCTTGGGCACGCCAGAAACCTATGATTGTGGGTTCGAATCCCGGTTCGCCCCGATTATGTTTCTAGTTTTGTCAGCACCATACCCGTGGGTTTCACCGGAGTGGTAAACGTCTGAGACCTGCATCACTTCGGGCTTTCCTCACACATTAAGCTGACACGCCGTGATAAAACTGGAATAATGTTAAAAGCGTTAAACCCAACTCACTCAGTCACTCACTCACTATTTAAATATACACTTGACATATCATGAGAATTGTGACTACGCGAGTGTGTTAAGTCGGACATAACCATTCTGTTTTGAATGTTGAGCTAGGTTACCGGGACAAACTGATTTTGAACGAATCCTCAGCCATCAAATGAGTTTTTTCAATCAGTGGTGGTTACTGTGATTTGAAGGCTCTCATTGACCATTTTGAAGGTAACCGTGAACATACGGAGTAGAATAGGTCTTCAGTAACGGATGCTTGCCGTAAGAGGCGACTATGATTGTCTAAAGAGGCGACTAACGGGATCGGGTGGTTAGGCTCGCTGACTTGGTTGATGGATGTCAGCATATCCCAACCTTGTGGACCGATCCTCATGATGTCAATCACTGGATTGTCTGGTCCAGACTCGACTATTTACAGACCGCCATCATATAGCTGAAATATTGCTGAGTGCGGCGTTAAACAACAAACAAACTAATTTTGAAGCGAGGTTTTTTTTTCAAATTTGTGGTTGGTTGAGTTTATCCCCGCTTAGAGTATTTTTGCACTTATATCACGCCGTGTCAGATTTACCTTTGGACGTATGCCAAAACTAGCAGATCGTTCTGGATTCGAACCCGAAGGCCAGCGGATACTGGCATGGTAACTCTTTACAACGAAATACGTCGCTTGAAACCACCTGTTTCATCCAAGGGAACCATGAAGCTAAACCAAATATTATGTATTTTCTAAAACAGAAGAAAAACTTTAAGCCGCCCCAAGACGAGCATAATGACACACAGGGTATGACTTGGAATTAGTTGTACAAACATCACGACCACGACCTCCTGACCCCACAACAGGTACACGCCCCTATACCAATACACGCCGGGCTTGTGAGGTTGGCACAGCTAGACAGGTAATTAGCGGGTCATGGAGGTCAGGGTGATGGTGAGTCGTGCTACATGGCTGTCCAGCCGCTCCTGCAGGGGCCGGGAGAGGGGGGGGGGGGGGGGGGGGGGGGGGTCAATTCGTTGAGAGTGATGCCTTTAATCCTAATATTGGCGAAAAAGGTAAATGAAAGATATAACACGAAAATTCCATTGTTTGTTTGTTTGTTTGTTTGTTGTTTAGCGCCGCAATATTCCAGCTATATGACGGCGGTCTGTAAAATAATCGAGTCTGGACCAGACAACCCAGTGATTGACATCATGGGCATCGATCCACGCAATTGGGATGGATGACATGCATCAACCAAGTCAGCCAGCCTGACCAGCGGATCCCGTGAGTGGCCTTTTATGACAAGCATAGTCGCCTTTTACGGCGAGTATGGGTTGCTGAAGACCTTTTCTACCCCGGAATCTTGACTGGTCGAAAATTCCATTGATTTTAACTGTAATAAATTGAAAATAAAATACCGAACATGTACAGAGTTATGCGGAAATAAGAGGTTATGCCCATAGTTATGCCACTACAAGAAGTTACGTTTTGTTCGACGGACGTTTATTACCCAACAATAGCAATGCATACGAACCTGTGGAATGTTTATAGAACGTTTTGTATTTTTCTTGACAGATTCAATGAGCGGTTGTGGTTTTTTAACGCCACTTTTCGAAATATTCCAGCAATATCACGGCGGGGGACACCAGGAATGGGCTTCACGCATTATGGTCATGAGCGGAATCGAACCCGCGTGACGAGCGAACGCCTTAACCACTAGGCTACCACACCGCCTCCTTGAGCGAATCCCGAAGTCACCTCTATCGACAAGCATAGTCGCCACTTGCGACAAGCATGGGTTGCTGAAGACCATTCCTAACCCGGACCTTCACGGGTCACACTATATGATAATATAATACGATAGTAAAATATACATTTCGCTGATATGTTATTAACTTATATAACAATAGCTCTAGTTAATTACCATAATTCAGACACTAAACTTTGAACAAAATGTAAATGCAGAGATGAGTATATATTTGATTGTCGTGAATACAACCCTATGATTTAAGCCGGTGAGAAAATCTGCACTTGGACTGTGACGAGAGTACAAAGACGGTCAATGACTGGTGGATTAGTCTAGAGGCGCAACAAACTATTGCGTCGTGCGATTACAATTATTAACGCCTTGACAGAAGCCATTCCGAGAGTCAATGAGGCGAAAAGGCCAAGTAGATGGGATCACCTTTGGCCTATAGACTAGACTTGATTCAGTTTCCGTTTCTAAAAGGTCTCTGAGGTCAGCAACATGAATTCCAACACGTCCCAGTAAGACATACACATATTTACCAGGATATAAGTGAGACCTTCACCAAGTCTATCTAAACCAGAACGACTAGAAGTGGCGCTGGGTGGTCGAGGTTATTTTCACCTGACTAATCCTAATCAACAGATAATCCATTAAAGGGACATACAGAGCTCCAGATAAGCTTTTGGTTTTGTGGGTATTTTACCCATGCATTTTAAAGTCATTGGGTATCAGTAATTCTATCTGCGTATTCAAATTTCTGTTACCCACTAGTTTTTACACATGTGGGTATTTAAGTTAAATATTTAAAAACACTATTCATCTAGTCCCTGCAAACTGGTGCCGTGTGGGTTCGAGAGCTTTATAGGACTCAAAAATACCATGATACTTCCACAAGAAAGTGTGATGGCAAATGATCTTGATGTAACTGTCATCATGGAGTTTGGCAAGGTTGACGGAATGCCCGTTTATAATTTCAAAATAAGTTGCTGATTTGCTAATCGAATACGCAGGGTTACTTCACAATATTTTGATGATACGCACAAGTTTTATTTTGGTAGCGTATCTGTAATGTTCGTTGCGTATTTGAAACGCTTGGATTATATTTTACTGTGTATTTCTGCATTTCCGATGCGTATTTCACGCAGATACGCAGCTTATCTGGAGCTCTGGACATATGTACATGTATAATGAACATGGTCAATATATCGATCTGCACTGCCTGGAAACCCATGGGTATTTACACTGAGTCCACAGGAATTCAGTGAGGTATGAGAATATTTGCAGTGGTCAGCCTGGGCAGTGTTGACCACGCATTGTCTGTAAGTGTCAATGACCGTCCCGGTTCCAGATACATCAGTTGTGAATAGAAACATGCAAAGAGACGCCATTTTGATCCAAATGGCATCCGATCCTGTTTTATTTGTTGTTTAACGCCGCACTCAGCAATATTCCAGCTATAAGACGGCGGTCTGTCAATAATCGAGTCTGGACCAGACAATCCAGTGATTGATATCATGACCATCGATCTTCATAATTGGGATACGATGACATGCATCAACCAAGTTGCGAGCCTGACCACCCGATCCCGTTAGGCGCCTCTCACGACAAGCATTTTCGCCCCTTATGGCAAGCATGGGTTGCTGTAGACCTATTCTACCCCGGATCTTCACGGGGCTGGAGTGAAGGGATTGATTTAAAATACATGTACTGCAACTAACTGTCCGATGGTTTTTGTTTGTTTGGGTTTTTTTGTTTGTGTTTAACGACGTACTTAGTCGGGTGGTCAGGCTCGCTGATTTGGTTGATGCATGTCAATTGCGTAGATCGTTGTTCAATATGTGAATCAGTAGATTGTCTGGTCCAGACTCAATTATTTATAGACCGCCGTTGTATAACTGGAGTGAGTGAGTGAGTTGGGGTTAACGCCGCTTTTAACAGTATTCCAGTTATATCGCGGCGTGTCAGCTTAATGTGAGAGGAAAGCCCAAAGTGATGCAGGTCTTAGACGTTTACCACTTCGGTGAAACCCACGAGCACGGGTATGATGCTGACAAACTAGAAACATAATCGGGGCGAACCGGGATCGAACCCACAATCATAGGTTTCTGGCGTGCCGAAGGGACGCAACTCTGCACAGCGAATTGCGGCGCCTTAGACCACTGAGCCACCCGTGCCCCCGTTTAACTGGAATATTGCTGAGGGCGATATCTTGTCTTGTATGTACAGGATATCGATGCTGTGACAGCTAGAATAACACTGTCTGTGGCTTTAAATAACATTCACTCACTTACGACTCGTCTTGATTAATAGCTTAATAAACATAAAAAGTGAGCACTATTGATATTTTCCATTGACCTAATTGCAGAGACGTCCGTAAGAGCCTCGCTGACTTGGTTGTTTATTTGCGTAGATGGATGTTCATAATTTCAGTCACTGGATTGTCTGGTCCAGATTCTAATATTAACAGATCATCGATGTCATCGTATCCTAATTGCGTGGATCGATGCTCCTGGTGTCAATTACCAATGACTCGATTATTTACAGACCGCCGCCATATAGCTGGAATACTGCTGATTGCGGCGTTAAACAATAAATAAACAGACAAATAAACAAAACAGACACGTCCTCTCGCCACCAACACCACGGTTGACAACAGGGTCACGTGACTTTCAATAAATAACATTAAAAAGTCAAATGAACTTACCCTGACGAAAATGAGTGTTTGGGAGTCTCCGATCTTGTATTTTCCTTCTCCGACCTTGATGAGCTGAAACTGGATCGGACAGGAACATCGCCCCACCAACTCGCGCACCTGTTGAGAGATCAAAGACTCCGACGTTACATCAGCCACATCAGTTAAGCTCTTCCAGACTCTGTTCATTTTGACAACTTGCATCAAGGTGGTGACAGATCATGTCATGTGACATGTCAGTCACGGCACGAATAGATTAAAGGTAATATCGTTCCATATTCCCCTTCAGTTGAATTTAAATTATTCTTAATCCGATCACCATGCACACAGTTCTCTGACCAACACATCTCGCGATGGACAACGCTGACCAATGTTAAGTATTATGTCAGTTGGCTGAATGAGTAAGTTAAATAAAGCCGCACGTGATCTTACTGACACGCCCGTAGAATCGCGTGCTGCACGTGCGCCGGACAATAATCAGTGGACATTGTTTCCAGGTGTGAAACGTCGGAAAGCTGACCAAACTCCAGTCACGTGCTTCCAATCTCAGAGAGAGAGAGAATGGTTGCAGCTTAATGCCGAATCAGCAATTTTGCAGCTTTTCGCGGCGAACTACAAATCATAGACACGGTTAACACAATAAAAGGATAAATATTCCTGTAATTTGAATCTGTTAACACACTGAGAGTGCCACAATCTCGAGTCATTTTAGTTTGCACAGCTGGGACAAGTAAATTAGCACCCGTGAAGATCCGGGTTAGAATTGGTCTTCAGCCACCCATGCTTGTTGAAAGAGGCGGCTATGCTTGTCGTAGGAGGCGGGATCGGGTGGTCAGGGTCGCTGACTTCGTGAGTGAGTGAGTGAATGGAATTTAACGTCACATCGGCAATATTTCAGCATTTCGTGACGAACGCTGACTTGGTTGATGCATGTCATCGTTTCCCAATTGCGTTGATCGATGCTCATGATGTCAATCACTGGATTGTCTGGTCCAGACTCGATTATTTACAGCCCGCCGTCATATGGCTGCCATGCCTCTTGCAGCAAACATGTTTTGCAATTCTCAGCCCGGATCTGGATTTTCGTGCTTTATTTGCAGTTAAGATACCAATTATTTTATCTTCAGCGGACGAGGAATGTTTGAAGTAATATATTTCAAAGTATTCTGTAATTTTGGTTTGCAGCTTTGAAACATGGAGAGAAAGGTCAATGCATAAAAGATGTGTTTACAAACACAAGCATTCTAAATATAAATATTTTAAAGCCAAGCACAAAAGTACAACTATTTGTTTCGTTTTTTAATGACCTACCGATCTTTCTTGTGAAATAAGAAAAAAAAATAAACCATCAAAAAAGAAGTGCGACCAAAAGCGTTAAATCGATTTGAACTTGCAATGAACAACGCCACACAAGGAATGATTCATCGCCATGATGGTGAGTTTTTTGCACGGCTCGTTGAGATTGGGACATCCGATACCGCCACACAGATAAACCTGCACTCTGATAAATAATGTATCGCCTCAAAGACGAGTGAAACTGAAAAAGTACAGCCAAAACATTATCGCCATGAAATATTAATGTCCAACGCTTTGTCGATGTTCATCAAGTATTAACTACAACGATGAATCATATTCAGCACAACCATATTTAATTATAATATCCCATTGTAATTACGCTTCAAAATGTTCTTGCACGCACTTTCAAAAGAACCGGTGATATCGATAGTGTTCATCAGTTTCACTTTGTCAATGAGTGAGTGAGTGAGTGAGTGAGTGAGTGAGTGAGTGAGTGAGTTTAGGTATGGGCACTGTGTCGGCATCACACATCGGCCCCACTTAGGCAATCGAACCCGGGTCGTGACGTCACAATATCACTGCTTTCTTAATAAAGCACAACTCAACGTAAACCACATCGAACAAAATACAAGACCACGCGTTACGTGCTACACCCCCCACCCCCCAAAAAATAAAATAAATAATAAAAAAAATAAATTAATAGAGTTTTGCTAATAATTCCGAGGTAACTGAGGTACTTACTTTTTTATCTTCTTCGCTCAAAACGTGTTTGCTTCCATGCATTTTTGTTTTCATAAAACTGTCAATATTTTTGCAAGCAAATATTTTCATTTTACTGAATATTTAACACACAATATTTAAACCACGGACGCCGCATATGGACAATGTGAAGACGCTACACTCGCCAGTGTATGTCTTGTATGACGCCAACTGTCCTCTCCAAACAATAAATATCAACACCTATGACCTCTCCGTATCATGCCAACATTCCTCGCCCGAATGTGAGCCTCGTGGTCAATCCAAAGCAATCATATCACACCCATTCCAAAGAAAATATTAACCACAAGCCCATATCAGAGCAAACTTGCATTCCTTGAGACACCACAAGCCACAAATGGTATTCTCCAGAATCGTTTCAAAATAACACTATTTCTCAACGATGCAGAAGAAATACAGGCGATTCTACTCAAACAAACGAGCATGCGTTGTTCAGCATCGGTGTTGGAGATCAGCGTCATCTGCATATGATGTTGGTCTGCTTGTTTGGGGAGGGATTCCCGATAACCTCTTGTCTAACCTGTCCGAGTGTGAGGTGTTTTACGCGCTTTTAGCAACATTCCAGCTCTATCACGGCGTTTAACCTGTCTGAAACAACGGTAGCTCGCTGTGCCGGGTGCCCCGTCAGTATCTCGTCATACAATATGCACCGAGGTGTGGCATATATTATTCACGACGGATACCCTCTCAAATAACAGACGCTGATTGGTCTTCAAAGTGGCAGTAACGTGGTGACACTCTGAGCTTATTAATTCCACAGTGAGAGATGGTGTAAAAACTAAGATGTGGGGATCGATGACAGTTTGGGAATCAATCGATCTGATCAGTAATCATTGCAGATGGATGTCAAAGATGATATGCCGCCAGGATGCTGGAGGTAGGACGACAGTGCAGATCGATAACCCGCTGTATCGTGATTTCTTCACGATATGAATAATAATTTAACGACACTTTTTTATTTCTTGTTTCTCACGGATTTCTTTCACGGAGTGGGTCAGTTTAACTCTTGGACAGTATACATATTCAGCTTAATTTGGGAGGAAAGCCTAAAGTGAAGCAAATCTAAGACGGTTTCCTCCTTGGTGAAACCAACGAGCACGGGAATGGTGTGGACATAGATGTCTTTTTAAAAATATGCAGTTGTTGATCGAAATGAAACAAAGAACATGGGTAAGGTCATCTTCCCGAGGCAAGAGAGTCAACTGACCATAAAAGTCCAGTTTTCACCCTTGCCGAACTAGGCTGGTGTTATGGAATTACAATTTGGCTGGACTAACGAGTCTATGCATAGTCCAATCAAAATGACGCACCGAAATCGAAATCCGGTTCGTAAACTGTCATGCAGAGTTCGGTCGATTGCAGGATTTGCAAAGCATGTGCATCGCCAGCTCGTTGTCAACAGATATTTTCCAAATCTTTTCTTGTGTTTAACCAAGGTGCTCACGTCATTTGGTGTACTTCGAGAAGTAAGAATCTTTTTATCACAAAATAGATCTTGATGGTCGATCAGATCGTCTTGACTGGGCGCCACCATTTTGTTTGAAGCAAATGCATGTGATACGAGAGGTGGAATCTGATTGGTCCATATGGGAGACGCAGAATGGACATAACTCGCAATAGCCACTGGTGGCGCTACGATCGAGCCCAGGAATTACAGTCTAGTTCGGCAAGGGTGGAAACTGGACTTGTAAAGTCAGTTAACGCTCTTGCCTCGGGAAGATGGGGTAAGGTGAAATGTAACAACAGAAGAGTTTTCGGATTTTTTTAGGTGCTATTTATTGTGAAGTCAAACGCTGGCTTCTCTGCCTGGAGCAACGGGTGACCCTGTTGCCGTATGGGCGGATCTCCGCTGTGCAGAGTGACGGCCCTTAGACATGTCAGGATTAGCTGAATCACGGGTTCACGGCGTAATGTTGAAAATCTGAAGTGATCCAGGTCTTTGACCGTTACCAATTTGGAAGATCCCACCAGCACAGGAATGGTGCTGACCAACCATGAATCATGAGCAAGGTGAGTCGCCGATTTATACCAACGACCATAGGATTCTAGCACACCCAAGGGACGCAACTCCGCACAACGAATTTAGCACCTCAGACAATTATACTTCAAAAGCCTAATGGTAACTATGGTTATGAAAGAAAAGGTGTAATTAGTTTAACCAGTGTGAAAAAATAATTAGCTATGATGAGTTTGTAACGGCAGTTTGGTTGATTTGAACACATTGAGATAATTTGAATTGCTTCGATTTGAAATATTAGTGTAATTAGTTATTTGACATATGTCCCGCTCGGAGACGAGGCGTGACGAAACATGATCAGTTAAACATGTTTGTCAAGTAATTCCATGCAGCATTTAAATTCATGATTGGATCTTCTCAACCGATGAATCTCGAAATTTATCGATTAGTGTAACTTTGCTCTATTAAAGTCATGTTCAGTAAAAACTAGATCACACCCAACAATAAAACTAACTGTTTACTCCAGCACTGTTTTTTTCAAAATATACACTGGCCTTAAACCATAATTAAACATAAGCAAGGTTTGTTTGTTTGTTTGATGGTTTGTTTGTTTGTTTGTTGTTTAACGCCGCACTCAGCAATATTCCAGCTATATGACAGCGGTCTGTAAATAATCGAGTCTGGACCAGACAATCCAGTGATTGAAATCATGAGCATCGATCTACTCAAATGGGATACAATGACATGCATCGACCAAGTCAGCGAGCCTGACCACCTCATCCGGTTAGTCGCCTCTTACGACAAGAATAGTCGCCTTTTACGACAAACATAGTCGCCTTTTACGACAAACATAGTCGCCTTTTACGGCAAGCATATTGCCCTTTTACGGCAAGCAAAGTGGCCTTTTTCGGCAAGCATAGTGGCCTTTTTCGGCAAGCATAGTGGCCTTTTACGGCAAGCATAGTCGCCTGTTACGGCAAGCGGGTGTTCCACCACGGATCTTCACGGGGAGATTAGTACAGACGAGTACTTGAGAGGAGGCAAAAACCGAAGTTCGATTATCGAAAATTGCTTTCGATTGCTTGACCGTTTGGACCTTCTGATCAATCTTCGATTATTTAAATAAATCGGAACACCACTCGTGGTTAAGTGGACACTTGGATAATATTGTTCAGCATGGCATCAGAAGTTATATTGATCGGGTGTTTTGTTGTGCTGCTAGGGCCGTTCACAGTAGAGGCAGTTTGAGGCAAGGGGCAACACTATGGGGCTAAACCTTGTCCATCATTAACTGATTTTATTTATATGACTTAATATTAACGAAACACTACAAACCCAAGCTTTGTGCGCATCCGTGCAAATATTCAACGTGAATTAGGTCCGACTCCAAGTATCCGAGACATTTTATAAACGCTTCTCCTACAACCAAAAGCCTGAGTACAGACAGAGTTATCTCCCTTCTATTGTGATTTATCAAGCTCCTTCCCAGCGCGTGACACCTTCGTTACACTCTCGGTAGTATAGAGAGCTCCGGGAACGTACTATCGCTGTGAGGAGCTTGGTGATTTATGAGTTTATCCGATTCATCGCACATCTCCGTCACATGAGCGAGACAGAAACAACAGTCTATCACGTGTATGTTCCGCTATGTTTGTGTTTGTCTATTCAAAACCAAATCATGTCCATGTCATAGGCATGGAATGAGACCCGTGGAGATCCGGCTTGGAATAGGTCTTCAGCAACCCAGGCTTGTCGTAAGAGTGAGAGTGAGTTTTGGTTTTACGCTGCTTTTAGCAATATTCCAGCAATATCACGTCGGGGACACCTGGAATGGGCTTTACAAATTGTACCCATGTCGGGAATCGAACCAGGGTCTTAGGCGTGACGAGTGAACGCCTTAACCACTAGGCTACCCGACCGCCCCCTTGTCGTGAGAGGCGACTACCGTGATCGGGGAATCAGGCTCGCTGACTTGGTTGATGCATGCATCGTATCCCAATTGCGTGGAACGATGCTCATGATGTCATTCATACAATCATAATCAGGGTTTCTGTCTGCCTATTAAGTTATGTTCATCTGTAGACAACCTCGTTCAGGTACTGAAGGGTGGCGAGTGAGTGAAGAATCATTTGATCCTGGGTTCAAATCCCTGATTCCCCTGATTTTGTCAGCACCATATTCGTGCTCGTGGGTTTCACCATAGTCGTAATACCCGTGAAGATCCGGGGTAGAAGAGGTCTTCAGCAACCCATGCTTGCCGTAAAAGGCGACTATGCTTGTCGTAAGAGGTGGTCAGGCTCGCTGACTTGATCGATGCATGTCGTATATCATTTGGTTGATGCATGTCATCGTATCACAATTGGTCCAGACTCGATTATTTACAGACCGCCGTCATATAGCTGGAATATTGCTGAGTGCGGCGTTACACAGCAAAAATGCGTTGTACCCATGTTAGGAATCGAATCGCTTTGGCATGATTAGCGAGCGCTTTAACCACCAAAGTCCTCGACACTTGATATAGAACCACGAAATATCGCGATTATTAATTAACGAAGACAGCTGCATGTTTCCTAATACTTTATAAAGTCAAAAACAAGCCTTTCCGGCTTTTAGGAATATCACTGGCAGCTCTGGAAAATAATTGAGTTTTGACGTGTGATTACAATCCGGGGTTGGCAGTCACGTGACTGGGAGGGTCTATATTTAGCAGTGCACGCATCTCGAACTGGGCCAAGGGCGCTTTAAATTCAAAGTCTGCACTTTTTTCTTTCAGTTCGTGCTAGTAAAGTAGCACGCTGCACGCGCTGCTATATTTAACTGCTTGCAATCACTCGACTGTCGACCCTCACCCAGACTGTAGTTCTGACCTATATATTCCTTTCAGTGGAGTACTAGTCGCACAAATCATAACAGGAAGCGTCCCCATTCAGATCAATTTATAATCGTTGACATACATTGTAAGGTTTGAGTTACAGAAGATGGCATTTGGCGGGGAGTTATAACACGATAGAGTTTAATCCCATGTTAATGTTATATCTAGACTAACATATAGTCTCTGAAATGAACATATCGTACAGAAAAAAACAGTTGGTCAGTTATCTTAATAAAAATCTAATAAAAAGGGAGCCCAGTGATTCTCTCATTTTCAGATACTGCAGTAATCTAGACTTGCCAAACATTATAGACTTGCATGGACTGTAGTTGATATAAATGTATCAGGGTCTGTAAGACAGACTATGTTATATCCAGCCATACATCATTCTGACCCGTGAAGATTCCGGGGTAGAATAGGTCTTCAGCAACCCATGCTTGCCGTAAAAGGTGACTAACGGGATCGGGTGGTCAGGCTGCTGACTTGGTTGATGCATGTCATCGATCCCAATTGCATGGATGGATGCTCATGATATCAATCACTGAATTGTCTAGTCCAGACTCGATTATTTACAGACCGCCGTCATATAGCTGGAATATTGCTGAGTGCGGCGTTAAACAACAAACCAACCAACCATACATCATTCTTCACATATAAAATATCCCCGTCCGATAGTGTACAGTTGTGTCACCAATGTGTTAGGTTTGAAGCCGCTTTGAGCAATATTCCAGTCATATCACGGAGTGTCAGCTTAATGTGGGAGGAAATCCCGAAGTCATTCAGGCCTTAGACGTTTACCACTTCGGTGAATTTGTCACCATTGAAACTTGGCAATCATTTACATTTAGAGGGACTTTCAGGTTTTGCGACATTCACCCGGACTGGGTAATTAAGGAAGTATGCTGTCTTGACACAAATTGTGAAAGTCTTTTTCTTAAATTGAGATTTATTTCAGCATTGAACAAAATGCAGCAATGTAAACCATTTGGTAATGAAGCTTTTTTCTCTTTCTTACATGGGCGTGTTAAGAAATATGAGGCAACGTAAGACAAAAACACTGGTGTTAAAATAACGCACGGCATGTTAATTATCATATCCTCAATTGGGTATTTATAAACTTTAATTTGGGATTTTTTTACCAAATTAGCCCCTGAAAATGTCTAGTTTCGTTCCCTTATAAAAGACAAAATACAAGACGTCTGAATAATATTCAACGAAACGCGACCTGTCAAATTACATGTGGCGAAAGGCGATATAAACTTTCAACTCCTCACATATAATATTATTGAACATGTTGAAAGAACGAAACTTGAGTAGAATATTTCACAATCCATGATTGTGTCATTCTTATATTGGTCCAGATACGCAATGGACATACATCTATATTTAGCTCAAAGTGGACTTTCCCCTGATAAGATAACAGTGGACTCGACTTGAACTAGACCAGACCGATCGTAACCCTCAGCTCCTTCAGACGGAAAACGCCAAATTCAAGGGAAGTAACTCCAGTATCCTTATCAATCACAGCAACACGGGTCACCTAATATGAAAGTGTGGTCTTGTTGAGGAGTGGTCTAATGTTTGTAATGCATTCATCCGCTTCAATAATCATAGATGATTTTCATGACCTGTCTATAGCTACATTTAATACGCGTGGCATCATCCTTAACAAAACAGTGGCGGTGAGGTAGCCTAGTCAATAAAGTGTTGGCTCGTCACGCCGAAGACCCGGGTTCGATTCCCACATGTGGACAATGTCCGAAGCCCATTTCTGGTGTTCCCCGCCGTGATATTGCTGGAATATTGCTAAAAGCGGGATAAAACAGTACTCACTCGCCCTTATCAAAATATGACCTTCATTGACCAAATATGGTGGTCCTTGGTGAACAAGGATATACTGTAAATGTACTGTGACATAAACATGTACAAATATAACATATCTATTTAAACATAACAAGGGTAAGGCTACCAAACGGGTCTTTTCACGTTGCCCAAAAAATTCGTTTACATGTACCGAGACGGTATCGCAATAATCATAAATGCATGTCTCCGAGTCCCGTAACAACACAAGATGCGTCCTATTTTACACGGGGTAAATGCACTTAAGCACACCTCCGCTGACAAACATGTGAATAAAATCTCCATTGTCACCGCCAATGCAATCTGCTGTCATTCCCTTTAATTCATTCGCTCGTATACTGCTTGGCTGTTTGGAATCGCGATGAAACCTGAACTCCCGACACTGTATTCCACTCCCGCGGGGTAATCTTTTCATACATGCGATGCCTCCAACAAAGCATATCCTGTGAGGAGCGTTGAGCGTGAAATAGGCTGGAAGAACGACATACTGTCTTGTTATAAGGGTGCAGACTTGATTGACTGGGTATGTCTGGTGTGAAGCGCACACAATGTGATTACCTACTCATAACACAGAAAATTCGGAGGTGGGAGGCGAGGGACTGTCAACAAGGCAATTCAATGTTAATTCACATGGAACTCCGTAATGCTTCCTGCCGAGACTGTAGGTTGTTTATGTATCGAATTCAGCCTATTTTTTGTGTTAAACCCTAAAGGACATTATTTTTAAGATGGGGTTTAACGTTCAGCTCAAGATTACTGCAAATGTGTGTGTGTGTGCGTGCGCGCGCGCGGGGAGGAATGGCGGCGGAGGTATTGCCAGGTGAATAGAGCTAGTCCACTGAGATCCGATGCCGCAGTTTAACACGAATACCCTATTCGGACGCAGATAAATGACGCTCTACCACAAGACAACGGAGGCGGTATAATATTTTGATGTATGTGAGTAACCATGGTTTTACGCCGCTTTTAGCAATATTCTAGCAATATGACGGCGGGGGACACTAGAAATGGGCTTCACACATAGTTACCATATAGGGAATCGAACCCGGGTCTTAAGCGTAAAGAGCGAACGCTTTAACCACAAGGCTACCCGACCGCCCCTTTTAGTTTGGAACGTTACTATAATTAAGTTAATACCATGATACTAAGGGCACTAGTCACGCGTGTTCGCAATCGCAAGCGAGCAAGATTTTCGCCAAGTAAACAACCCAGTCCATATTACAGTGGCCAGCAATGATATTCAGAGAGTTAATAATGAGTGAGATGACTGTGGCGTCGATTTGGACAGCACTTCAGATTTATCACGGCGTGTAAGCTGCATGTGGGGGGAAATACCCAAGTGATGCAGGTCTCAGTCGTTAACCGAGAACAGTTGCTGCTTACAAACCAAGGTTCATAATCAGTGTAACTCATGGATTCGAACATACGACAACAAGATCTGGAACGCCTATTGAATGAAAACTGCTTTGACGACCTGACCGACCGTGCTCCCGGGGGGGGGTGCTGAAGACCTATTCTACCCCGGATCTTCACGAGTCGACTAGACAATTCATGAGCATCGATCCACGCAACTGAGATATGATGCCATTTATCAACCAAGTCAGCTAGCCTGACCACCCGATCCTGTTAGTCGCCTCTTATGACAAGCAAAGTCACCTTTTACGGCAAGCATGGGTTGCTGAAGACCTATTCTACCCTGGATCTTCACGGGTCAGTTGATAGAGTAAGCATATTTGGGTCGCCTTGTCTTGTGTTGAACCATGATATAGCAAACTCTTAACGAGTACGTCTACTCAATATCTGTGGCCTGTCCTCGGTCTCTATGTCATTGAGTGTCATGTCCTCGACGTTACCCGCGTCTAGTGTAGAGCTACCTCGCTGTTATCAACACCCTTTCCTATCTCCAAGACTGGACGTTTGATAACCTCTTCACGCCCGCCTGCAACACAATGCCTCTTCGTTCTGTTATGCATAATGTATAAGCTGTGATAATACGGACGCCAGTGTGACACCAAGGTCAGGATGACATAGTTTATGATAACCGGACACTTCAACTGGACCTGATTTTTATGATGAAGTTGAGACTCGTTAATCCGCACCAGGGTTAACGGATAACCAGACGAAGGACATATGGGTCTTAACAGGATAATGAGTTTGTATTTAATGTCCCGATCTTGTTGATACACAGAGCAAATCGAGAACACCTGTGGCATATATTTATTTGAGTGAAGGACAACAATATAGAGGGGGCACGGGTGGCCCAGTCGTCTAAGGCGCCGCGATCCGTTGTGCAGAGTTGCGTCCCTTGGGCACGCGAGAAACCTATGATTGTGGGCTCGATTCCGTGTTCGCCCTGATTATGTTTCTAGGTTTGTCAGCACCATACCCGTGCTCGTGGGTTTCACCGAAGTGGTATAAACGTCTGAGACCTGCATCACTTCGGGCTTTCCTCCCACATTAACCTGACACGCCGCGATATAACTGGAATACTGTTAAAAGCAGCGTTAAACCCAACTCACTCAACAATATAGAAACGCCGAAGCTGGGTGTCGGACCCACATCAGTGGTGCCTGATGATTATTGTGATGATATTAATGAGAATGATAGGAACACCAAGATCATGATAAACTATTACTGGATTACCTAATTAATTACATAATTTAAATATCAAGATCATAAATGATGCCGTTTTCAGCGTCATTACACCAGTCCTCTCATCTAGCGCTTGAACTCAATTATTCCGCCGTTGAGTCGGCCTAGACCGAGTCATCACTATGGCATATAACTAACCCACGCATCCGGTCGACGTGGTGAAATGTCGTTAAGAGATTCCCTCGCACGATTACCTGGACGCTTATCATTTGCCCTACCTCACGTTACACCAATTACCTGCATTGCCCTTCCACCGTGATCACAACTGACAACATATTGAGTTCCATTTTCCGTCATCCCTGCTACAAAGTTGTTTATAGGCGAGGGGAGCCCTATTTCTGGTTCTTTGTTTACGGTCAACAAGCCATGTTGTTTTGTGGCTTTAGCATGTTTGCTTTCAATTGTAGCCGTCAGTTACACTCAGCCTCTTACAAACGAGAGGAACATCCGAACAGACATGTCTCAACGTCGACCGGTTTAAAAATACACAACCACACTCACGTAAGTATATACTTATCAACCTTTCCCAAAGTATGAATCAGATGAATATCCGATCTAATCCGCAGGGATTATGTCGTTGTTTAACGGAGCGGTCAGTAATTTGTGGGATTATCGTGCTGTTCAGCGGACTAACCTATGCCAACATGGCCGCGGAGGTGGACACACCCCTTAATAAAGTTAATCCAAATGTCACCAGGCTGTGGTTGAGGAGATAGTGAGAGTGGGGCCCGGGATGAAAAGATTAAGGGAGGTGTTAAGGTATAGTGCTGTTGTTGTAACAGTGTTTTATGGCGACACGCTGGACTGTACACGTGGTCAGAGGTCCAGGAGAGAGTTTGAGAGTAAACTGACTTGGGTGTGGCTTCCGGGAACGCTTGGGGATAAGACATGCTTCAGAAATGTTTGGGGAAAGATTACCGAACCACAAACACGTACTGAGGGCGTTGGTCCGCGTAGTGCTTCAAAACTTGTAGTGTTGTGTCCAGCGACAATTCATTCAAACAGAGTGGCAGGATGGCACAGAGGTTAATGTGGTTGCTTGTCACGTCTACGACGCGAGTTTGATTCGACCTCAAATCGTAAATGTCTAAGGGACATTAATCTTTTGAACCTTGGTCTGTCAGCACCCGTGATCCTGGTTTTCTTCAGAGTCAGACCGTCTGCGACCTGCGTCACAAACCCAAATAATTCTTAAAGCGGCGTCAAACCTTACTCACTCACTAACACAGAGTCAGGAAACTAAAGAGTGATGAGAGGGCACATAGGCAGGTGCTATTAACGAATCATTAATTCAATTTTGGAATATATAAATGGGTGAGTGAGTGAGTTGGGTTCAGTGACACGTTTAACAGCATTCCAGCTTAAAGTAGGAGGTAAGCCTGACGTGATGCAGGTCTAAGACGTTTACCACGAGTATGGTGCTGACAAACCTAGAAACAGAATCAGGGTGAAGCGGGATTTGAACCCAGGATCATGTTTCTGGTGGGTCCAAGGGACGAATTGCGTCGTCTCATACGACTGGGCCCCCCGTACCCCCGGAATTTATGATTTGGTTGGTTGGTTTGTTGTTTAACGCCGCACTAAGCAACATTCCAGCTATATGACGGCGGTCTGTAAATAATCGAGTCTGGACCAGACAATCCAGTGATTTACATCATGAGCATCGATCCACGCAATTGGGATCGATGACATGCATCAACCAAGTCAGCGAGCCTGACCACCCGATCCCGTTAGTCGCCTTTTACGACAAGCATAGTCGTCTTTTACGGCAAGCATGGGTTGCTGAAGACCTATTCTACCCCGGGATCTTCACGGGTCTGGAATTTATGAATGATGAGCTATAACTGATATATTGTATGTCTAATCAGTATGTACATTAACTTGCGAATACATCAGCCGCTCTGGGCGTATAATGTGTGGCTATTATCTAACTCATCAGAGCGACCCAACACTAACCTACCCTTGGTCATAAACTGTCAACGATAAGCGTTCATTATTGGATAATAGGACAAGTCTAGCAGAACCCATCTATATCTAAAACACGTCTCAAGCCTCATGATCTATGTGGTTTTCCCCCAACATAAAAACCTTTATCCCCCGATTAAATACGTATGAAGGAATTCCAGCCAACAAGTGCGCAGGTCATGAAGAAGTGCTAACCTGAATCCTCCAACGGACAACGACACAAGCCTCTATTGTGGGGGGATTGACTTGTGAGGCGGGATATAATCTATAATCAAATTTAAGCAACAACTCGGGCCATTGTCGTTGAATTCTTTCAGCGGGAGGTGGCACCGCAACACATTGCTAATGTAACAGAGACAGCGTGGCGACATCGTGATATCTAACGTATGTCTGTGTGGGACAGTAACAATTTGATATCATGATCTTCACGTATGTATGTGTACGACAGAAACATTGTTTTTGTTTGTTTGTTATTTAACGTCGAACTCAGCAATATGACGGAGGACTGAAAAATAATCGAATCCTGGCCATACAATCCTGTGATTTACATCATGAGCATCGATCCAAGCAATTGGGATACGATGACATGCATCAACCAAGTCAGCGAGCCTGACCACCCGATCCTGTTAGTCACCTCTTACGACAAGAATAGTCGCCTTTTACGGCAAGCATGGGTTGCTGAAGACCTATTCTACCCCGGAAGCTCCACGGGTTTGTATCAAATATGTGACAAAGGACTCGCTTACTTGATTGATGCATGTCATCGTATCTCTATTGCAAAGATCGATGCTCATCATGTCAATCATCGAGATTGTCTGGTCCAGACTCGATTTTTAACCGACCGCCGCAATATAGCTGGAATATTGCTGAGGACAAGTGAGTATTGTTTATCGGCACTTTAATCAATATGATCAGATAACTGGGTGACACCAAGAATGTGCTTCACGCGTTGCCATGTGGAGATTCGAACCCAGGACTTAATAACCAATAAAAAGCGCAATAACCACAAAGCTACCCTACCGCCCTTATTACAGCAACGCCAAATGGACACAATATGGACGTCACAGTTACAATTGATCACCATGCCGAAACCAGTCTTTTCAAGAAGAAGCACACTGGAGTAACCGATCCCCATCACGTCAGTGTATTTACTGATACACTGACTCTAGTTTTGCAGTTTAATGTCAGTCATCCGTGGCCCCCAATATTGGACAAGGGTTTGTCTTGCAAACAGGTTACTCTTCGTCCCACGCAGCCAAGGGCATGAACTCCTGGGCCCACTTGCACAAAGCGATCTTAGCGCTACAACTATTGTAAGCCTATGTTAAAGTATGGGAGTTACGATCATCTTTGCGCTAAGATCGCTTTGTGCAAGTGGGTCCTGGTCTTGCCCGACACACTAACCCACGCTTCTGAATTCACGCTGCTATTTTCTGGCTCTGTGAATGAAGGGGAATATTTTCACTGGATCGTGCTTGGCCTGTATTGAGGGAAGATCAAGGCATTCTTACGGTTTCTTTGATACACTATTACAAGCGCTGGTAAATACCTTTTGCTTTGGACTTGACAAGCGCAAGCGCAAGACGGGCATGAATGGAAAAGATTTTCTTTGAGAAAATGTATATTCAGTGTTAATGGACAAACGTGTTTAAGTGTTGATTCTAGTTTGCATTCACCCTTGTTAGATATTCATGGCCACGATTCCTGCTATACATCAACACATAAATAAACCTTTATTTGATCATTTAAATCAATTATTGAAACAAGATGATTTCTGGTTCAGCTTGACATTCATTCAAGTTTTACTCATATATAGCTCACGTCAGAAATGACATTTCTTATTCTAAAAGCGTCATATACAAACTCCGTTGCTAGGAAACACGATGGATATCACACGCTGACATAAAACAAGAATGGTTATGAACATGTTGTGTTTTTTAAATAGTGATGCAGACATGCTTTTGCAGGCTGCAACAATATCTGGTGCACTACCAGGCACCGCGTCCCGGTGTTGTCGTCTACACAGACATGCGAGGCTGCAACTGTCGAAGCACACCAACAATGGCGTCCGTCATAAACCAAACTGTCGTCAAGATGGCGACATTACGTTTCTTTATTGTTTTCTACACTCCCACTTCAGTTCACGTTTGAGTGAGTGAGTTGGGTTTAACGCCGCACTTAACAGTATTCCAGTTATATCGCGGCGTGTCAGCTTAATGTTGGAGGAAAGCCCGAAGTGATGCAGGTCTCAGAGGTTTACCACTTCGGTGAAACCCACGAGCACGGGTATGGTGCTGACAAACCTTGAAACATAATTGAAGCGAACCGGGATTCGAACCCACAATCATAGGTTTCTGGCGTGCCAAAGGGACGCAACTCTGCACAGTGAGTCGGGGGGTGGTGATTTTATCGAAATTAATAGAGTGAGTTTGGTTTTACGCCGCTTTTAGCAATATTCCAGCAATATAACTGCGGGGGACACTACAAATGGGCTTCAAACATGGTACCCATGTCGGGAATCGAACCCGGGTCTTCGGCGTGACAAGCGAACACTTTAACCACTAGGCCATACCGAAATGTCCCATACAGACACGACATGGTTTAAAGGACCTTCCCCTGTCTAACCGGCATAAAAAAGGGCCAATCCTGACCCGGAATCCCCACAGGGACAAGACAGCGCTTCGAGACACATTTTTGTTACTCAAAACACATTATATTTCAGAACTACCACAATGTCCAGGGTGCTGTTGTACAAAGCGATTTTAGCGCCAAGGTGATCGTAATCCCATACCTTAAGATAGACTTTATGACAGTCGTAGTGCTAAGGTTGTTTTGTACAGCGGCACCCTGACCACTACCTCAACCCACGAACACCCCACCAGATCCCACCCCAAGAAACCAAGAGTATCAAACGATCGGGTACATTACAGTTATCGAGCACCTGGCATTCAATCATTCAACGTAAACTACACATACACATAGGCCTGAGCTAAAGGTCAGCCAGTGGTCAGATATGTCCAGTATCGGCAAGCAGGGAATGGCCGTACACTGTTTACCTGTCAGCAGCGGTCATTGATATGCTGTTTACCTATCCACTACACCAGACAGGGTAGATCTGTGTTCAGCCAAGTCGGGTCGGCTATCACAGGTAACATTATTCAGAAACAGAAATCGCATAACACCGACATGAGTGAGTGTGTTGGGTTTAACGCCGCTTTTAACAGCATTCCAGTTATATCGCGGCGTGTCAGCTTAATGTGGGAGGAAAGCCCGAAGTGATGCAGGTCTTAGACGTTTACCACTTCGGTGAAACCCACGAGCACGGGTATGGTGCTGACAAACCTAGAAACATAATCGGGGTTTCTGTCTGCCTATTACGCTATGTTCATCTGTAGACAACCTCGTTCAGGTACTGAAGGGTGGCCATCTTGGAGAGTGAGTGAAGAATCATTTGATCCTGGGTTCAAATCGCTGATTCCCCTGATTTTGTCAGCACCATACTCGTGCTTGTGGGTTTGACCATAGTCGTAATACCCGTGAAGATCCGGGGTAGAATAGGTCTTCAGCAACCCATGCTTGCCGTAAAAGGCGACTATGCTTGCCATAAAAGGCGACTATGCATGTCGTAAGAGGTGGTCAGGCTCGCTGACTTGATCGATGCATGTCGTATATCATTTGGTTGATGCATGTCATCGTATCACAATTGGTCCTGACTCTAAGTGTGTGCGTGTGTTTGTTTGTCTATTTTTTTGTGTCTGTGTGTAAAGAAAGGAGTTACTGACGTGTTCAATTCATAAAACGACGTGTGCATGTTTGTGTGTGTGGCTTAGTGTGTGCGTGTGTCTCAGTGTATGCGTGCATGCGTGCGTATGAATGTCTGTGTGAGTCTGTGTGAAAGGAAAGTCGTTACCCCTAAGACAAGGACGTGGCTAATTTATATAACGACGCGTGCATGTGAGTGTGTGCGTGTGTGCGTGTGCGTATGTGTGCATGCGTGGTTGTGTGTGTGCGTGCGTGTGCGTGCGCGTGCGGGCGTGTGTGTGCGTGCGTGTCTGTCTGTGTCTATGTAAAGAAAGTAGAAAGAAGGACCCCTAAATTCCTCACATCTACCTTTGTGAGTGAGTTTGGTATAACGCCGCTTTGAACGACGTGTCAGCTCGCTTGATATGGGGGGAGAACTCCACCTGTTTGGGTAAAGGGAAATTATTCCGACGTGTTCGTGTTGACGTGTACATGACGTTCAAGTATGTACATCAATATATCAGGCCAACTACAGTGGGAACTACCTGCCCATATCCCCCAGTGGCCAGTAAATATACAGCCAAGAAGTTTATTGCTTCCTGTGTAAATACCTAGACTTGAGCGGTCTTTCTTTCGCTATGAGAAAGTGCAATAAATCCCTTTGCGAGTGAGAATGGTTTTACGCCACTTTTAACAATATTCCTCCAATATCACGGCGGGGGACAACAGAAATGGGTTTCACACATTATGCGAGCGAATGAATAAAAAGGAATGACAGCAGATTGCATTGGCGGTGACAATGGAGATTTTATTCACAT
This sequence comes from Haliotis rufescens, assembly GCF_023055435.1. Classification (NCBI taxonomy): domain Eukaryota; kingdom Metazoa; phylum Mollusca; class Gastropoda; order Lepetellida; family Haliotidae; genus Haliotis; species Haliotis rufescens. Next base: position 26,731,440 of record NW_025963835.1, on the reverse strand, counting down.
GTTTGTCAGCGGAGGCGTGCTTAAGTGAATTTACCCCGTGTACAATAGGACGCATCTTTAAGTGTTGTTACGGGACTCGGAGATATGCATTTATGATTATTGCGATACCGTCTCGGTACATGTAAACGAATTTTTTGGGCAACGTGAAAAGACCCATTTGATAGCCTTACCCTTGTTATGTTTAAATAGATATGTTATATTTGTACATGTTTATGTCACCGTACATTTACAATATATCCTTGTTCACCAAGGACCACCATATTTGGTCAATGAAGGTCATATTTTGATAAGGGCGAGTGAGTACTGTTTTATCCCGCTTTTAGCAATATTCCAGCAATATCACGGCGGGGGACACTAGAAATGGGCTTCGGACATTGTCCACATGTGGGGAATCGAACCCGGGTCTTCGGCGTGACGAGCGAACTCTTTAACCACTAGGCTACCCCACCGCCCCTATAACTCTCTGACAATAAAATATAAAAAGTTAACGTCAGAGAATAACCAACCTCGCTTGGCCGATAAAACAGATTCCATTTGGCGTAAAATTATTTAAATAGATCACTGAAAATTAGTCATGACACCAGGTGTTCGCAAAACAAAAACAGCTATAAAACTGACAAAAATATATAACAGGCATTTTGAACACATCTGTGACGATAAATAAAATATGGTTCGAATTGTATGTATGATTACATTTCCGAACCTGACACTGTGAACGTAGCGTGTCGAGCACGACCCAGCCTACCACGATAATAGCAGAATACATAAACTCGCGTTTATACGCGTTATAAACCAAATCCTACCAGGGCGATAAATTAATAATTTGATATTCCACGTTGGTTGTTTTATTACCCACGGAGCGGCTACTTGTGTTTTATTGAGTTGCGATGATGTTTATTGGTATTACTTTACGGGCTGTGAAGCGGAGTGAGTGAGTGAGATGTGTTTAACAGTATTCCAGTTATATCACGGCGTGTCAGCTTAATGTGGGAGGAAAGCCCGAAGTGATGCAGGTCACAGACGTTTACCACTTCGGTGAAACCACGAGCACGCGTATGGTGCTGACAAACCTAGAAACATAATCGGGGCGAACCGGGATTTGAGCCCACAATCATAGGTTTCTGGCGTGCCCAAGGGACGCAACTCTGCACAGCGAATCGCGTCGCCTTAGACGACTGGGCCCCCCGTGCCCCCGGAGCGGAGTGATGGCCTAGCGGTTAAAGCGTTTGCTCCTCACGTCGAAAACCCGGGGTCAATTCCCGTTATAGGTACAATGTGTGAAGCCGATTTCTGGTGCGGCCTGTCGTGATATAGCTGGAATATTGCTAAAAGCGGCGTAAAATTATACTCACTCACTCACAACAGGGTCGATTCCTCATGGGTACAATGTGTGAAGCCCATTTCCGGTGCCCCCAGTCGTGATATAGCTGGTAAAAGCGGTGAAAACCATCCTCACTCACTCATGGGTCGTGATGATGCAGGTATATGTTACTTATTGAGTTGTGGTGGTGGATAGAGGTTAACTAGAAAGCTGATACCGTCACACAGGATTTCATTATAGTTTGACAACATATTTCACTGAAGAGAGATCAATAAATATACACTGTCCAATCTGAACAAACACATCAGACCTTGGTGTTGAATGCGTTGGGTTTATGCGCCACTTTGAACAGTATTTCAGCTGACACGCAATGAAATATACTACTCACAAGGAGTAAAAGAGCACCTGATTCTTGGTATGTCATGACAGATTAACTACAGTGATATGAAAGAATCGGGTGTTCTTTAACTTCTTTTGAGTAGTATATATCATTACGTGTCAGCTTGATGTGGGAGAAATCCCAAAGTGACGCTGGTCGTAATCATTATGTACGTTGATGATGACTGAACAATGTTTACAGTCAGAGCATAATTTGGACTCAACCCCTCGTCGGTTCCTGGCACACGAAGGGGCGCAACTCTGCACCCATGCCACCCAGTGTTAAAACGAGCTGAGTAACAATGCATAATCACCAATATGAAATCAATGAGACTGTCTCGAGTCTCAAGCAGCAAAGTCAGTGGGTGATGGCGTGAACATCGACCATACCGATCGTCCATACTCAGACGCCATGTTAGCCACACAATCCCCATTTTGGTAGAGTGTTACTAGACCTAAATGCAGATCGTCTGGTGTGAGTGAGTTGGGCGTAACGCCGCTTTTGAACAGTATTCCCTATATCATAGACTAACGCTTACGTCCATGAAAACATCTCTTAAAAATAATTGTAATAAATTAATTATTTTCAAAAGAGCCTTTCCTCCTCTCAAGAGTCCTCTGCATGAGAAATCAAGGAAACTAGACTTGGTTTAGTTTGATCTAGACTTGCCCAGGCTTTTAGTGAAATAAGTGGGAGGAAAGCCCGAAGTGAGGCAGGTCTCAGACGTTTGCCACTTCGGTGAAATCCACGAGCTCGGGTATGGTGCTGACAAACCGAGAAACATAATTATGGCGAAACGGGATTCGAACCCACTATAATAGGTTTCTGGCGTGGCCAGATCGCTTTGAAACAGGTGCGCGTTGTTTGAGTAGGTAGATGTATTATATCTTCAATCGACTACGCTTTCATTTAAATTACATATGTTGTCTGGGGATGTATTTCAAACACTATGCAAAGGTCACCTGCAACAGATGTCGTATTAATTGCAAAGTTGTCATGGAAACGAAATTGTGTCAGGGAAAGCCGATAATTGACAACACGTCCATATGAGCTGGATTATTGCTGAGTGCGGCGTTAAACAACAAACACATACACACTTAATGCTAAGCTCTTACTGCGCAATACGATAACAGCAAACACCCATGCAGCAAACACCAAGAATCAAGTTTATTCATCTGTAGGGTCTGTGGGGTTGGTTTGGTTGGGTTGGTTTGTTGTTTAACGCCACACTCAGCAATATTCCAGCTATATGACGGCGGTCTGTAAATAATCGAGTCTGGACCAGACAATCCAGTGATTAATATCATGAGCATCGATCCACGCAATTGGGATCGATGACATGTATCAACCAAGTCAGCGAGCCTGACCACCCGATCCCGTTAGTCGCCTTTTACGACAAGCTTAGTCGCCTTTTACGGCAAGTATGGGTTGCTGAAGACCTATTCTAACCCGGAATCTTCACAGGGGCTGTGGGGTTGGAAACCGGATGGGTGTAATACAGGGAACCCCCTCTTCAACCACGACAAACACCCTCTCCAATACATCTGATATTTTTGTTTAAAAAGTTAGAACCGATACAGTGCTGTCTAGCTGTACTGTCATTCTGTCAACCAACACATACATGCAATCGGAATAAGTGTTTGTTTACAAGCTCTCGTGATCCGACAGCAAAGTAAACAAAGACTTCATTCAGAGTTAAAAAATCACGATCAGTTACTTATGGCTTAATTGAAACTGGTGGAATCGAAGCTCACTGACTTCATCTACCACGTGGATGTGTAATGCATCTCCAAGGGTCGATACACAATCACTGGCAAACGTCTCTGTGACTTGCTCAATATTTACGCTGCAACTCCGCTAACAATAAGCCTGTGAGATCTTCCATGAAGTTAATTTGTTGAGCTGTAACTTTCACATGACTTCCATATCCTTCACGTCACCCCAAAAATCAATTTTAATTACTAGCTTCATTTGCTGAGATACACTTCTTGGCAACATGCTTTGACCGAGTGGGACACTTCTCTCCCGATGCGCTCGGGTTCCAGTAAACGTGATACTTGTGTTATTTCTTGGAAAATCAGTTAGAGAGGAGTGAGTGAGTTTGATTTCACATGAAACGACATTTGACTGTAACATGCATTCATGAAACATGTGTGCGCCATTTGTAGTGAATGAGTGAGTGAGTTTGATTTGACGTGTGTGTGTGTGTGTGTGTGTGTGTGTGTGTGTGTGTGTGTGTGTGTGTGTGTCCCCATTTCATAGTGATAGCCCACTTAGATACCAGTTTAACATGAACACCCCACTCAGACACAGTATACAGACTCCGTACGACCCGTCCTTGTTTTAGCCTCTTCATGCCCTCTTTTTATCGAACCCTGGACCTTCCGCTCTCGACACAACATAAAACCAAAAACGTTATACATATGATGTAATATGAGTGAGACAGGTAAAGCTTGGTCGTGGGTAAACTAAGAGAATATTAATACTCCGAGACTACCGATTAAAAAAATAACGACATGTATTGACACAAATTCGTTATATCTAATATGTGACATATTCCCTATTTATTATGTTAAATAGACTCGGTGCAAGGTCTCTATACTGTCATAAACAGGAGAGGTGAAGGTCACCAACAAGCCGAGGACAGATGGTGTTTAAATCCGCCTGCAGCTGATACAGCATCACAAGTCGCTGACTGAGATCGAACATCTCTCCCTCGCGAAACGGAGATCCAAGATCGATATATCGATCCAAGTTGAGGGTCGGCCTGGGGAAAGAGGAATAGCCTGGGGAAGGAATTCCTCAGATGCAACGTGTGGGTGCATAGGTGTTGGTACTGCGAGGAAACGACATGTCAGCACTTTTTGTGATTTTCCTGCAGTTTTAATCTAAAGAGCATGAAACCTTGCGGCACTCGAGGCATGCAGATTGCGTACGTTTACTATTGGGACGGGCCCCAAGCACATTAATATGTGTATTATTAACATTCCGGACCCGTGAAGATCCGGCGTAGAATAGGTCTTCAGCAACCCATGCTTGCCGTAAAAGGCGACTAACGGGATCAGGTAGTCAGGCTCGCTGACGTGGTTGGTGCATGTCATCGTATCCCAATTGCGTGGATCGATGCTCATGATGTCAATCACTGGATTGTTTGGTCCAGACTCGGTTATTTACAGACCGCCGTCATATAGCTGTAATATTGCTGAGTGTGGCGTTAAACAACAAACCAACCAACCTAAGATCTTAAGCTCTAACGAGTAACACCGTCCATATCAAACCCATATAAGAACAAAGGCATTCATGTGCTATCGCCGTATCATATTCAAAAGCAACTTCTTGATAAGTGTGTTTGGTTATCGAAAAGACCATAATGATATTATCGCTGTAATAAACATAAACAAATACGATTATCATATCATGGATTAGTTTTGTTTGTCGATGACACAAAATCATGACAAAGAGGCTATGATATAATAACTGCTCGTCTCGGTAAACACAGTCTATGGTCAGCCACATATCGCCACTATTGACACAGATTAGACTGCAAAGTGAAAAAGATAAGTCAGCGAGCTTGATAACCCGATCCCGTTAGGCGCCACTAACAACACGCATTGTCACCTTTTACGGAAAGCATTGGCTTCTGAAGACCTATTCTACCCCGGATATTCACGGGTGCTGTCTGTATGTAACTCTCTTGTACAAATATGTTGAGAAAAGTCACCATGCGGTCCCACTCAAGGGTGAGTGAGTTTGATTTAATATATATTCCAGCAATATTATGGCGGGGGGACACCAGATATGGGCTTCACATATTGTACCCATGTTGGGAGTATACCCCTCTCTACAGAACACACGCACCGTACTATAGCGGAGAAGGGTGTTGACTGGTTTCGCGGTAGGGTTGGGGTTGTGGGGTGGGGTGGGGTGTACGAGTAATATTACAGTCAAGCGCTCTGACAAAGACACTGGGAACAATTTACTTTATGTGCACAACGCTGAACCTGGGTGGTCATACATTTGTAGGAGGTTCCATTGCCTGGTAAAGCGTGTTAAGGTTGGTTGGTTGTTTAACGCCGCACTCAGCAATATTCCAGCTATATATAACGGCGGTCTGTAAATAATCGAGTCTGGACCAGACAATCCAGTGATTGATATCATGAGCATCGATCCAAGCAATTGGGAGCGATGACGTGCATCAACCAAGTCAGCGAGCCCGACCACCCGATCCCGTTAGTCGCCTTTTACGATAAGCATAGTCACCTTTTACGGCAAGCATGGGTTGCTGAAGACCTATTCTACCCCGGAATCTTCAAGCGTGTTAAGGACATCAGCAAGCCCGTAACTCGGCGTAAGCAAACATCCACCAATCTGTCTTAGATCATCATAAAATCTTACCATGCTCCATAACTCACACAAGCACATATCATGACAAGGAACATAAACAAGGATGTTTCCGCTATGTCAAGCACATGCTTCCGTACATCAGAAGGATAATCATGAATGCACAGACATCAACGCAGTTGTACATTTGAAAATTTATTTTCAATTTGTCAAAATAGCTATTGGGCGAACCATGTAGATGAAAACATCCTTTGAACAGCTGTGTGAAGGGAGGGAGGTGAAATGGGGTTTAACGTCGCGTAAAAGATTATCGCACTTATATAGCGACGTGCATGCACGTGTGTGTGTGGTTGCTTGGACCAATGTTGATTTCATAGTGCTAGCCCACTGAGATACCATGCCGCAGTTAACATGAACACCGGCCCACTCAGTATACTGACCCCGAGCCGACCAGTCCTTGTTTCAGCCCTTAATGACGAGTGTCAGGCAGGGTAACAACAAGTACCATATTTTAACGTCTTTTGGTATGACGCGGGGATCGAACCCCGGACCTTCCGCTCTCCGGGCGGACGCTCTACCACTAGATCACGGAGACCGTCCTCAACAGCTGTGGGACTTTGATCATAAGTCATAAGGTCAGTATATCAATTGGCGTTGGTGACGCCACACTGGATTCCGTGACACCTTGCATTATTCAGCGTCTGAACGTAGACCACAGATCTGTATCTCGCTGACCCTTACTGTCCAGTGAGGGATCAAAGCTGGTTGCAATAAAACGGTGAGGTGAGGTGAAAAGGGGTTTAACGTCGCGTCCAAGTTTATTGCACTTATATAGCCACGTGTGTGTGTGTGTGTGTGTGTGTGTGTGTGTGTGTGTGTGTGTGAGTGTGAGTGTGTGTGTGTGTGTGTGTGTGTGTGTGTGGCTGCTTGTACTAGTCCGGACTGATGCTGATTTATGGTGCTAGCACACTGAGATACCATGCCGCAGTTTAACATGAATACCCCACTCAGACACAGTATAATGACTCCGAGCCGACCAGTCCTTGTTTTAGCCCATTAATGCCGAACGCCAGACAGGGTAACAACAAGTACCATCTTTTAACGTCTTCAGAGAGTAAAAACGTCAGACGGTTATCTGGATTCAGGGGATGGGAAGGTTGGCATCCCAATTAGTGTTACATCAACCCAAACAATTAAGGTCATAAGTACAGTAATCGTATAATCCGATCATTCAACAAACCCACAGCAAACATTTGTATTCGTGACAATATAGAATGTTCTGTAGAGAATAATAGCATGTGACAAAAGACGGAATGGATCCCAAGTAGGTAGTATTGTGTTTTGTCAAGCTATGAAGCACAGCGCCATATCAGCTGGGTCGAGAATGCCGTAGACCAGTCGTGTATACTGGAGACTTACTTGAAGTCAACACGACACTAGTCCCAATACAATGCTACCTTTGTAAGGTAAGCCACACAACTACCTCCAAGTCTTTATTTCACATTCGTGTTGTTCACATACCTTGTAAACAAGCATAACAGCATGGCGCTTTGTCATGAAGACCTGTTAAGGTGACCGAGTATATTGTACACATACCCCGTGATCTAAATATTCACGACATATACAGAACGAAAAAAGTTAGGGATCTTGAATAATTTTGGAAAGTTTTTTAGTGAAGACAACAAACACCTAAAAATATCCCCCAAAAATATAATACCTATTTTCTGTTTATTCAATAGGTAATGCAACTGGCTTATTTGTTTACCTTGGTTATGTCGATTAATGCCAGCAGAATCACGATGGGGAGATAAAGATATTGTAGCTTCGTGGGATTCAAACCCGGGTGGCTTCCATATCTAACCACCCAGTGTCATCAACGTCTGTCAGTCATCTTTACTGTTATCTCGAAAGGTTAAAAAAGATAGCTACTCGTGAAGATCTGGGTCTGAGCTGGTCTTCAGCAACCCATGCTTGTCTTAACAGGCTACTACCGGGACTGGGTGGTCAGGTTCGCTGACTTGGTAGATGCATGTCATCATATCCCAATTGTGTGGTTCGATGCTCATGATGTCAATCACTGGATTTTCGATCCAGAATCGATTATTTTCTACTGGAATATTGCTGAGTGAAGCGTTTAAACAAACAAACAAACAAAAAGATTGCACTGACATCGCGCAATGAATCTTGTCAAAACTTGAACATCTAGCAACCGTTTACATTTTCCAATATATTCTGTTGCCTGGTTACGTTATCATTATCCCTTAAAATGATCTTCATCATGCATCTTTTGTCAATAGGTTCAATAAATCAGAAAGTCGACAGTTAGTTCCCCTAACAAGAAACCCGGTCTTCACCCTCCTCCTCAATGACCTCAACTCTGACCTCCGCTCTGACCTCAAACAAACATGTCTGACGACACACCGGTCACAGCATCCTACCACCCCACACGGCAGGTAGATTCTATTGTAAAGATGACAGTTACACCTGAGCGACCAGGTGATTAGCACACCTGTGTCAGGTAGACTAGGTAACCAAATATAACGCAGGTCACTGAGGTCACGCTGGATGAAGATGCTGACGTGCCTAGTAACGATGTCAAATGTTGCTGGTTGATATTGGGCTGTATCCATACCAACCCATTTACTAGTAGTTTATTTCCTTTATATTATTCTTTATATCCTTTGTAAAGGGGACAGAACAAGGACTGGTAGGCTTGGAGTCAGTATACTGTGTCTGAGTGGGGTATGATGTTAAACTGCGGCATGGTATCTCAGTGGGCGAGCACTATAAAACAGACATTAGTCCAGTCTAGTACAAGCAGCCATACACACATGCATGTCGCTATATAAAGGCAATAAGCTTGAACGTCGTGAGTCGTTCAAATCCATTTCACCTCACCTATTACCGCCGTCACACAGCTGGAATATTTCTGAGTGCGGCGTTAAACAATAAACAAACAAACGAAAAAATGTCAGATTTTTGCTAAAGGGAATTCTGCACAGTGAAATCGCGATAGCTGATGCCTCGTCAATCCAAATCCCTCACTTTCCGACCGCTTGGAACTCCTGCATATTCCTTCATACAATGAGTCCGTAATCCGGACATGTGTTTATCCGGACGATTCCACTGACAAAGAGGTACGGTCCAAATTAACGGTTTTCTTTTTGATACCTAAGCGTAACCTCAGCACATCAAACAGTGTGTATATTATTATCTCTGTAACACATGAAAATCACGGAGCGAAACAACCCGTGAAGATCCCGGCTAGAATAGGTCTTCTGCATATAATATTCACTGGCTTATAAAGGATAGAGGATAACAAACATAAACACACTCAGACACACACACACACTCTGTTTGACACATTCCATTACCATATTTATTCACAGCAACGCAACTTTCATCTGTGAATACTTGTAACCAGAAGCAAGCCATGCTTGCCGTAAAAGGCGACTATGCTTGTCGTAAAAGGCGAGTATGTTTGTCGTAATAGACGACTATGCTTGCCGTAAAAGGCGACTATGCTTGTCGTAAAAGGCGAGTATGTTTGTCGTAATAGACGACTATGCTTGTCGTCAGAGGCGACTATGCTTGTCGTAAAAGGCGTCTATGCTTGCTGTAAAAGGCGACTATGCTTGTCGTAAAAGGCGACTATGCTTGTAGTAAAAAGGCGACTATGCTTGTCGTCAAAGGCGACTATGCTTGCCTTAAAAGGTGACTATGCTTGTCGTAAGAGGCGACTAACGGGATCGGGTGGTCAGGCTCGTTGACTTGGTTGATGCATGTCACCGTGTCCCAATTGCGTGGATCGATGCTCATGATGTCAATCACTAGACTTCTGGTCCAGACTCGATTATTCACAGACTGCTGTCATATAGCTGGAATATTGCGGGGTGCGGCGATAAACAACAAACAAATATGAAGCGAAACAGCTTCCAATCCTTACCGAACTATCCTTCGTATCGTAACTGTTGAATTATTTCTGATAAAACACTTTTAGAAATGCTATTTGTGAACTCTTGCGAAATTTATGACTAACTATGTCCTTATTCAAACAGCTGTGTATATCCATTAACTGGTTAATTGTAACTAGAGCAAGTATAATCCGGCTATTTCCAGTTGGTGCAATTAAATAGTCAGAGGAAATGCCTTTCGAGGTATTTCATTATATTTCAGATATAAATATTTCACAAACGACATTCTATTAATCAGAATATTTAGTGTAATAAAGACCAAACATCTTAAAATTTCAAGCACTATGTAATTGTAATAAATTGCGGCATGAAAGTAATAAAGATTTGTTCTGTTGTTCTGCATTGTTCTATATTGTTCTGTTTCGTTCTGACCTGTTTTTGTGTATCCAGTTGTCATCTGATCGTCGTCTGACAACACCAGCTTCAGGCATTACATACTAATCAGTCATAAGCAGCTATTTTACATGAATGTTTTGGGCGAAACCTTATTAATCCTACGTTGTGACCCTCCCGTCCCCATCGGTTCCGTTACATGACTGGCATAGGAAATACCAAACATTCACGCTCCACCCAATAACACACTCAACGGTTATTAGCTTTCGCGACATTCGATGAGTCCGAAATAGAATACAGCAGCCCCCTGTTTATCTTACATCGACATAACAAGTGTCATATTAGTCATCTTTGTGTCGGTAATAAAAGGTCAATACAGCCATGACCAGTTCCCAGACGCCACCTATCAGAATTAGCTCACCTGAACAACTCACCTGTCAGGTGAAAATATTGAAGATGAACCAAGGAACGCCACCTTTAGATAGTTGACCGCGTACCATGACAAGGTGGTGTGTTATGTCCATTGCAATTTAGGCAATCTAAACACGAATGGATTGAAGGTATCATAACTGATGTCAGGTGTTGACTCAATTTCATGGTCGAATGATTAACAGAGCGTCACCTGGTGAAGTTACCTGGCCTATATCAGTGGTTATCTCCCAAAACCCCTACATCCCATTTCCCCTACAACCCAGTTCCCCTACAATTAGTTAAAACAACACGCGGCATTTACCTGTTGGGCATTATGAACTCACCTAAAGGAGAGATTAAGGTCTGGAGTAGAGGTAGTAGAAATGAAAGGGGTAGAGCTTTAGGGGATAAGGGGACTTAAAGGAAAGTTTTTAAAAAAAAAGAATTATTGTAAGTGTAATGAAAGATACCTGTATGATGAGAAGATCCTGAAGTCTGCAAGAAGAGCAGCTGGCCTACCCCTACTCCCCAAGAACAAGATCCCATTTGAGATGAAATTTATTATAATGTATTATGAATTTCTCAATCTATTCGTGTTTCGTGGGTTGTTCCATTGTATGAAATAGGTAACAGACTAGGGATTAGCAGTGCCATGGACCGTGAACTTTGTTGTCTTAAGCTGTAGGGGAAATGGGATGTAGGGGTTTTGGGAGGTTACCATATCAGTTACATTACTTTGACTTGATATTTGTGCCAGGCTCAACTCAGTATGTGATATTTCTCATAAAGAAAAAAACTCGAGATAATAGATGAATAAATTTGGTTTGAACAACTCTGGAACGATACATCGAATCACCAGCATGGACATAGTTACGCAACTACCGTCTTTTTAATAAAGATGTTGTCCCGGAAATTTACTTGCAAACCATTATATCCAGGAATCTCAGAAAATATCTCTCCAGACTATGTTGGAAGTTTTTCCCTTTATGTGGAGACAGGTCGGCACAATAGTCCCTTTCAGACGTCCAAACAGAAGTCCCTTTCACGGTGTAATTGTTATAAGGACCTATGATACAACATTAATTTATCTTTTTACAATTCTATAGAACCTAAACATCTTTCATTAAACTGTTATCTGAAAATAACCCTAAGCGCATCAAATGTATTGCTTTTACCATAAGAAACATGTTTTTTAGACGAAAATTATTTATATGATATTTGCATTGTTTATTGTTCATCATTTTATAACGATTACATCATTGTGAATAGGATTTTACCGTACATAATGTAATAAATAAGTGTCTCGTAAGCTAAGATATGACTGGATGTTAAACATCTTTTATTGAGCTAAGAAATGTTTTAACAATGTGTGTTTAACTTGTGACACTTAAAAAACAATGTCTGTCTGTCTGTCTGTCATTGGCATGGTGGTTGTAGGATAAGTGAGTGGATTTTGTCTGACGCGGCTTTAAACAGTCACGTGTCAGCTTAATGTTGGAGGAAAGCCCGAAATGATGCAGGTCTCAGACGTTTACCACTTCGGTGAAACCCACGAGCACGGTACGGTGCTGACAAACCTAGAAACATAATCGGGGATAACCGGGATTCGAACCCATGACTATAGGTGTTTGAATCCAAGGGTGTACAAGCACGATAAAGTGCCCAAACAGTAGCTACGTGTTCAAAAACTTTTATTACGTACTGTCAAAAAACTACAAAATGATATCAGTAATGAAACTCATACGTCACATGCATGAATATTTAAAATTTGCCAAGTCATTAAAACGAATGAAAGCCATTTATGTCATTGATCATATTCTCTATACGCTTCGTCAGCAAGGAGAGAAACCACTACATACACAGTTATACAGTAGAGTGGGAACACAGCAGGCAGGGCTGGAATGTCCTCGAGTGGAATGGAATCGATTGAGCGACGCCAAGTTACAGATCTTGTGACGTTTCTATAGAAACCAACTTCAACAATTGTTTCCTTGGTGCGTTAAAAATTTGATATAGTTGCCGGCGTGTGTATTGTACGTCTCCCGTGCACGGTGCAGTCCCGGTGCATCTGTGCACGGTGTCGCTGCAGCATGCGATGCCGTCATTGATAGTTATAGTGAGGGAAACCTTGTGCCTTGTGCAACAACACTTGACTGTAACATGCATTCAGAAATACACGTGTGCGCCAGTTGTAAAGATTTAACTTGGGTGAATGAGTGAGTATGGTTTTACGCCGCGTTTAGAAAAAAATCCCGCAATATCACGGCGGGGGACAAAGGAAAATGGGCTTAAATTCATTCATTGTACCCATGTGGGGAATCGAACCCGGTCTTCGACGTGACGAGCCAACGCTTTAACCACTGGGCTACCCCACCGCCCATATCTGACAGTTAATTTGGCGGGTTGTATTCAACATCGAAACCTAGCTGCAGAGTGATGCTAGTTCATGTGCCTCACCAAAATATCAATTTACATATTTTACGACATAAGCAAACGCACACACATGTATGAATTTGGTATTTCATCAAAGAATGACTTGAAGCCATAAACTATGTTTCTTGTCCTTGATATGTATGTTATTAAATCATTAATAATTCTTCAACGTATGAAAAACAACGTGTATAAAAAAAAAAAATAACCCACAAAGAATGACTTTATGACATAATCGTAACTGACACTTCGTTAACGTGTGAATGTTATTTCACGCCGGTGAGCAGCATCCAAGCTTCATGGCGACTTCTAAATAATCGAGGGCGGTCGGGTAGCCTAGTGGTTAAAGCGTTCGCTCGTCACGCTGAAGACCCGGGTTCGATTCCCGACATGGGTACAATGTGTGAAGCCCATTTCTGGTGTCCCCCGCCGTGATATTGCTGGAATATTGCTTGAAGCGGCGTAAAACCATACTCACTCACTCACTCACTCACTCACTCACACACTCAAATCTAGGCCAGGCAAACCTACATTTCATGCAATGCTTCTCACAACCACATCGCCTTCAGCAACATTCCTGCATCATGTATGTATTCCTACTGACATAGTCTTTTCGTTTTTTTGTGGATATATAATTAATTTATGTTCCTGGTGACAAAAACTATAATGCCTTTTTTAAACATAAAACGAGAAAGCCCTAAGTTCATACTGAAATTGAAACGTTAAGTAAACACGCCTCGACCGAAGGTTCAAGACTCTCGTGCCTCTGTTTGATCTCACAAATGAAACCTATCTGGATATAAAAGACTGCATTTCGGTAAGCTGCACGAATGGTTTAAGATTAAATCCTTGAGAAAATATCTCCTATATCACACCCTAAATATGTATATTTCTCATACTTGACAGTTACTAGGATTTAAACACCATAAGTACACATCGAAACCCACACTTCAGCTAACTCTTCAGTCATGAGGTAAAGTTCGTCACGTGATATACTCACGCGAGAGGATGCGACGTAAGACGAGATTTCAGGTGATCCATCACTCGGACGTATCAAACAGTGTATGCCACATGTCCAGTATGAAGTAACGGGAGAGAGGCGGCGTGTCTGGTGTCGGACCGGTAGGGGATTATACCACACGGCGAACATCGGCAATAAACGTAACACACTATTAAACACTGTGTAGAGACGTTTACGACAGGGTCGTCATACATAGGCGTCTTTGTTTACCTGTACCCAGGCGGGGCGGTGGGATTACAGGTCTATATAAGTTTACATTAATTCGGGGGGAAAAAAGAGTAAATTTTATGTACCAATCAAACCGGTTCTCTTTGAGGAAATGTTCTATTGTTCCCTTGAATATCGGCATACTAACACTAAAATAACACTACAAGAAGACTACGACAATACTGCGAGAAAAAATATGAGATCTTTTTAAGAACACTACGAGGACCTTCCAAGCACATCAACAGAAACACTACGAGAACCCTCCAAGCACATCAACAGAAACACTACGAGAGCCCTCCAAGCACATCAACAGAAACACTACGAGAACCCTCCAAGAACACGAACAGAAACACTACGAGAACCCTCCAAGAACACGAACAGAAACACTACGAGAACCCTCCAAGAACACGAACAGAAACACTACGAGAACCCTCCAAGAACACGAACAGAAACACTACGAGAACCCTACAAGAACACTAACAGAAACACTACGAAAACACTACAAGAACACTAACAGAAACACTACGAGAACCCTCCAAGAAAAACTAAAAGAAACACTACGAGAAAACTAACAGGAACACTACGATGACACTTTAAAACACTTATAAAAATACGACGACAACGCTCCAAGAACACTAACAGAAAAACACTGCAAAAAAACTAACGGGAAACACTACGAGAACACTTGAAAACACTTATAACAAATACGAGAACACTCAAAGAAACAGAAACACAACGATACCACAAACACGATAACAGTAACACTACGAGAACACCCCAAGCACACTAATAGAAACACTACAACACTAACAGAAACACTACGAGAACATCCCAAGAAACACTAACAAAAATACTACGAGAAAAACAACAGAAACACTGCAAAAAAACTAACAGAAACACGAGATAAAAACAATCACTAACAGAAACACTACAAGAACACTTGTAGAACACTCATATTTCCGTGATTAATCTTCTCCACAGAATAATGTGAAACCTTGAATCTTAATGCTATTAAACCTACAACAACGTGTATATACATATATTCGGCGATCGATCACTCGCACTACACATTAACCCACTATATATAGAATATGTCCAAACCCATCCTGTTGTCACCATGTTGTCATATCACGACACCCATATGGTCGTGATGGCAACCGTCAAGAGACTTACAGAAACTGCCGAGCTTGTGAAATACGCTGAACAAAACCATTTGAAAGTCGTCACACTAAATATTGTCAAACCTTGCAGGGCAAGCATGAACAACGTAGCGTTATAACGATTGCCATGGCGACGTCAAAAACGACGTTTAACCGTTCACCATAACTGTCAGGATATTTTTTACTTTCCAACACATTTATTACACAAATATGTCTCATATTTCATATCCATCATAATATCGGAGTATATATAGTCACAATCTGACACGTGTGTGGAATATCACGGAAGCTGACACAGTAACGTCTTTGTGCGACGTAATTCCGCCATTATACGTCAATGCCCCTCGGCACCAAGCCGCATCAAACATTATACATCAATACCTTTTCTATTACTATTTTTTTCGCCTCGTCATGAAGCTTTGTTGTGTGTTAAGATCCCTCCTGGCTATTCCGTATCTTCCTCATCATCTTCATGACGCTGTTCAACTATACGCCCTCTGTCAAGTGGGATTAATACCACTGCAATAATCTCCACAAACATCAGATAATTTGCTGACATACGTGTTCCATCAGTCATGCAGAACGAGGAATTTTTCAGATGTTTTTCTTCGATTTAAAATGACTGTGTATTATACATTAGTCTTAATTGATAGAATCCACTTCAAATTCCAGAACGATTCGTCACTGACCGATGGTGTCTAAACATATACTGAACAAAATAACTAACGGATCATGAATATTATGGGGGATATATATTGTAGTGAAGTGAGTGAGTCAGTTGGGTTTAACGCCACTTTTAACTGTATTCCAGTTATATCACGGCGTGTCAGTTTAATGTGGGAGGAAAGCCCGAAGTGACGCAGGTCTCAGACGTTTACCACTTTGGTGAAACCCACGAGCACGGGTATGGTGCAGACAAACCTAGAAACATAATCGGAGGGAACCGGGATTCGAACCCACTTGAAGCGAAGACTGAGCAAACAATTTCATAAAAATATTCCCAAAAATATTCATGACTTTTTTAATTTTGCAAATCTGGTCAATTCGATTTTTAGGAAACTATCTAGATTTACATTTACAGTGATTAAATTACATTTTCTCGTAGTACTAATAACTTGCATCATCACTATTTGATAGTGATTCATAAAGACATGCTCATGATATCGGGAGGAGAGGGGAGGGGGTAGCCTAGTGGTTAAAGCGTCTGCGTGTCAATCCTAAGACCCGGGTTCGATTCCCCACATGGGTATAACGAGTGAAGCCCATTTCTGGCGTCCCCCGCCTTGATGTTGCTGGAATATTGCTAAAAGCGGCGTAAAACCACACTCTGAGACATTTCATGTGGTTTTGAATAGAATTTAGTCCCTTTAATTTATATAACACCGAGAAGTCCCCATATAACTATAATTGCACCCAGTCACCTGTTAAACCGTACCTACCCCCCATCCTACACGAAATACGTATCTTTGTAGTATAATCAAGCGCGAAGCAAAACATATCGTGTATTTCCGTAATCCCACTGCAGCCCGAGGCAATGAAAGTTCGTGTAGAGCACTCCGATTGTCCTATTCACCACAGCGATAGGTATCTTTAATAACAAGTGTACGTCGACTTGTTTCTGCCTTGTGTGGCCTCTCTATCTCCACGCTGAAGTCATAGCGTATGTAATGCCTTAAAATAACTTGGAGGGTTGTGTTAAACTATTTGTGTGGGTCAATGCACGGGGAGAGAATGCATTTTACGCCTGGGAGGTAGGTACAATACAGGTGGAATTGGAGCGCGGGGTGGGGGTGTATTTCCTATTTCTTCAGCTGATGGACGACACGACCTTCGCTATCGGGTGTCAGGCTTAAGAAAGATAACATACAGTGTATTATTCAGTTCAAATTTGTCGTAGATATTCTGTTCAAGTCTTTGATAGGTGAGGTGAGGTGAAATTGGGTTTAACGTCGCGTCCAAGATTATTGCACTTATATAGCTACATGCATGCACGTGTATGTGTGTGTGTGGCTGCTTGTACTAGTCCGGACGGATGCCGATTTATAGTGCTAGCTCACTGAGATACCATGCCGCAGTTTAACATGAATACCCCACTCACACACAGTATACTAACTCCGAGCCCGAGCAGACCTTGTTTTAGCCCCTTAATGCCGAGCGCCAGACAGGGTAACAACAAGTACCATCTTTTAACGTCTTTTTGTTTGACGCGGCCCGGGATCGAACCCTGGACCTTCCGCTCTCCGGGCGGACGCTCTACCACAAGACCACGGAGTCGGTCTAAATACCGAGGAAGCGTATTAAGTAATGTATTACACATGCTGATAGCGGCTAACGGGATCGGGTGGTCAGGCTCGCTGCTCATGATATCAATCACTGAATTGTCTGGTCCAGACTCGATTATTTACAGACCGCCGTCATATAGCTGGAATATTGCTGAGTGCGGCGTTAAACAACTAACCAACCAACCAACATACTGATATGTTGCATATATTACATTTGATTCGCTATTTTAAACGCATTAAACCTGAACATATTATGAATGATAAATCACAAGGATCTACTATCTTTCTACTGTCACCCCAACCTCCCTTTATAATAACACACTGAATGAGTGAGTATGGTTTCACGCCGCTTTTAGCAATATTCCAGCAATATCACCAGAAAGGGGCGTCACACACTGTACTCATATGGGGAATCGAACCAGGGTCTTTGGCGTTGCCAGCGAACACTTTAACCGCGAGGCTACCCTAGAGAGAGAGAGAGAGAGAGCATAACGGCTTTTTATCATTTTACTACTCCGATTTACTCCAATTCCTGTGGATAGGTACCTACAATATTTATGCGCAGAATGTGGGTCTTCGCTGCATTGGTTTCTTGTGAATATGGAAAGGGTCTTGTCGCTTTTATTTGTTCCATCACTTTTCGACAATGCCAGAGAATGTATCCACCTCGTTGGGGTCAAAGGCAAAACGATCACAGCCAGTTTACAAATACATCGAGACGTTAATGTTATCGAGTCTGGAAGTCTGGAAGAGGCCAGCCAATGGTCGACAGTGTTAAAATTGTCCCCACCGTCATAATATGATTTAGTCTTTCTGCGTGGTCAAACTCAGACCAAAAGCATTGTTGCCTCTCGTGGAATAAAGCGAAAAAATCAATCAAATATCCAATCAAAATCGATAGTCGGATTCCAACTATATCATGAGCATGTGTTTATGAATCATTATCAAACAGTGCATCTTCCCGAGGCAAGCGTGTCCACTAGCCTATATCACAGCCTAGTTTCTACAAGACCTTGATAAAAAGGCTAGTGGACGCTCTTGCCTCGGGAAGATACAATCAGTGATGATACCATCGCGAAAAGGTGAGCATATCCTGCCCCACCGGTGGCACCCGTCACAAACACACGCAAAGGCAAGTCAAATGTTCACCTTAAAAAGAACACGGCAACATATGGTACACGTCAAAATAGGGAGTTTCTTCGGATTTCGTAGTAATGCTAATCTAATCAGTCTTCTAACAAACACGGAACCTTTTATTGACGCCATGTTGGCTCGAGAAGTTCTCTAAATAGAGACTTCGGGCCATCAGCATGATCCCAAACGGAAACAAACCATCATTACATAATTTCATAATACACTCTGCAGCATAAATAGAAATAAATGATTCATTCGAAAGGATCGATTCTCCCAAAGCATCTGTGTGAGGAGACACTCTGGGGAGTATGACTGAGATACCGGTGCCATGCTTGTTTAAACGGTGTCCGTCACGTAATGCTGTGCTATCGCCTGGTCGTTAAGGTCAGTTTACCGTTAATTTCATTTCACAGCTGTCAGCATCACTGCCATTTCTCATGGGTCACAGTGACCTGAGAACAACTGCTGGCTTTTGTGACGTCACACACAGTTCCAAATTGACCAGGTTCCTTCAAGTATTGTATATTTCACTTTTTTTGGTGTCCTTATAAAGTAACATTTTATGTATTTATTGAATTTGTTTTTTATCATAAATCGCTGTGCGATTGGTCGTATAGATTGATCAATCTGCGAATGAGACATAAATAAAAACGTCTTGTCAGTATATAATTGTCTTCTCTGTTCTCAGCACACGTAGTACAAATTATTTCGAAAAACGAAAACTCAACGAAAACGCTGATATACAACCACGGTTTTTATTACCAACGTTTGTATTTAGGCTTAAGCAAGGGTAATTACACAATGAGTCGACAAATGTTCACAATTCATGTCGGAAATATTACTATAGTGTAGTAGAAAACTATTACTTCTTGCAAAACTTTCTTTCAGTAAAGAATACCTCTGTCCTTGTCCAATAAGAGCGGCAAATCAAATCTCTGCTGTAAGCAAAGTCCATTGCATGATTCCGACTGCTACCATATCGGGTATGTGTTTATGAATCACCATCAAATCGTGATGATACCAGATGTTCGCGAAAAGGTGAGCATATCCTGCCCCGCCGGTAGCACCCGTCACAAACACATGCAAAGGCAAATAAATTATTCATCGAAACAAAACACGGAAACATAAGTTCAAGTCAAAATAGGGAGTTGCACGGGCACCAAACCCGTTTATGTCTTACATGCAATAACCATTATTTTGAAGTACATTTGTGACTTAAAAATATATTTTCTGCGAGTTTTAAACTTAATTCGGTCGACTATTTAATAATGACAGACATTTATGGCAATAAACATTTCGAAGGTTACGGTAGTCTCAAAAGAAATGATAAATTTGGTCAATATTAAATCCTTTTATTTACAGGACCAAGATAATCAAATACTACATTAGAAGCATTAGAGGAAAATTAAACTACATGATGGTCTTCAAATGTCGTTAATGTCAGCGTTAACGTCATTTTGTTATTACCCGCTGTTGTGCGTGTAACCAATATCCTGGCTATGGTGGACGGTCTGCTGTAGGTTGGTAGGAGCGTGTACAATGTTCAATAACAATGTATGCCAATGTCCCCATTTATGGCAACACAAGTCCAGCTAATTCATTGTTGATACCCTACTTAAACGTTAATGATTAATTGCCAATTAAGCAAGGGGTTTGTAATCGACTTCTGAAGCTCAATGGCCAGATTAGGAGCAGGATTAGCGAGGTAGAGGGAGTCGCAATATCCGCTACGGGGTAGATTAGGGTAATCTGGGATTTAAAGGTAGTTTTATTTGACAGTGGTGCTGACCTGATATTTGACTGATTTATTGGAAAACCGTTTCGAACTTGATGAGGTAAATTCCTCAGACAAACCAACACACAGAGCCACGATAATATACCACAATAAAACATGCTTCTCTTTTGATAACATGACACTATAATAAAACATGTTTCTCCTTAGATAATGTCATAATAAAACATGCTTCTCTTTTGATAACATGACACTTTAATAAAACATGTTTCTCTTTTGATAACATGACACTATGATAAAACATGTTTCTCCTTAGATAATGTCATAAAAAACATGTTTCTCTTTTGATAACAGGACACTATAATAAAACATGTTTCTCCTTAGATAATGTCATAATAAAACATGCTTCTCTTTTGATAACATGACACTATAATAAAACATGTTTCTCCTTAGATAATGTCATAAAAAAACATGTTTCTCTTTTGATAACAGGACACTATAATAAAACATGTTTCTCCTTAGATAATGACATAATAAAACATGTTTCTCTTTTGATAACAGGACATTATAATAAAACATGTTTCTCCTCAGATAATGTCATAATAAAACATGTTTCTCTTTTGATAATAGGACACTATAATAAAACACGTTTCTCCTTAGATAATGTCATAAAAAAACATGTTTCTCTTTTGATAACAGGACACTATAATAAAACATGTTTCTCCTTAGATAATGACATAATAAAACATGTTTCTCTTTTGATAACAGGACATTATAATAAAACATGTTTCTCCTCAGATAATGTCATAATAAAACATGTTTCTCTTTTGATAACAGGACACTATAATTAAACATGTTTCTCCTTAGAAAATGACATAATAAAACATGTTTCTCTTTTGATAACAGGACATTATAATAAAACATGTTTCTCCTCAGATAATGTCATAATAAAACATGTTTCTCTTTTGATAATAGGACACTATAATAAAACATGTTTCTCCTCAGATAATGTCCCACAATAACATATGCTTCTCTTTAGATCATTTGCAAAAATAAAACATTTATTGGAAAACCGTTTCGAACTTGATAGGGTTAATTCCCCAGACAAACCCACACATCGAGCTTAGATAAATATACCACAATAAAACATGTTTCTTTCATTATAACACGATACTATATAAAATATGTTTCTCCTCAGATAATGTGATGCTATAATAAAACATGTTTCTCATTTTGGTCAAGTCGTACTGTGATAAAACAGGATGTTTCTGTTAAGAGCTACTGTCTAAACATACGTGTGACCAAGCCAACAGCCAATTGTTATATCTGAAATGCTGTATCGAACTACCCGATAAAGTTGTTTAATCTCATCAAAGTCATATTTTGGTGTTCACTACTACAAAGATCTCAGGACATCCATTACTGACCACGTCAGAAGGACCTTTCGCGAACTTTGACAGAAATTACTAACAGGAAGTCGACATTAGCCAATGAGAAAGAAGCTTTCTCGGGTTATACGGCACTTGTTTCAAAATGGCGATTTCCATTCCAATCTACACTTTTTGCCAAAGTTGTTGATTAAAAAATGAAAACTGAACAAATGAAAATTCTGGAATGACTAATGGACGGCAGATATCGTATAGCAGTACTTCCCACGTGCTATAGAAAGGGTCCCTTGCAAGTTTTTATCCAACTGAAACGATCAATCGACGATGATTTTGAAAATGTCGTTCGGAATACCTCGTGCACACCTTTTCAAGGTTGCATGATTAGAAAATACATTTGGGGCATTCACTTCTGCGATCTCGTAAGCCACGCCAGATAAGCATTCGTTCTGACGTCACTCGTAACGGGATGCTCTCAGATCTATATGTAGCGGTAGTGGACTCTAAGATCTGATTTTAATGAGATTGGAGTGAGTGAGTGAGTGAGTGAGTGAGTGAGTATGGTTTTACGCCGCCTTTAGCAATATTCCAGCAATATCACGGCGGGGGACACCAGAAATGGGCTTCACACATTGTACCCATGTCAGGAATCGAACCCGGGTCTTCGGCGTGACGAGCGAACGCTTTAACCACCAGGCTACCCGACCGCCCCTAATGAGATTGGAAGGTGTTAAACTCAGTGTCATATTTTTAAACCGCATCCATGTATTCTATGCACTAAAATCCATATCAGTAACTCATCTTCAGTGCTCGTCATTATAACATCGGTATCTATACCACTCAAAGATACACAGGGATATTCGTAAGTAAGGACAGAATAGGCTTTATTGCCGAGAGATGTCGAAATGTGTATAGTTTTTTATATTGCTTTGGAACTAAAGAATTATTCTTTTAACGTAAAACAAACCTTTCGATAGCTCCTGTAGGAGTTGTGGATGATATATATATATATATATATATATATATATATATATATATATATATATATATATATATATATATATATATATATATATATACACACACTACTCAAATTAAGTCAGGGTGCGGCAATAGATAACTGCAAGCCTCGGAGTTTTTCTACTTTTATCAGCTCGTGTTGATATATTTGATATCAAAAGACACTCGGTGAGATTCTCTCTATATATAAACACATTAAGAAGACCATACTGTGAAGAGAAGATACATCTTCAAAGTAACGTTAAAACCTCCCTACGCCACATACTGTTATTAATTAAACGATAAACATCTCTTTCAATCGCATCCATTTCAACCCAAACTTATTATTTTTCATAATATTTACAGAGACCATCAATGTAATTATGTATTTTTTTACCTCAGTTTTCTCTTTATATTTGAAGTCAACTGCAGATAGCGTTAATATAACTATCACGTTTACTTCACCGAAGTGAGATTATTTCAACGATAAGTGATATTTCTTTACAATGCTATTTCAAGTTGGCTACACCTGTTTGCACAGTAGAAAGACGTGGTATAGAGTTAATTTGTTCAAATCAGGTCGTGATAATGGGTAAGGTATTGAAGCCCGTTAAAATAAACACCAAACTGTAAATACGTTTTCTGAAACCCATTAAGGTGCCAATCGCTAATACCAAGATAGAATCGACTTCAATGGACAAAATGTTGTATAAACAGTTAATACATGCAGTGTGCTTTTTGTGATGGCAACACTCTCGCGAAATCAATAACGCCAGCTGGTTGAAATATGTGTCACAGACACGCGGAGTATAAAGGCCTTTATCGTGTCCCCCATACAAACATATGTCTACATACATACCGATCTACCTACTACATACTTACATATAAGCGGACAACAGTCGCGGCACTGTTAACACGACAATCACACAATAGCATGACATGATTGAATCATCGACAGTTTGCATAGGCATATATGGACAAGTAAATATACCACTCAACGTTTGATAGGGGTATTCTGGGTGTCCCATTGGGGATTATACTCAGTTTTGGAGATGTTGTACAAATAGGAAAACTCGAAAAATATTTTTTTTATTAAAATCCCAAACTATCAAAAAGCACTTGTTCATCACTACACCTATCAATGTGACAAGTTTGGTTAAGATATCTCTCATGGTTTTTTTAGTTCTGCGTCCGAAATGAAACGTGACGGACGGGCACCACCCATTCCTATATCCCCCTTCCACTTCGTGGCGGGGATAATAAACATGTATATATGATGCTGTCTCCCGACTTTCGTTAGAGTGTGAGCCATCACAGTATATCTATCAGGGGTTTAGTAGTATTGTTCACACACGCATTTGAGTGAACTTAGGACTCATTGTCGACGTTTTGGGAGAAGAGTTAAACCCACTGTTTAAACTATTCAAAACATACTGCGACATTGCAAAAATCTTCTAAAACCTTCACACGCTACCATGTTTACTATTGTTTATCACTGCTTGAAATAAAGCTTCATGTTCCTCAGTTCCATGCCCAAATCGAATCCTATTCGTACGTCGACATCTCCAAAATTCCAGTCAGTTTTGTCCCTCATTAGGACACTCAAAACATCCGTATCAAACATTTAGCAGTACAGTAAAGTACGGTTATAACGAACTCAAAGGGACTACTAATTTTAGTTCGTTTTAACCGTAGTTCGTTATAAGCATATATACAGCATAACTACAGCAAATAGTCGGGACCAAAAAAGTAGTTCGTTATATCCGTCAGTTCGTTATAAGCGTGTTCGTTATAACCGTAGTTTAGTTTACTGTATATGTTTTGAAGTTTAGCGCTAATCGTATGATACAAATATAACCATGTAAATACCATAACCCGTCAAACGAGTGATATTTCTGAAGCTATGATACAGTAAGGTTATCGATCCTTGGGCACTCAAGCTAATTCATTTTACAGATCAGTTTCTCCGTTAAGTGTATCAAATGGACCCCAATCTATAAACGTCTTTGAGTTCTTGTTCAGTTTCGTCTCTCCTCCATTCTGCCTCTCCTCCATTCTGCCTCTTACTCAAGGAATATTATATTCTTCTTTAAATCCGTTTAGTTGGAATAATTGAATTGATTTGGAAAAAGGAAATATGCTGAAATGTCGATATCGTACCGAGAAGCGGAACCTTGTGCAATTTTGGTCAGGTTTAGAAATGAACGTTAATTACTTAATATTGATGACGTGTGCCGCCCGTAGCCATCACATGCAGGGGAGACGATCAGCCGAATCGTCCAAAGCGCCAATGTACACTGTGGATAGTTGCCTCCCTTATGTATGTCCGGATCCTATGATCGTGGTTTTTGACTACCAGATTCGTCTGGTCACACAGTGGGACTACACAAAAGAGCTTGAAATAGTTTTGAATTGTCCACAAAGAGGTCAAGTAGAGGGCCAGAAGGTCAACATGTTACTCAGAAACGGATGACGGTGGAGCTGCTCTAAAGTGCTGACCGTTTACCTATTTAAGCCATTTTGTTAACGCTGACTCAGCAATATACCAGTTATTTGACGACTGCCTGTAAATAATCGAGTCTGGGCCAGAATATCCAGTGATCGATGCTGTGAGCAACGGTCCACGTCGCCAGGGTACCATGAGACGCTATCAACCAAGGTAAACAGCCTGACCACCCGATCCATCTGGCCCCCTTTTACGACCAGCGCAGGTTGCTGGGGTCCTAGTCTAACCCGGAATCTCCTGGAGGAGACCAGCGCGGGTTGCTGGGGGGCCTAGTCTAACCCGGAATCTCCTGGAGGAGACCAGCGCAGGTTGCTGGGGTCCTAGTCTAACCCGGAATCTCCTGGAGGAGGCCAGCGCGGGTGGCTGGGGGCCTAGTCTAACCCGGAATCTCCTGGAGGAGACCAGCATAGGTTGCTGGGGTCCTGGTCTAACCCGGAATCTTCTGGAGGAGACCAGCGCGGGTTGCTGGGGGCCTAGTCTAACCCGGAATCTCCTGGAGGAGAACAGCGCAGGTTGCTGGGGGCCTAGTCTAACCCGGAATCTCCTGGAGGAGACCAGCGCGGGTTGCTGGGGGCCTAGTCTAACCCGGAATCTCCTAGAGGAGACCAGCGCGGTTTGCTGGGGGCCTAGTCTAACCCGGAATCTCCTGGAGGAGACCAGCGCGGTTTGCTGGGGGCCTAGTCTAACCCGGAATCTCCTGGAGGAGACCAGCGCAGGTTGCTAGGGGCCTAGTCTAACCCGGAATCTCCTGGAGGAGAACAGCGCAGGTTGCTGGGGGCCTAGTCTAACCCGGAATCTCCTGGAGGAGACCAGCGCAGGTTGCAGGGGGCCTAGTCTAACCCGGAATCTCCTGGAGGAGACCAGCGCAGGTTGCTGGGGTCCAAGTCTAACCCGGAATCTCCTGGAGGAGACCAGCGCAGGTTGCAGGGGGCCTAGTCTAACCCGGAATCTCCTGGAGGAGACCAGCGCAGGTTTCTGGGGGCCTAGTCTAACCCGGAATCTCCTGGAGGAGACCAGCGCGGGTTGCTGGGGGCCTAGTCTAACCTGGAATCTCCTGGAGGAGACCAGCGCGGGTTGCTGGGGGCCTAGTCTAACCCGGAATCTCCTGGAGGAGACCAGCATAGGTTGCAGGGGACGAATTCTAACCCGGAATCTCCACCGGGAGACAAGCATAGGTTGAAGGCCAGGAAGCCAATTCTATTCAGGAATCTCCACGGGGGCACATTGATGTCAGATCGTACAAGCATGGGTCACTGAGAAAGATTCCATCCAGGACTTCTAGTCGACCCCGCAACGCCATTGTAATGATTTTGCAAACAATACCGACGTCTCCATGCTAATTATATTTTTAGTTTAACCTACATCGCGCGTTAGTGTCACACAAGTAGGTATCAAATTCTGATGCGTATTTAGCTGGCTATTGATATATGGGCCTAAAAAACCCAGCTCACTCAGCCGGAGAGTACAACAGGTGTTGCCCTCATACTGTTACCTGTCAGCGTAGGAGTACCATCAGGAACACCAACGTGACATACATGGGCTTCTGGCGTGTGTCACGACTGTTTTATAACCACACATCACTGCAGGTCTTGTATTCATTTGCTAACATATGCTATAAGAATACACAAGGTCAAGGTAAACGTGTCCATGTCAACGTGGTTATAACATAACATATTTTCATCCTTTATGCTGATCAAAACTGACCTTTCAGACGTTGACAATTTGACATGTATTGAACGTCCATTTGTAAGAAGTACTGTTCAGTGGCAGCTGCATCCATTTTTTAAACGTTAGCCTGTGGAGTGATGGTGTGATTTACCATACCCTTGACACGACGACACGCATAGACGTAGGAGATCGTCAGACGTACGAGATAACTTCCTTTGAAAGAATTAAACCCAGTCTTTTTTTTGTTGCACAAACCACTGTCCTATCGCCAGTCAGTCAAGTATTCGTGTCACGCTAAATATCCAACATAAACCATATTTCAAAAACTTTTGGCTCTCACTTAAAAAATACCAGGGCCCGTTCCACAAAGAGATCATAACGTTAAGATGATCGTGACTCCCATACTTAAACATAGACTTACGACTGTCGTAACGCTAAGATCGCTTTGTGAAACGGGGTCCAGTACGCTGACTCTATATAATTTTATTAAGATATGATAGCTCTCTCACCCACTGAGGTTTATCGTGGTAGCTTCTTGAAAACTCCTCCCAACATGATAGCGTGGTGATGCTGGGCTTCAGGAGGGCATTTCTCGGATGTTAATACTCTCTGTGGACGGTTTTCGCCCTGAGTTGCTGGATGTAAGATGCTCAACATAGATTATTGATATGTTCTTGCGCGATTTCATAAAATGTTTCAATTCGCCTCGTGCTTGCAACACCATATAATATACAGGCATGCACAGGTGAATAATATCATATTGTAGCACTATGCTCAGAAACAGCAGCAGTTGCAGTGTTGGTCGTTGTAGTGACTAGTCTTGCTAGACCACGAAAAATCGGAACAGAAAATATGATTCGAATTATTTTCCAAAATGAGTACAATACATGTACGAACACTGAGTGATGATCAAGAGAAAGAAGAGTCATAGGGCTGTATAGCCATACGTTTCTCAAACATCCGGTAATATTGTCTCGAGATATTCGGAGGGGATAAGGACCCGTGAGGATCCGGGGTAGAATAGGTCTTCAGCAATCCATGCTTGCCATAAAAGGCGACTATGCTTGTCGTAAGAGGCAACTAACGAGATCGGGTGGTCAGGCTCGCTGACTTGGTTGATGCAAGTCATCGTATCCCACTTGCGTGGATCGATGCTCATGATGTCAATCACTGGATCGAATATTTAGAGACCGCCGTCATAAAGCTGGAATATTACTGAGTGCGACGTTAAACAATAAACAAACAAACAAACCAATCAGAAGGGATGGGGGTAATGCTCGAATTCTTATTTTGGTTAAATTACACAAAGAAAAATAATAAAGATAAAACCGTTCCAAATCACAAAGAAACAGAACAAGTACAAAATTAGAAAAGATGATAGTCAGCTGATTTGCACAGTCAATGATAAGATTCAGGATATTCTGTGTCTTTTCATTCACACATTCACACAACACATTCACTTCCTCTGTGGTCAATAGTTGCAGAATATATAAGCCTAAAATATATAGTTTTATTCAAAGAGTTTGTTTGCTTGTTTGTTTTACACAGCACTCAGCAATATTCAGGCTATATCACGGCGGTCTGTAAATAATCGGGACCAGACAATCCAGTGATTGACATCATAAGCATCGATCTCTGGAATTAGGATATGATGGCATCATGGCATACGTCAACCAAGTAAACGATCCTGACCACCCGATCCCGTTAGTCGCCTCTCACGACAAGCATAGTCGCCTTTTACGGCAAGCATGGGTTGCTGAAGACATATTCTACCCCGGATCTTCACGGGTGTTATTCATACAGCACATATGAGGTTCAAATGATGAGGATGGAGATCAGGTTGAGGATAGACAGGTGTTAAGGAGTAGAAACATAACAGTAAGTGGATATGGCAATACATGCGGTGTTTCAGACTCTCATTGAACATGCCATGTCGTGTGAATGAGCTATAAAGATGCCGAAATCGTACCCAGATGAATCGTTTGAAAGGAATTCCTACAGATATTCACAAGAACCCAGCAGAATGTCACTTGAGACCACATTTCATTGATAGCTACGTACAGACATGAATCTTTTGCTCTAATCGTCTTAGTCTTGCCCATGCAAACAACAGTGTCACCGTCCGTTGTCCGTCGCTACATGGGGATCAGTCTTCCCCTTTGTCTGTCAAAACACGTGTGGGTCCGTCGCTAGCGCGCGCTGGGGTGCAGACACGGTATTGTGTGAAATATTTAACACCAAAAGGGTGATTTAGTGAGATAAACTAAATCTGTGTGACTAATAGATGGTCTCAACATGGCCTCTAGACATGGATTCCGGGAGTTGGGTGCGAGGATCTAATTTTATCAAAAATCATAGTGAGTGAGTGAGTTGGGTTAACGCCGCTTCTAACAGTATTCCAGTTATATCGCATCGTGTCAGCTTAATGTGGGAGGAAAGCCCGAAGTGCTGCAGGTCTCAGATGTTTACCACTTCGGTGAAACCCACAAGCACGAGTATAGTGCTGACAAACCTAGCAACATAATCGGGGCGAACCGGGATTCGAACCCACAATCATAGGTTTCTGGCGTGCCCAAGGGACACAACTCTGCACAGCGAATTGCGGCGCCTCAGACGACTGGGTCTCCCGTGCCCCCAAGCACAGGGGCCTGTTCCACAAAGCGATCTTAGTGCTATGATTGGCGTGAGCCTATGTTAAAGTATGGGAGTTACGATCATCTTAGCGCTAAGATCGTTTTGTGGAACCGGGCCCAGGTCATGAACACGTCATACAACATCATACGTCATTAACAATTCATACAAACGTCATATAAAGAATGACACAAATGAAATACACCCGCTTGTGCCATCTGTACATCTATAGCCATCACACGACGATAACATGAGAACGCCGTTCTGAAAACGTATTTCCTCAGGAGCTTTATGCGATGGATACAATCACGTTCATCAGCCAAACACTGACGCATGAGAAGCAAAACGCAACAAGTCGGTCCTTCTTCCTACAGCACCCACCAGCAATGCCAACTCCTCTGAAGGCCGGACTCAACAGTAGAGTCATGGCTGTAACACGAAGCAACCATGGTGCCTTGAAGATTGCCAATATCCGAAATGGCATTGTAACTACGCCGTGTGTGCCTCTCGTGCATGGACGGGACGTGCCTTATCGATCAGGTGATAGTTGCCCTCGGCATATTTGTCTTAACGCCACGATAACTTTCTGATGATTGCTGCTGCTGTTGCTCCGTGGTCGTGGGTCCGGTGGCTGGATGCCGGACGTCTGTGTTGATGCGTGCCGTGTTCCATGTGATAGGCACGTAACGCCTTTTGTCCTCGTTAATCGATTAACCATGGTGTAATACCGTAATGAAAGACAAAGAGTCGAAGCCGAATTAGACATGGTTTGAAGATGGTTATGACTGTTAGTTTTCACGATTGCCTGTTTGAGGAAGACAAATAGCGTGATTCAATGAGAATGAATCTGACCGTAACGTATTGGCAAATACGTGCTTAGAAAATTAATGTAAGTTGCCTTTTGCGCCCAGGGGAGTATGCTTCGACGGATGGTCGTTGTGGTTTTGTGTTTGTGCAAATTGTGTCTTCCTTCACATCTATACTTTACAGCTATCCCAAGTTAAATCGTTACAAATGGCGATGGGCGGTCGGGTAGCTTAGAGGTTAAAGCGTTCGCTCGTCACGCCGAAGAGCCGGGTTCGATTCCCGACATGGGTACAATGTGTGAAACCCATTTCTGGTGTCCCCCGCCGTGATATTGCTGGAATATTGCTAAAAGCGGCGTAAAATCAAACTCACTCACTCACTCACTCACTCACTACAAATGGCGCACACATGTTTTATGGATGCATGTTACAGTCAAATGTTGTTTCACACGGCATTCCGAAGTTCTGAAACTAAAAGCTTTTTAGTCTGTGAGGTTTGGTGCCACCCGCTATGATATTGCTGGAATATCGGTTTAACTGAACCCGAGTATAACCTTCGAGCAATGAGAACAAATTGTGTTGCCCCTGTGGATGTCTTACTTCAGGGGGCGGTTGGGTAGCCTAGTGGTTAAAGCGTTCGCTCGTCACGCCGAAGACCCGGGTTCGATTCCCGACATGGGTACAATGTGTGAAGCCCATTTCTGGTGTCCCCCGCCGTGATATTGCTGGAATATTGAAAACCATACTCACTCACTCTAACTTCGGATTTTACGAACTAATTTAGAGTTGTGTATGACGTGGCGAGATTTTGGTCACAAGTCTAATCCTCGAGCAGTGATAATCTAGATGTTCACATAATAGCAAATATCGGATATAACGAACTTATTCTGAACGTTTAAAGTTCGTTACATCCGGAGTTGGCTGTGCTAAGCTACGTCTTATCGCGAGTTCCAAGTTGACAGGATGTTCTTGATCGAACTGTTGATTGTTCCACACACTACGGTGCTATTAACAACATACACAAGTAATACGTTGTATACAGTTCCCATGTTGACCAAAGACCTTTCAAGTTATCAGACATATCTATTTGGTATCGGTCTCAATATAGTATTGAGACAAATAAATTACATGACACTCAAGTGTTTTGTTTCAAAAATCAATTACCATTTCCAACATGAGATTGATACACGTCACATCTACCTTACAAATATATGAAAATTTAATCCTGGTAGAACCCATTGACCTATTTCCCGTTGCCTGATTCATCAGGGTAACAAAATCTTAATCCAATATGACGCCATCTTATTCTATTTAACCGTTCTTGCCCACAAAGGCCTGACTGAGTTAGCTCGTGTTTTCCAGGCCACTGACCCCAAATGACCACTATTATTAAAGTACTAAGTATGATCAGCGTGACCAGCATGCTCTTGACGCATGCGTACAAAGAAGACCCTCAACACAACACTGTCAAGTCCCCTGACGGACAAGGGGGGCCGGACACAGGCAAATCACATTCCTTAAGAATTAGGGCATATTAGGCAGTTCAAAGCTTGAGGGAAATACAGCATGATTTCCCCCTAAAGGCGAATCCCTAAGACTGGGAGACGATCGATAACGACCCAGATAAGATTGGTTCCAGCGGAGAGGAAATCGGCGCTGTGTCGGACAGATGAGAATTGTGGAGATTGCAAATAAAAGACCGTTATCTTGGTGTGGGTTTAAAGTGCAGTTACTATGTCTTGTTCTAGTTAAATAAACACAGGAAAACAGAGCTGGCAACAATGTCAGTGTGTCTTTCCTTCTTTGTTTCTTTGATGTTTAACGCCGCACTCAGCAATATCCCAGCTATATGACGGCGATCTGTAAATAATCGAGTCTGGACCAGACAATCCAGTGATTGACATCATGAGCATAGATCCACGCAATTGGGATACGATGACATGCATCAACCAAGTCAGCGAGCCTGACCACCCGATCCCGATAGTCGCCTCTTACGACAAGCATAGTCGCCTTTTACGGCAAGCATGGGTTGCTGAAGACCCCGGATCTGCACGGGCATAGATGTATTGGAAGCATATATATCTGGAGCAATAGCGAAACGTTTGACCAAAATCGATATCCACTTAACGTCACAAAATGACGGGTCTGGAGAAATCACTACAAATACTACAAATTATAATCAGAGAGGTAATCATTGAGTGAGTGAATGAGCTTTTATGCAGCTTTAATAACACTGCAGCACTATCGTAGCGGGGTCAGCAAGCACGGGCTGCACATGTCGACGTGATCTATCCGTAACAACTGTTCCATTGGGATTTGGGGTGAGAGTGAGTGAGTGAGTATGGTTTTACGCCGCTTTTAGCAATATTCCAGCAATATCACGGCGGGGGACACCAGAAATGGGCTTCACACATTGTACCCATGTCGGGAATCGAACCCGGGTCTTCGGCGTGAGAAGCGAACGCTTAACCACTAGGCTACCCGACCGCCCCTTCGGGTGAGAGGGGTCCCCGGCAACCTATGCTGGTCGTAAGTGGCGTCTTAATGAATCGGGTGGTCAGACTCGGTGACTTGGTTGAGTGTGTGCCATCGTACCCAACAGCGAGGACCTTTGTTCATAATATCAATCACTGGATTGCATGGTTCAGACTCGATTGTTTACAGAGAGCGGTGTTAAACAAGCAAACACAACAACAATCAAATCCGTTTCATTACCTTGAATTTAGAAGTGTATGTGTGCTGATAATTGCCAAATAAATATTTAATAATTCCGCGCTGGTTCTGACAGTAGAAAACCCGTGAAGATCCGGGGTAGAATTGGTCTTCAGCAGCCAATACTTGCCGTAAGAGGAGACTAACGGGATCGGGTGATAAGGCTCGCTGACTTGGATGATGCATGTCGTATCCCAATTGCCTGGATCGATGCTTATGATCTCAATCACTGGATTGTCTGGTCCAGACGATTTATTTACAGACCGTCGTCATAGTGATGGAATATTGATGGGTGCGGCGTTAAACATCAATAAAAACAGGAGAAGATAAATATGACCTAATTTTCTCCTGATATTAACGAAACAACCTGCACTTCCGGAAACTGATATGAAAGAAATATGCGAATATGAAACGAAGGTCACTCCAAAGATCGCCAACATGAAATATCATTAAGCGAATAGACCAGTAGCAACTAGTCTGTCTTACAGACC
Organism: Haliotis rufescens; assembly: GCF_023055435.1. Lineage (NCBI taxonomy): Eukaryota > Metazoa > Mollusca > Gastropoda > Lepetellida > Haliotidae > Haliotis > Haliotis rufescens. The sequence continues at coordinate 26,697,517 of NW_025963835.1, read as the reverse complement.
CTGATACAAATATATATCAAATACAGCCCATGCAAGTCTATAATGTTTGGCAAGTCTAGATCACTTCAGTATATGAAGAGAGTCACTGGGCTCCTTTTTATTATATTTTTATTAAGATAACTGAACAACTGTTTTTTTTATGTACGATATGTTCATTTCAGAGACTAGATTTTAGTCTAAGTAGCAACCAAATGATACACTTCCTGTCAATACTGTGTCTATTAATACATCCTCCCACGAGCATTAACGAGGATTGAATCCTCCAGTATCAGAACGATCTAATCTGTCAATAGTGTCTAACCCAACCACCTGATATCGTCGCGACCGAGAGCTGTGTCAGAGAGGTGACAAGCTGCTGCCATGGCAACAAGAAATACACTTTACAGTTTTTTTATGACTCTCGAAATAGAACACATGTCGGATAGATTATCTCATCATATACCACAGCAGAAATAACCACATATACATCATGTTATTGGGGTCTCAGCGTTTGAGTAGAAATATACGATAGTGTTTCGTTTAAACATGGCCAACGTGAGGCGTAGGCGAATTGTTTGATAGGCATTTGACGGATGACAAAGTAGACACAATTTATTGATAACAACTTCTTTATTTGACTGTTTATTTTACAGTTAAATGGAGAAGTTGTTATCCACAAAGTGTGCCTACTTTGTCACGAGGAGTAGCCGCTTTCAGAGGGTACGCGTGGTTCAGATGTTTAAGATTTCAATCCGCATCAGGATCTGCTTCTCGACAGTTCGAATCTTTGATTGGCATCGATTATGATCCTTGGTATGCCAGCATACCGTACTCTTTCGTTCACGACCCGTGATGATCCGGAATAGAATAGGTCTTCAGGAAGCCAGGCCAGGTTTAATGGTAGAGCGTCCGCCCGGAGAGCGGAAGGTCCGGGGTTCGATCCCAAGCCGCGTCATACCAAAAGACGTTAAAAGATGGTACTTGTTGTTACCCTGTCTGGCGCTCGGCATTAAGGGGCTAAAACAAGGACTGGTCAGCTCGGAGTCAGTAAACTGTTTCTGAGAGGGGTATTCATGTTAAACTGCGGCATGGTATCTCAGTGTGCTAGCACTATAAATCGGCATCAGTCCGGACTAGTACAAGCAGACACACACACACACACACACACACACACACACACACACACACACACACACACACACATACACGCTATATAAGTACAATAATCTTGGACGCGACGTTAAACCCCTTTTCACCTCACCTCACCATGCTTGCCGTAAAAGTCGACTATGCTTGTCGTTAAAGTCGACTATGCTTGCCGGGAAAAAACGACTATGCTTGTCGTAAGAGACGACTAACGGGATCGGTTGGTCAGGCTCACTGATTTGGTTTATGCATGTCATCGTATCCCAATAGCGTGGATCGATGCTCATGATATTAATCCAAGGATTGTCTGGTCCAGACTTGATTATTAACAGACCGTCGTCATATGGCTTGAATATTGCTGGGTGCAGCGTTAAACAACAAACAAACAAATACATCTTGGGTTCACCCATTGAGAAATCTACACATGCAGAGTTTTCTCCCTCTTTAAGCTGGCACACAGTGACAAAGATTAAATACTGTTAAATCAAACTAACTCACTCACTCACTCAAGCCACTTACTAGTATTTCAGACGTCTTTGTGTGGTTAAGGGTTATATACGAGAATCATGACAACGTGTCGCCATTGTGAACATGTTTGTATTGCTTGATTTACATCGCATGGACCTGTAACTTCACATTGTTGCTAAATATCTTTCCGGGTCATTAAAAGTCATTAAAGTCATTCCGGGAGTCTATCAAAATTGAAATAACGTTGTAATTATCCAAATGGAATTTCACGACGAGTTGTCAAGCATATGGTAGTATTCCACGCGTGTGTGAAAACACACCAGGCTGTTATTGCGCTTAAAAAATGTTTTTGTATTGCTTTTTATACTAAACGGGGTAAGAATGTGGGGTTAAAAACAAACGTCGAAAATGATATACTTTAGGCAAAAAGGCAAACCTTAAACAGCCCGTGACCTTTGACCCATTTCGTAACAAAGAAGGAACATAACATATGTCGCGAGGAGCAGAGCGCGACTGAACGCTTAGCGAGCGCCTCGGAGCATGATTATAACTTGTCTAACAATGGCGCGAAGCTCCTAGTGCGCTGGGGATTATAATCACATACTGCTTAGCATTGTGGTGTATTTATCACATAGACATATCGGCATTTAAAGTCTTATAACGACACTCGTCGAACAATAGGATGATAGTTATAACATGGTACAACACACTGCCTGGGAATTGGGTTAAAACACACGCTATAAGATGGATATTACTAGGTTTGATGAAGTGATGAGGTGAAATGAGGTTTAATGTCGCGTCCAAGATTATTGCACTTATCCATGCACGTGTGTGTGTGTGTGTGTGTGTGTGTGTGTGCGTGTGTGCGTGTGTGCATGCGTGCGTGTGTGCGTGTGTGCATGCGTGCGTGCGTGTGCGTGCGTGCGCCTGCTTGTTCTAGTCCGGCCGATTTCATAGTGTTAGCTCACTGAGATACCATGCCGCAGTTTAACATGAATACCCAACTCGGACACAGTAACTTCACTCCGAGAAGAACCAGTCCTTGTTTAAGCCCCTTAATGCCGAGGGTAACAAGATAACAACAAGTACCATCTATAAACGTCTTTTGGTTAGACGCGGCCTGGGATCGAACCCTGAACCTTCCGCTCTCAGGGCGGACGCTCTACCACTAGACCACGGAGGCGGTCCGTGGAAAGATGGATACTGCTAGGTTTCAAGACGTGATGAGTGAGTGAGGATGGTTTTGCGCCGCTTTTAGCAATATTCCAGAAATATCACGGCGGGGGACACCAGAAATGGGCTTCACACAATGTAGCCATGTCGGGAATCGAACCCGGGTCTTCGGCGTGACGAGCGAACGCTTTAACCACTAGGCTACCCGACCGCCTCCATGGCGCGATGAAGATAGGAAAGCAGATACTGATAGCATCATGCACGTAAATTTATTAATTACACTTTGACATTTTGAGCTACTTCAATGAGCGAATGAGGCAACATTTATGGCCATATCGGCTCTTTCAATTATTTAAGTTTCAAAATCGTCGAGTGTAACTTCTACACAATATGACCCCCTTGCGCTTCCATACAATGGTTGACTCGTAGGGCGGCAGGTTCATTTCCCCATCGATTCCCGTCAGTTTCATCATCAACTGACATACAAATCCACACGGCGTGGCAGATATCCAAACGATTATCAATAACTCCGTGAGAAGAATCTATTTTACAATTCTCAGGTAAACCTCAAACGAAATAATTGTACTTCCACCCCTCCTATGTTCCTAGGACGCAACCATGCTGATTGTCTAGATGATCACTGTCTGTGACTGTGTGTAACTGTTAGGGTAAATATCAGTTTTGACAGCTCTTCATAAAATATGAATGTGTTTGCCATATTCTTGCTGTCGTTAAAATAGGTTGTAAATAATACTATTCTAGACATGCAGACATGCCTTGTACTAAATCGCTGCGAAGAACTAAGGAATGTGGTGTTAAGCAATGATAACTCACTCGAGTCCATTTCTGGACAACGTAAATGAGTTACGTCTTTCCGAAGGAAGGGAGTTAACTGACTATAAAAGTCCGTGAGTGAGTGAGTGAGTATTTTTTTCTTAACGCCGTAAAAAAGTTTCCATCCTTGCCTATTATGGTAACTCACTCGACCTCAGAGTATCTTTCTGGACAACTAAAATTTGGTAACGTAAGTACGTGCCATCTTCCCGAGGCAAGGGAGTTAACGAGCTATAAAAGTCCAGTTTCCACCCTTGCCGAACTAGGCTAGTATTATGGAGTTGCATTTTGGCTGGATTAACGAGTCTATGCATAGTCCAATCAAAATCGCGTAACGAAATCGACATCCGGTTCGTAAACTGCTGTGCATACATCGGTCGATTGCAGGATTTGCAAAGCATGTGTACCGCCAACTCGGCGTCATCAGAGATTTTCCAAATCTATTCATGCTTTTAATCAAGATGCTCACGTGATTTGATGCACTTCGCGAAGTAAGACCTGTTTTATGACAATATTCGGCATGGGTGGAAACTTGACTTTTACAGTCAGCAAACTCCCTTGCCTAGGGAAGATGATAAGTGTATGAGAGAATTAAACGCATCTTTGAAGTTAATTTCACAGCTTGTCAACTATAAATGACCACACTTGAAGACGTGTACAAAGTAAAATCTCCTAGCATGAGTGACGAGACCAATGATCATAATCGGTATGAATCTCAATTTCAAACCCTCGATAAGCGGATCTTGACACAAATATGAATCAAGGTTTTACTACACTTTGGAAAAATCACTAAATGGGATGCGACGAAATTAGGTCATCACTATAACGATTCAAGTCGCTTATTACAAAACAAGAGAACGAATATAGATTACTGAACTTATTTCCGAAAACACCAACTTTTAAAACACGACATTATTATTCATTGATGAGTGCCATTTGTCGTGTGTTAAATACATTCACCATACGGCGAAACAAATTCCCCATTTACAACATAAACTGTTGCTCGGCAGAAATCAAAGTCGACGCTTGAATAGCAATAACCCTAACTGTCTGGCCTATTGACCTTCGGTGACCCGGAAGTAATTGCGGACTGTGTGAATGGGCTTCTGGGAGGTGCTGTGTCGGACGTGCTCTTCAGATTTCCACATAAGGTAGGGAAATTTAGTCTGCATCTCTATTTGTCTGTGACCTAGTTAACAGCTCAACAAACAAAAGTGATGTAGATCAGCCCTCACTGATTACATAAGATAGACGCCTTGTTTCCGCTGTTAGGGTGGGCTGTACCGCTTCGCCTGAGGAGCTGAACTCAACACTCTTAAAGGGATACTACAAATTATATGATTGTTTTATTGTTTTTTGTTTAACGCCGCACTCAGCAATATTCCAGCGGATTCGGTGGTCAGGCTCGCGGACTTGGTTGATGCATGTCATCGTATCCCAATTGCGTGGATCAATGTTCATGATATCAATCACTGGATTGTCTGGTCTAGATTCGATAATTTACAGACCGACGTCATATAGCTGGAATATTGCCGAGTGCGGAGTTTAACAACAAACAAATTTGGGTGGATGAGTGAGTGAGTGGAGCTTACGTCACCCGCAAAGGCAAAATAATCTTGCACGTTAGAGCTTCGGATAATATTCAGCGGTCAAGTAAAATATACTGGACAAAACATATTTTAAGAATCCATATTCCTAAACATGGCATGACATATGCAGGTCAGTTAACAGAGTTGATCCACGACCAAAGGAACAAAAGACTTAAGCAAACCCACTCGTTTGGAAACCAAACTCTGACTTTCATCAGGACAGACGAACACTCGACGACTATCAGCTCCCCATGATATATGTTTATCTGCATCGGCAGTGAACGAACTTATCAGAGTAGTGGCGGACGTCGCGGAATGGTCAAGCTTGTCCGGACATGCCCCTACAGCAATTACACCCAACACAGAGGTGAGGTAAGGTGAAATTGGATTTAACGTCGCGTCCAAGATTACTGCACTTATATAACGACGTGCATGCACGTATGTGTGTGTGTGGCTGCTTGTACTAGTCCGGACTGATGTCGATTTATAGTGCTTGCTCACTGAGATACCATGCCGCAGTTTAACACGAATACCCCACTCAGACACAGTATACTGACTCCGAGCCGACCAGTCCTTGGTTTAGCCCTTTAATGCCGAGCGCCAGACAGGGTAACAATTTTTTAACCATTTTTACCAAGTAGCATTTTTTAACGTCTTTTGGTATGACGCGGCCGGGGATCGAACCCCGGAGCTTCCGCTCTCCGGGCGGACGCTCTACCACTAGACCACGGAGGCGGTCACCAAACACAGAGGCCATTGCCCCATACACGACAGACTGAGATTTACTGATTTAATAACAACTGGTTATGGCTTCAGTACAAAGCGTGTTAAGTTGACTGATCTCTGATGTCTTAAACTTTGGTTTCAATTTAACGACGCAATAGTTTTCAGGTGCTCTAAACTCAGCCCCATTACATTATCAGAAATAATCAAACAACTTGACGCCTGTATCAGATTGAAATATTGTCGGAATTGTCGTGTAAATACATGTAAGTAATACCTGTAGGTTATCAGGATAGGAGTATAAGTCCAAAGCAACTTAAATAATCGAGGCGAAACGGGATTCGAACACAAGACCAGTACGGTGACATATTTAAAACGTATTATCCAACAAGATGTGTCTCCTAAGATATCTAGACCCGTGTTTGCTGTAAAAGGCGACTATGCTTGTCGTAAGAGGTGACTAGCGGGATCGGGGAGTCAGGCTCGTTGGCTTGTAAGATGCATGTATTCGTACTCCAATTGCCTAAACCGATGCTCATGATGTCAATCACTAGATTGTCTGGTTCAGATTTCATTGTTGGAAGAGGCGACTAACGAGATCGGGTGGTCAGGTTCGCTGACGTGGTTGATACATGGCTTCGTTTTCCAACTGCGTAGATCGATGCTCAGGATGTCAATCACTGAATTGTCTGGTCCAGATTCGCTTATTTACAGACCGCCGTCATACAGCTGGAATATTGTTGGGTGCGGCGTTAAGCAACAAACAAACAAATCTTACGACAAAAATCAGGTACTGGGGACCAATACGATGCTTTTCATGTCAATCACCGGATTGTCTGATCCAGACTCGATTACTTACAGACAGCCATCACATCGATGTAATATTGCTGAGCGTTAAAAAACAAACACACTTTGTGTGTTGAGTGATTCAGACATGCAGCGACATACATACGTTTGTTTTTTAATGTGTACCGACCTACTTGTTATTGCTCTAAATATCAATACCTAACTTCCAGCTGTTATCTTTTCTCACTGAAATACTGCAAAGCTTGTATTATGTACGGAAGGGTTTAAGGGCCATTTGTTTTGGGTTTGTATTTGTTTTTTCGTGTGTGTGTTTTTTGGGAGGTTTTTTTGGAGGGGGGGTGGGGTTGTGTTTTGTTTTGGTTGTTTTGGTGGTTTTTTTTCGTTGTTTTTTTTTTGTTTGTTTGTTGTTTTTTTTTGGGGGGGGGGGTCTTGAAATTTCAAGATACACATATTGACTTTTCAAGATAATAAGTGGAAATTTCAAGATAATAACTGGAAATTTCAACATAGCATCTTGGAATTTCAAGAAGAAAATAAAAAATGAAATAGCCCTAAAAGGCTTCCGTAATTTTGCGTCATTCAGCCAATCTGCTTGTCTTCTCAGTCACGCGTCTATGACGTCACACAGTAGGTGAGGCTTTACCTACAGTCTATGTACATGCAAACACCATATCGATCATAAACCCAGCCCATATCGGTTTACCGTTACATTCATACATGGCTTTTCGCACATTTGAAATCTCACGAAGCTAAATGACATCCCATTATGCCGTCAAGGGCCTAGTTGAATAAGTCATTATAATTTTCAAGTGGTTTGAGTTGTGTAAGGGTCTCTGTTCTTTGTTGTTGAAATATACAGTTGAGGCGTTATACGGTTACTATCACCTCTCTGGTGTCGTCCCTTACTCCTATCAAAGACAAGTATGCAGTTTGGGTGTTGATTGGAGTTCTAAAAGTCGGTTTATATGTTTATGGTAAACAGTGTTTTCATACTTGAAATCTGAGACAAAATGCAAACCCGCTGACCCCAGATCTGACAGATGTCACTCGGCCAGTGGGTATAAGTACTATAACGTGCACGATTTGCACGGGCATGACCGTTCGGAGTTACTGTTATTCACATAGTTGGTGTATGTAAAGGGATCACGTGATAACGTGTACCCTTGTTGGTTTGTTGTTTAACGCCACACGCAGCAATATTCCAGCTATATGACGGCGGTCTGTAAATAATCGACAGTCAAGTGATTGATGTCATGAGCATCGATCCAGGTAATTGGGATACCGTGACATGCATCGGCCAAGTCAATGAGCTTGACCAACCGACGTGATCGAGGTACGATGACACGTGATCAGTCAGATCACAAAGCTTGACCATCCGATCCCCACTTTAGGAGCTTCTTACGACAAACGACACGTAAAGATCCGAGGCTGGTCTTCAGCAACCCCTGCTTCCTGTAAACGGCGTCTATGAATGTCGTAAGAGGCGACTAACGGGATCGGGTGGTCATGATGATGTCATCGTATCCCAAATGCGCGGAACGATGCTCATGATGTCAATCGCCGGACTGTCTTGTCCAGACTCGATTATTTACAGACCGCCGTCATACAGCTTGAATATTGCTGGGTGCGAGTTAAACAACAAACAAACAAACAAACAAATCTTATGACTAAAAGGAGGTACTGGGGGACCAATACTGCCCTTAATCATCACCGGTAACACTTTATTCAACAAAAATAATAGCTCAAGCAACGTGTGTTATTAATGTACAAAGTACTTCATGCAGAGCTCCAGATAAGCTGCGTATCTGCGTAAAATACGCATCAGAAATGCAGAGATACGCAGTAAAATAAAATCCAAGCGTATCAAATACGCAACGAACATTACAGATACGCTACAAAAATAAGACTTGTGCGTATCATCAAAATATTGTGAAGTAACCCTGCGTATTCGATTAGCAAATCAGCAACTTATTTTGAAATTATAAACTGGCATTCAGTCAACGTTGCCAAACCCCACGATGACAGTTACATCATGATCATTTGCCATCACACTTTCTTGTGGAAGTATCGTGGTATTTTTGAGTCCTATAAAGCTCGCGAACCCACACGGCACCAGTTTGCAGGGACCAGATGAATAGTGTTTTTAAATATGTAACTTTAATACCCACATGTGTAAAAACTAGTGGGTAACAGAAATTTGAATACCCAGATAGAATTACTGATACCCAATGATTTTAAAATGCATGGGTAAAATACCCACAACACCAAAAGCTTATCTGGAGCTCTGTTCATGGTTTTATTTCTGTTGCAGTGTGATATAGTTTTTTTAACACGTGTACTTTCATCATGGAGAAAACAAACCATTTTAAAAGTAACCTTCACTGACAATTAGACGGTTCACGTTTAACTGAGCTAAAAATAATCTCTTCATTTTTCAGACACCATCACATATCACAAACCTAGCTGCACTAAATTTCCTGCTATACCGGAAGTGTGGAGAATAATAAGGTTCATACATCCCCGCCTCGCCGCCTCGGGTACTCAGCGCTGGCGTTTAAAATGCAAAACCTCTATCAGTGTCGACATGTGACTTACATGACCTACTCTACACTACCATTTGAAGGCGATTTTCAGCGTGGCCCCTTAATCACAGAGCGTGCACTGTGCCATTATGTGGGCCGAGATCCCGCTGATGGCATTCACGGGGAGCATTGAAGCGCGGCGACGCCAATGTAGGCATTATAGTATATATATTCCAGCTGATTGTGAGTTGTGAGTGCTTGGGATGGAGAGTAATGTCATTAGATGGGGTGTTTATTTACATCTCCCCTCAGTATATAGAGCATAATCCATGGCATGTTCAAATCACACCAAAACCAGCAGGAGCCTTTTACATGGAGATTGAGAGAGGAGTCAGTGGACAAGATATTGTAGAAATATATTCACTTGATAGAGTGAGTGAGTGAGTGAGTGAGTATGGTTTTACGCCGCTTTTAACAATATTCCAGCAATATCAAGGCGGGGGACACCAGAAATGGGCTTCACACAATGTACCCATGTTGGGTATCGAACTCGGGTCTTCGGCGTGAGGAGCGAACTCTTTAACTACTAGGCTACCCGACCGCCCCTCGCTTGATAGAGATATAAGCGAAGACAAATATATGTTTACGTGTACGTCTTTGATGTAAGTGATCAGGATAAGATTTAACAAGTGCCAGTGTAGCCTGATTATACGCTGGAAGAAAATACCAGATTCAATCAACCAATAAAACGTCCTGTTCACAATGCTAGAATAGTGTCCCTGCAGACCCCAGAGCGTATTTTTCATGAAACACGACGGGCAAATCATTCCTCTTTCATTCTCCTCCCCTTCTCAACTGTAGCAGCTAGTCTGTCTCACAGTCCCTGAACCATATTAATTTCCCTTCCGCTGTCCCTGCTGTAATGCTGTAGATCCACATGAAGCAAGTCTAGATTTTCCACGTTTTCAACTCAATCATGGGGCTCCTTTTTTAATTTTTATGTTGTTTGTTTCTATTAAAACTATTTGTTTTCAGAGACTAAGCGTTAGTCTACCCCAGAGCCAATATTCACCCCCATCATCAGCCTAAACTCGTCCCTTTCTCAGCTCTGGCAGCCTATAGCTATCCCCTTCTCAGCTCTTGCTCGGAGACTTATGGGTTTCTTAATACTCCGGTGTTTTGCTTAACTATATTTTGGGAACTATATTCGTTAGTCTAATGCCAGAGCTATTACTCAACCCGTATAGCGACTAATTTGTTCTTGATGTCAAATTACTCACAAAGTGTATAAATACCAATGTTGATATCCCCACCACGTGAAAGTAGTTTTTCAAGTACTCTGTAATACGGAAGTATTTGGCGGTCTACTTCCGGTCGACACACAGAAACACATTAGAAAGCCTGAAAACCCAATATCAAGTTTCATTTTCAGACATTCTCACGTTTTGGTTCAATATGTCGAAGATTAGCCGTCATTAGTTAAGCCATATGACTCAGACGTCTGATCCACCCTTCCTCGCTTGTACTACGGCCTGCTCCACAAAGAGATCTTAGCGCTAAGGCTGGTTTAACTATGTTGCAGTGTTGAGTCCGATACAGATAGGCGAAGAACAAAGACCGCTCGGTAGAACGAGTGAGTGAGTGAGTTTGGTTTTACGCCGCTTTTAGCAATATTCCAGCAATATTACGGCGGGAGACACCAGAAATGGGCTTCACACATTTGACCCATGTCGGGTCGGTAGAACGAGGCCATGGTACATCTCCATAAAGGATTTTAACACTGCGACTGTTATATGTCTCGAAGCAAGATTGGGAGCTACGACAGTCGTAGCGCTGAGATTACTTCGTGAGTTTGGTTTGACGCAGCTTTGAACACTATTCTAGTTTTACCACAGCGTGTCAGCTTTATGTGGGAGGAAAGCCCGAAGTGATGCAGGTCTCAGACGTTTACCACTTCGGTGAAACCAACGAGCACGGGTATGGTGCTGACAAACCTAGAAACATAATCGGGGCGAACCGGGATTCGAACCCAAGATCTTCGGTCTTTGGCGTGCCCCAGGGACGCAACTCTGCACAACGAATAGCGGCGCCTTAGATGACTGAGCCACCCGTGCCCCCAATTAATGGGGAATATTCCAAACATATCCTAACCACGCGCTGAAATATCGCCGACTGCGGCTAAGGCATTTACTTACTCATGATCCAAACACATTCCACATATACTGCTCAAAACATCGCAAAGGACATCATATTTTGTTCAAAGGATTATACCGCCGTGATATTGCTGGAATATTGCTAAAAGCGGCGTTAAACCAAACTCACTCACTCACTCAAAGAATTATAGTTTAAAGATTGATTGATTGACTGCTTGTTGTTTAAAGCCGCACTCAGCAATATTCCAGCTATGACGGCGGTCTCTAAATGATCGAGTCTGGACCTGACAATCCAGTGATTGATATGAGCATCGACCCACGCAATTGGGATCGATGACATGCATTAACCAAGTCAGCGAGCCTGACCACCCGATCTTAATTAAAGATTAACGATTAATCGGGTGTTCCTTAACTTCTTTTGAGTAGTATATTTAGCAGAAAAGTGAACGCGTAAGGTAGTCTGACACACACCTGGTCGTAATTACGTTGCGTGGGACGGGAATTGAAACATCATTGCAACATTTAGCGAGTAAATGAGTAGTATAGCACATATGCACACAACACCTACAAGCTACGATGATAATATTCTACTGCATGCAAGCTGCTGTCGTAGGACCTGTGATGGGTAATAATATTAAACTGACATTTCATATCAGCATGCAGAATTTTATCCCACATGTTTCCAAAGTGAACAAGACATGTTGTGACGCAAACTGTCCAGACGAATACTTCCACATGAATAACACCAGGTGTCGACGAAATGGATGAACAATATTTTGTGTCTAACAATCCCTTATATGTAAACTTGTATTTTTAAAAAAACACCCCACCCCCGCGTCTCCCCATTTCATTATCCGAATTTCAGGATCGTCCTCGTTTTTGAGTGAGTTCGTTTTATACAACTAAAAATGCTAAAAGACCACCGATTATTTCCTATTACTATTTGTAATCTGTCATTCCATGACAGGCTAACTATAGCAATATAAAAGATTCGGGTGATCCTGAACCTTTTTTGTGCAGCATTCGTTAGTTTTACCAATATTCCAGCAAAATCGCGGAGGACACTAGATATACCTGGGCTTCACACATTGTATCCATGTCAGGTGACCCGTGAAGATCCGGGGTAGAATAGATCTTCAGCAACCCATGCCTGCCGTAAAAGGCGACTTTGGTTGCCGTAGGAGGCATGCCTACGTGCGTGCATGTGGCTGCTTTTACTAATCCGGATTCGTGCCGGTTTTATAGTGCTAGCCAACTGAGATACCATACCACAGTTTAATACCCCTCTCAGACATAGTATACTGCTCCGAGCTCATCATTCCTTGTGTTGGCTGGTTTGTTGTTTAACGCCGCAATCAGCAATATTCCAGCTATATGACGCGGTCTGTAGATAATCGAGTCTGAACCAGACAATCCAGTGATTAATATCATGAGCATCGATCCACGCAATTGGGATCGATGACATGCATCAACCAAGTCAGCGAGCCTGACCACCCGATCCCTTCAGTCGCCTCATACGACAAGCATAGTCGCCTTTTAGGGCAAGCATGGGTTGCTGAAGACCTATTCTACCCCGGAACCTTCACGAGTCCCATTCCTTGTGTTATCCCCTTAATACCCACCGCCAGGCAGGGTAACAACAAGTACCACATGCTAACGTCCTTTGGTTTGGCGTGGCCAGGGGAAGGGAACAGGACAGGCGCTCTATCCACTAGACCACGGAGGCGTCTTTGATGTTTTGACGCCGCCAGGGGGTCGAACCGAGCCGGGGCTCTATCCACTAGGCCACGGAGGTTCCTTTGATGTCACCGGCTCAACCGTAACGTCTAAACTTTGTTCACTTCAACCCGATTCTGCCCTCGCCCAGGAAATATAAACTATCGGCTTCTCGTTTTGCATTGTGTCAGAGGGATGTAATATAATCTGAACGTCCGGTACTCGATATGGTGACATCAACGATGTCGCAACAGTGGCGAGTGATGAAGGAGCAACGACAGTTAACCGTTACCATATGCTGATGCTGTAAGCTGGGGATATTCGCTATTTTAAACTGTGCAATAAACATGTCCGAACGACTTCGCCTTCACGACAGTCTCCGCTCACAGACACTGTAATAAACCGTTAAACAACAAGCCATACAGGTGTAAGAGGTTAATGTGACCCTCAAACTCACTGTCGGCATTGCCCCGAAGATCAAAGACATATTTACCTGTCAGGTGATAGCATAACTCCAGGTAATCACCTGTTGTGTCCTTGTGACCAACGGTGACAGTTTTTCAAAGCCGCGAATTTCAGTGAGAGTGTGAGATATATCCGAACGTTTTATATGTTTCATAAAAAAAAACAGAAAAATATTACAATATAAAAAAGCTGAATATAAGGCACGAGTAGGGCAAGAGTGAGTGAGTGAGTGTTATGGTTTTACGCCGCTTTTAGCAATATTCCAGCAATATCACGGCGGGGGACACCAGAAATGGGCTTCACACATTGTACCCATGTCGGGAATCGAACCCGGGTCTTCGGCGTGACGACCGAACGCGTTAACCACTAGGCTACCCGACCGCCCCAGTAGGGTAACGACAAAGGGCCAGTCCTTCATATGGGGCTCAAATTAATATAATATTCATACTGATCAACCATTATGATTATCATCCTCATGTGTATAGGAATTAGTTCTGCGGGTATTGTTCCATGAATACCCATCCATTTTAATTTATCCACAGACAATCACATGTCTCGCATTGTTATTACGATTTAACACACCATGCGTAAAATGATAGTGTCTATTAAATGTTACCAATTCTATCCGGACAGATTTTATCACGATAATTCATGAATAATGATTAATGTCTATTGGTATGGGGTTCCAACCATGACGCTCTGTAATAGAATTACAAATCACAGAATACCATCATCACAGGTGGCACCGACCGATCAATATTCACGTAAATATCCTCAGTCTAAGAGTCATTTATAAATAGCCTTACTGTAATGGTCAGTTATAAATAGCCTTACTTTAATGGTCAGTTGTAAATAGCCTTACTGTAATGGTCAGTTTGCACTATTAATTAGTAGGAATTATCCCCCAGATACTTTATATATGGATATAACTGTTATTTCATGACTATAAGCATAATGCATATCCTGTATCGTTATGGAACGATATTATTAGAAATGTGGAGTAATCATCTTTGTAACTGATTTGTATTGTCATAATGACCTATTCATAACAACCGGGACGAACATTTAATTGCAGGGGCTAAATTTTTAGTTACCATGTTGTCCTGGCATGTATTCTTAGCGTCATTGTCAAGGGGTCACGCTGATTATACGAGATAAAAGTATTAAAAAACGTCGCATTTTCAACTTCCAAGAGTGCAGTTGAACTGGAATGAACCATTTTACACCCACGTTGACTGTTACTTGTCATGTACTGCACGTGCATGGGCTAAACCACTGGTTGCGTTCAGACGTGAGTTTTGGGTAGCTTTTTCCATCACATTCAATCTTGCACTTTTCGTCATTTGTTCCCTGTTTTACAAAAGCATCCAGTCTGTGGGACCTGGGCATAAACAACATGTTCTTTAACTCTTAATCACATTGTCACAGACCTATTGACGCTTGTTGGCGTATGTTTATGTTTGACTCCCCACATACCCAGGTGACCCTACCATGACTGACTATATATGTTTAGAACCATTTACCTGCCATTAACTTGACGATGTTTTGTTTGTTTGTTGTTTAACGCCGCACTCACCAATATTTCAGCTATAATCGAGTCTGGACCACACAATCCAGTGACTGACATCATCAACTTAAAGATGCTAAACCCAATAGTGTCAGGTGACAATTGTTATATAAGCAGATTGAACGTATCTAAACAGAGTAGACAAAGAAATGTTATAATTGTCAAAAAACAAATAATATCGGCACGAAAATAGAAATGATTTGTACGTCAGTAGTTTAAAACACAAGGTGTTTCGGTGTGGGGTTCGAACCCAGTCACTCCGCAACAAACTAACGTACCGGACGAACGCGTTTGCATGCCTCACATCTTACATTGCACATCTAATATAAAGCTGACATCAGCAATCTACAACCCCCTTTCATCCAAGCGGGCACCAGCTGTGTCGATATGTACACCTGGCATGCCTGTCAATCAATGTCAATCACGGGACATGCCTCCTATCACAGGGACCAGGAGGTATTCAACAAGTACTTCGTTATCTTAGGTGAAATTCCCGATGACTTGGATATCGAATTAGCAAAGGTGCTTCTGCTAGGTTTCCAAAATGACACTGGCGTTGGAACAGAATCTTGAGACGAAGTGCTGGCGATTTGAGTCACATGAACATTCATTCTTACGGTCGTCTCAAGGCCAAGGCCCGTTCCACAAAGAGGTCGTAGCGTTAAGACAGTCGTAAGCCTATTTTAAAGTATGGGAGTTACGATCATCTTAGCGATACGCTCGCTTTTTCCAACGGAACCCTGACATTCCATCGGTACATTTCGTTTGCTTCTTTCTTCAGTTGTCATGACAACGTGGATACACCTTACAGTTAGACCAGTTTTCAAAACGATACTTGCTTACAAAATGCACTCAAGTTTTAGGTGTCATTCATATGTTTTTAAAACAATGCAATAGTTAAAATGCACATGCGAGCGTGACCTACCCTGAACTCCACATGACAAACGTATAATCGGAAAATACAGGAGTGAGTGAGTGAGTATTGTTTTACGCCGCTTTTAGCAATATTCCAGCAATATCACGGCGGGGGACACTAGAAATGCGCTTCACACATTGTACCCATGTCGGGAATCGAACCCGGGTGAGGAGCGAACGCTTTAACCACTAGGCTACCCGACCGCCCCAGGAAAATACATGAAACTTCAAATCAAAATAATGTCACGCATCCGATTACGCCCAAATGTGAACACGATTTATTTACATTAACCTTTGTATCATATATATACATGAAACAAACGTCATGTCGTAACGCACATAAATTATTCACAAACCTCACATGGTTCCTTCGACAAAACTTATTCGAGTTCAATAAATCAATACAGGTGATCGAACTGAACTCATTACATTACAGCTTCATGATCGAGGTCAAGGTGTATGTTTACACAGAAACAAACAGCGGTAGTGCGATCTACAGTCCCTGTTTGCTGGCATGCGGGAATCTATTATCGAGGCTTACGGTTATTGCTTTCATACGTGGAGAAAGTTGACAGATATTTACACGCGATTTGACTGGAGGTCCCTGCATGTACATTCCACGTCGTGGGAACAGTCGCTAAGTGCAGGCCCTCTCGGCACGAACTGGTTGTAGAACTCCTCCAACGCTAAACCGGGTGTCATGTAGGCCGGGTCGGCATGACATTGCGGTTATGTATGAATTATGTAAATGGTTTATACATAACCACTGTATTGGAGGGTAGCGGACTGATTTGTATTTTTTTCTATTCGAAAGAGTTGAGATGTCATAAGGTAGCCTACTCCTTATTGTCACGTGTACCGTCGTGTGCGAACAGGTGAGGTGAGGTGAAATGGGGTTTAACGTCGCGTCCAAGATTATTGCACTTATATAGCGACGTGCATGCACGTGTATGTATGTGTGTGGCTGCTTGTACTAGTCCGGACTGATGCCGATTTATAGTGCTAGCTCACTGAGATACCATGCCGCAGTTTAACATGAATACACCACTCAGACACAGTATACTGACCCCGAGCCGACCAGTCCTTGTTTTAGCCCCTTAATGCCGAGCGCCAGACAGGGTAACAACAAGTACCATCTTTTAACGTCGTTTGGTATGACGCGGTCGGGGATCGAACCCCGGACCTTCCGCTCTCCGGGCGGACGCTCACAACTAGACCACGGAGGCGGTCCCACTGTATTGGAGGGTAGCGTAATGATTTGTAATTTTTCGGTTCGAAAGAGTTGAGATGTCGTAAGGTAGCCTACTTCTTATTGTCACGTGTACCGTCGTGTGGGAACAGTTATGTTTGGGTTTGGAGGGGAAAAGAGAAAAGTACATCGACCACACACACATCGCACGCACACATCTAACCCTGTCTGGGAAGGGGATGGGGGTGGGAGACACTGGTCCTGACTGGTGCATCTCGATTTTGCGACCCTCCCATACGTTGGTCCAGAGAAGGGGGTGTCACCCCTGTACACACACACCCGTGAAGATCCGGGGTAGAATAGGTCTTCAGCGACCCATGCTTGTCGTAAGAGGCAACTATGCTTGTAAAAGGTGGCTAACGGGATCGGGTCGTCAGGCTCGCTGACTTGGTTGATGCATGTCATCGTGTCCCTATTGCGTAGATGCTTATGATATCAATCACTGGATTGTCAGGTCCATACTCGATTGTTTACAGACCACCGTCATTCACCTGATGAAGGAGTAAGCATATACTCCGAAACGTTGTGTTCCTCATAATATAGAAGTTAACATCCATATATTCTCTTCCTCATCGTCATATAGCTGGAATATTACTGGGTGCTGCGTTAAACAACAAACACGCACGCACGCACGCACGCACGCACGCACGCACGCACGCCACACCCCACCCCACCCCACCCCACACACTATACATGGGTAAAGTAACCAAAAGAGCAGACTTCAACTACGATATGGTAAATTCGATGCCTGAAATCCAATGACGCCTAGATAAATGAAATCATACATTTTTAATCTTCCTTACCACAAAAAAAGACCCTCATATTCCCAGTGATGTATCACAACATCAGGACCCAGCCAGCGACCAACACTTTCAGGTTTCATATGTGACTAATAGAACGCATATATATGACTACATATATAAAACACTACGTCATATTGGGGCGATCGGATGGCACTGAATCAATAAACCGCGGGAATGTGTCATGTTCCTCCACAACAGCTAACAACGCTACAACATGTCCCTCCCCATACATCTCCAGTACGCCACTACAACAGCTACCCCAAATACAACACCTGCCCCTCAATCACAAGTCGATCTACGAACCGTGAAGATCCGGGGTAGAATAGGTCTTCAGCCACCCATCCTTGCCATAAAAAGCGACTATGATTGTCGTAAGAGGCGACTAACGGAATCGGATGGCCAGGCTCGCTGACTTGGTTGATGCATGTCCTTGTATCCCAATTGCGTGGATAGATGTCCATGATGTCAATCACTGGATTGTGTGGTCCAGACTCGATTATTTACAGACCGCCGTTATATAGCTGGAATATTGGCGAGAGCGGCGTTAAACAACAAACAAACAATCTAACTAACCGTAGGGTTATCGTACAGTTAAATAAAGCAAAATCCACAGGGAAACTATCGAGTATTAAGGAACACTCCAGTTTCTTATCTGGAGCTGAGAGCGGAAGAGTACAGGCTGCAAGAGCGGAGTAGAGATGAGTGAGTGAGTGAGTTGGGTTTAACCCCGCTTTTAACATTATTCCAGTTATATCACGGCGTCTCAGCTTAATGTGTGAGGAAAACCCGAAGTGATGCAGGTCTAAGACGTTTACCACTTCGGTGAAACCCACGAGCACGGCTATAGTGCTGACAAACCTAGAAACAATTGGGGCGAACCGGGATTCGAACCCACAATCATAGGTTTCTGGCGTGCCAAAGGGACGCAACTCTGCACAGCGAATCGCGGCGCCTTAGACGACTGGGCCACCCAGTAGAGATGACAGTGGAACGTGGGTGCATGTTCATTACATATATGCACTGGGATCTGTGAGAGAGATTATACTCTATATTTGTCAGCGAATGATATTCAGCAACGAAAACCTTCCAAATAACTTCGACAAGTGCCTAGTTCGTTATTCACATTACGATAACAAACGCCAATCCTGGATGATTCGGGTGTGATTCGCTCAAAGTAGGTTGGTTATTCGTTATATCCGACCCAAAACAGTCGATGTTTGCTGTCAATACCGCTGTACTTCTCATGGCCAACGGTGATGCGCCGTAATTCCACATACCAACCTTCCCTCATTATCAGTTCACTACGCATGCGGATCGATATTTGATGCGAGCCGGCGAGGAAATAGTGCACAAATAGCATCGCGAGAACTGCTGAATCATCACATTGGGGGAACGGAACGCTGGGTTCCCGCCTCGTCTCTACCGAAGAGGATGACGACACACTCACAAATGCTGCTCCAAACAGTGGCATTGTTGCGCTGGGATTCTGAGTCACGTGATCGTTGAGCAATAGACAGGCTTGTTCTGACATGAGGCCAAGGGTTTGGTCAGAAGTGAGTATTCTGTTGATTCTAAAAGTAGGAATGAGGAAGTCGACTGGAATTTGATTGCGTAAATACTGGCATCAACAAGGTGCCAGACTGTCAACAAATTCCTCAGCTTCTTTGATTCAGAAATATAACTGTCTAGCCTCTCTGCGGTGGTACTGTTGGGAGTTGAGATGTCGCATGGCGTCTGGTTGGTTCCTGCTCAGTCGCGTCTGTCTCCTGCATGGTACAATGCTGCCCATCTACAAACTATCCCTCACATTCCTGGGCTGCAGTTCCATTGCATGAGGCGAGGTCTAGTGGATCGAGCTCTTGCCCTGAGAGCAGAAGATCGGTGGTTCGACACCCACTTGCTTCATACCAAAAGACTTTAAAAATGGAACTTTTTGTTACCCTGCCTGGCGCTCGGTATTAAGGGAATAAAAGGACTGGTCGTCTCGGAGTCATGTACTGTGTCGGAGTGAGGTATCCATGTTGAAACGGGGGCATGGTTTCTCAGTGAGCTAGCACTATAGAACTGACACTAGTACAGGCGCGCGCACACACACACACACACACACGTCTCTACTCTATATAAGTGCAATAATTTTAACCCGACGTTAAACCCCATTTCACCTCACCACACATACGTCTTTGAATTAATGTCCACATATAGACACAACCTCTTCCTCTCACTGATAGTAGTTGGTATGCTGTGATAAAACCGGGGACTCTACTTCTCATTCAGACCCCCAAACAACAATATCCGAAAATTCCCAATTTAATTCCAGGTTTCTGAAAATGAAGCGTTCCCCTGGCTCCTTTCTATTACATGTATATATTAAAAGACAATTTAACAAAACATCATAATATTTTCATTTCCGAGAGTTATTGCCAGTCTACCGGTGAAGAAAAATTTGATATTTTGATTCCACGACGGTACAATAAAACACATAACAGAATGCCTGGAGATAGCAACTGCACAACCCGCCACTATGTTTAAAAGTTGAATTCAAACCCAACGGCAATAAAAATTCAAACCAGCGTCGTTTCAAACAGTAATCTTTTCAAGAGCTTTAGATCATATTTGCGCAGCTATTTGTCACCCATATCAATTGAAATGCATGACTAGCAGAATTCAAATGCTAACGCGGTTTCAAAGCGTCTCTCGACTGTATGTCCGAATAACACCCCTATACCCTTACGGTGGTATTCAATTAAGCTGTCAAAATCCTGAAGAACTGGAAACGCGCGTCTAACATTACAGTACATACTACTCGACAAAGGAGAAGGTGTGTATGACATACGAGTCGAGTAGTGATTACGGTAACGAAGATTTTCTTCCAATTAAAGCCGACATCTGTTGCCAACAATGTTAACCAAACGTACACGTGTTGTTGCCTTGTTATGAGACCGCATCTCATGTGATGCAACTTTAAACGGTGAAAATTAGAAATGACGGCAATCCATGTTTATTCAGGGGTCCCCCGAGTAGCTCGCAATTTCCAGTGTGACATCATGTGTATGTGTGTGACGCTCTATTTCTACAAGCGTTGTTTGAAATACGGAACGCATATGCCACTCGCAAGGTGAGGTGAAATGGGGTTTAGCGACGTGCATGTACGTGTATGTGTGGCTGCTTGTACTAGTCCGGACTGATGCCGATTTATAGTGCCATCACACTGAATTTAACATGAATACCCCACTCAGACACAGCATTCTGACTCCGAGCCGACCAGTCCTTGTTTTAGCCCCTTAATGCCGAGCGCCAGACAGGGTAACAACAAGTACCATATTTTAACGTCTTTTGGTATGACGCGGATGGGGATGGAACCCCGGACCTGCCGCTCTCCGGGCGGACGCTCTACCATTAGACCACGGAGTCGGTGCCATTCGCAAAGGTACGCAATTCGTATCTTAGACTTAAAACAATGTCACCTTAACGTCAAAACACCATGATATCTAAGACAATTTTGAAAATAGCCAAGATACTAACTTGCTTATGTTGTTTCAAGGCGCAGTAAGCAACATTACGGCTACAGCTCCGCCGAGTCGCCGACTGTGTATAATCTGGTCTAGGCCAGTCAAACCAATGGTTGACAGCATGAGCACCGGTCGTAGTAAAGTGACACATTGTCAACCAGGTCATACATATTGTAACAGACCGACCTTCACTGCTCTTTCGACACGCATGGGGTACTGTGGACATATTCAGCCCCGGAATCCCCACTGGGAGATAAGCTTGGGAAAGTGTACCCAATCTTCCTGAGAATCCCTAATGGGAGATATGCATGAGGAACGATGGACCTATTCTGCCCCAGACTCCCCACGGGGAGACAAGCACGTGATGATGTGAGCCTCTTTTGCCCCACAATCAAAGGTGGACTAAGTTTGAGCTGAATAAGCGTATGTAGTGGCGACTTACCCGTGCCATGTCATGACCAAGGGGCCTGGTTCAACGTTTGATGTCACAACGATTAGTAGCGGATTAGTAGCAAGGCAGTATACCAGTCAACTCTTTATAAAATACAAATACTTGCACCTCATATACTGATGACCAAAATATCTTAAAAGATGATACTTGTTTATACCCTGCCTGGCGCTCGGAATTAAGGGGCGGGTACACCATAAAGCCGGCGTTAGTCTGGACACGCACGCACGCACGCACGCATGCACACACACACACACACACACACACACACGTCGCTGTATAAGTACAATAATCTTAAACGCGACGTTAAACTCCCATTGTATCTCATTTCACCTGACATAACGTTGTGTTCCTGATAAATGGTGTGTTTTTTCTGAATACCAGGTTTCATCACCGACTTCCAGAGATCCATTCATATAACTTACACGGCTATCTTGCCTTATACGCCCTGTGGAATCTGTTTCGTCGGATAATCGAGACTGGTTATTCTCTGGCGTTGACGTTTTATTTGTAAAGTGCACCGGACATATTTAGATGTTTAATTGAAACGTATTTCATGGGCCAGCGTATGCTGAATAAATAAATTTAATCTTTAATTCCTGTTTGAAATATCACAGGAGCCAGTAACAATTCTCTCGTTACGGATTAGCCGATCTAATCTCTACCAGCAGGGCGCTGCCTGGTCCACCTCGACAAGCGGACTAGTCATCCTGTGCCTTGCGTCATCCACTTACACAGTAGGACGTATGTACTAAAGCTGCTTAATCACCAAACACTGGTCAATACCCCGGCAATAGCCAGCGGACGGCTCAAGACGAATGTTTCATGGATTTGTGAGGTGTAAAAGACTGAACCGTACGTCAGTCAAGAGTCATCTTGGACCATCATTAGTCAGTTCAGTCATCTTGGTCCATCGTAAGTCAGTCCACAGTCATCTTGGTCCATCGTAAGTCAGTCCACAGTCATCTTTGACCACCGTACGTCAATCCACAATTATCTTAGACAATCGTACGTCAGTCCACAAAGTCACAAAGTACAGTTGATGCAAAAGACACTGGGTCTCCTTGCAGAACAAACGATATTACAGTGTTATAAACGTAACGGAATCACACATATTGCTAACGTCAGCGTAAAACAACATTCATTCATTACTATTTCCATGCTCAAACATGGATTAATAGTCGCGGTGCTGAGGTCGCTTTGTGCACGATGTCCCAGGGCTCTGATTATGAATATAGCACTACAATCATGACCGCTCGCTACTTCTCAACGGTTCCACGGCTGGATTTCCGATTAGGAGAGTTTAAACTACAGCTGTATTTATGAGAATTAAAACGGAATATAAACCCCAGCAGTGAGCAGAGAAGAAACGGTCTCCGGAGTTGATCTTCTTAGACTTGAGCTGTGGCGCAGAACAATCTCGCTCCAGGCAAACTAACCTACCAGCTGTAGCGTCTGTTAGGGCAGATGCACTTCACGCGCGGACCCAACAGATCATGTATATATACTACTTGAAACAAGTCAAAGAACACCCACATAAGGAAAAACTGGGGTGTTCTTTAACTTCTTTTGTGTGGTATATGCGTGTACTCAACGCGCGGACTCGGAAGCTCTTGTGTATTTGTTTTGAAAAAAAATATAACAAGTTCAAAGAGATGATTCATCAAAATTCCCTTTCCTACCTTATCGACAATATCAAACTGCTGATGTTGCCGTGTGCAGCATCGTTTCAGGGATGTAGGTATTTAGAGGTAATGGAAACGAGTTATATTAAAACTTTCCTTTGTTCTGAAGCCCCCCTGTATTATTAGACATGCTTCGGTTCTAGTTCACGTCATAAATCCAGTCCCACGTGTTGTGTATTAACAAACGTCGCTTAACAGAGTTTTAAAAAAGAAAGTTTGTTTTTTTTGCATGCAGACATCTGGCTGTGGCACGCGCACGTGTCAATCAAAATCAGATTTTGAAGCATGAAATCTTCACGAATCAACTGCTTTGAAATTTAACACGGGTTGTACAAGATAGCGCGATAGTAGTTGGCTTCAGGTCAGACGGAGCCCGGCCGTGTGGAACTTCACAACCCATTCACTTCCGAAATGTTCAACACTGGTGAAGAAAGAGTCACGCCTTTCTTATTTCAGTGTCAAATTCGCTTGCAACAGGAACATGTACTACATTAAATAATGGCTTTGGGGTGACGGTGCCGACACAACTGTGGTCTTGCTGTGTTTTGTCTGTCAGAAGATACATGCAGTAATACGATCCACCGCAAGAGGGCGCCACTGTTCGAGATGGGCGGACCTGATGTAATACTTGTGGCGAGCATGTGTACTCTGTTGTCATCGAGCACGTGCATCTCGTGAAATGCGAGCCACGTTCAAAGTGAGGGTACACAAGGTTATGAAACTGCAGCTTGGATCTGAACTGTGAAATTTGTAAACTGCAGATTGAATCTAGGGTAGTGGAAAAGGGTTATTAATCGGAAATACGTGTAAACATATCGCCCTGTCAAAATGACTGAGTTGGCGGAGCCAGCCATGGTTGTCAGGGAGCACGTGCGTCTCATGACATTCGCAGCTGTGCAAGGAAGCGGTATAAATCAATGTCATGCCCCACTTTCAAAAGTCATTTCCGTGAAGCGTTTCCTACGGTGTTTTAACCAAGCATATTTGCAGATTTGTGTTCTCGGATGAACTAAATATACCATGTACAAACTGCCGATATCACTGAAACCACACACAAGTTATTTATACAATTGTACACACAACACACATATCACTGCCGACGCATCTCACAGCGTCACTGTGATAATTCATCTAATTCTTGTACTCATTTGATAGTAGTCAGAAGCTGGGAGTGTGTGTCTGTGAAGAAGGGTGGTATTAAACCCCTGTTCGTGTTTGTCCCAACACAAAATGAGTAAAATGGTCTTCACACTGATGAATGAACGAACTTGGCTCTAAACTGCCGTTCACTATGGCTCGTACAGTGCGCATGTAGTTAGTTAGGCAATTGTGGCCATTCATTTATGACATAATGTCTACAACAATGAATAAATGTGAGTCAATCTCACACGAGTGCTGTAATCAAGGTATAGAACAGCGTGAAGGTATACGTCATAGCTATACGTCATGTCGACGTAAGATACAATACGTCATTTCGACGTACGAGACTATTGAATAGCTATACGCATTTAATTACGCATGAACGATACGGGGACACCATCTTTGAGCCACCTTCTGAACTCTTCTTTATATGTTATTATACCAAGAGAATAATGTCACCTTAATTATACCAAGAGGAATAATGTCACATTGATTAAGAGAATAACCACAGCGAATGTACAACGGCCTCTTAGGGGTAATAAACATAAAATCAGCACATAAAACCAAGATAAACATGACACTTACCAGTTCGTCAAGAGACTTGAGGTCACATGTGATTATCTGAGGGGGTGGTTCCCCTGTCGCTATCTCCTCATCGATCTCCTCTTCCATCTGCACGAGGGTGGGGGCTAACATCCCCAGCTTTGCCCCCACCCTCGCCACCTCCAGGAGACACAACACAACACTCTTTTCATTTTTCCTCATTACGAGATCCTCGGTTTCAAACCGCACTACATCAGGAATACCGAGATGGACACACCACGTTAAGAAGTTGGAAATGTTGTCGCGCGACATGAACGTCCCCGGCTTGACGTTGTTACGGTACTGAACTCCGGCTTCAGGGACGTCCCTGACGAAGTACGACTTCATCTGGACGACCCCTCCGTGTTCACGACTTAGACGGTAATGTTGAACAACTTCGTTGGCATGTCGACACAAAAGTACTCCCGTTTCCAACTCCTCGAAGAAATTTTCAGCGTTGATATCAATTTTATACAGCGCTTGGAACCATTCGGCTAAATCCTCCTTCATGGCAAATAGATAGTCATCGCTGGTTGTGAATCCACGCAATGACTTGGGCTGAAGTACAAGCAACGTGCCCATGCCGCTACTGCCATTCCCAGGGCTACACGATTCCATGCTGGCTACCTTAGAACACACACATTACACATCGATAACGATCTAGCGTCGTTAAACAATATAGTATACATACTACAACCAACCATACCATACCCTCAACACACAACACACGTCGATATAGCAGCCCGAGGGTACGATCCCAGGTCACACCCCCGCCTTGAAAGCCGTGGGGAGGCGGTGGGGACCCAT
This sequence comes from Haliotis rufescens, assembly GCF_023055435.1. Lineage (NCBI taxonomy): Eukaryota > Metazoa > Mollusca > Gastropoda > Lepetellida > Haliotidae > Haliotis > Haliotis rufescens. The sequence continues at coordinate 26,671,237 of NW_025963835.1, read as the reverse complement.
AGCAAGGCGGTGTTGTATTCCTCCATTCAAGAATCCACCCGCTTCACTCCGAGTCTGTCCTGAGTAACTCCATTTCACATACAGCCCGACTGAACGAGCTGCTCACCTGTCAATTGCTGGCTGTACACTCGCAGCGGAGCGTTTGTTGGTATCACGTGACCCGACGATCGCTGAGTACACACTATGACCGCAGGGTTAGGCGGTAATACGGGGTCCCCCATACATTAACCCCTCCACACCCGGCTGTGCCGTCCCTAGCCCCAACACTGCTGCATCAATGAGGTAATTAGCAATGCTAAACGCATGACGCGCTGTGAGGCAATATGGATATTCATTAAGGGAATACCAATGACTGTTGCGGCCTGACCGTAGCTTGGCAGAGCGGATTGACGCGAGAGTCTATTACGGGCGCTTTAACAACTTTGGTGAGTGAGTGCGCAGTGAATCATATTTTCCCCGCGTCGCTATGCAGGCGCTGACAGCAATGTGCTCACGGGGCTTCCGTTAAAACAAAGCATGCACTGGGTGATATAGGGTCAAAGGTCCCATTACAGCTGTTTACACATGTAAACACCCCGACGTACATGAAACGGAGAGATTATAATGTAAAGCTTTGTGCTTAACATAAACAAGAATATACTCAATTTGATTAAACGTTTGGGAGGGGATGTTTTTTGCCATTGCAAATTATTTAATTTCCTGTCATTTTCTGGAAATAAACTATTTCGTATAAAAAATCCAGCCTAAATTGATGGGATTGTTTCTATATTTTGGCTGTTTCAAACATTTTTTATATTATGAACACTGATGCTTATTTAAGGCTAGTTTTTAACATTCTGGATCACCAATTTATTGTCATTCTGTATCCTTATTAAATAAGCGAGAAAGGAAACAGCGTTTATCAATTGTATTGACCTTGAACGTGAACGTGTTTTATACTGTCCTTACTTATTGAACATGCATGACTGGATTTGCGAGAAACCTGTTTGAAACATAAAATTTCTAACCCCTTTTGACATTCATCTTCACCTTCATCGGCATGTTCATCACGTTCACATGACTGCTTACTCAGAAGGAACACTACGGATCAGCTACCTGCTGCCTGGATACGATCGACACTGCTGTCGGAACGTTCCATCAACAACTGCTGTCTTTACCCTTTGGGTTGGGTTACTTATCGAGGACGTGACTGTTGTGTTGGAGTGATTAACCCCTTATTTATGTTGTTTTACGAACTCATGAATGTTCCAGCTTTATGGCGTCGGTCTGTAAATAATCTAGTTTGGACCAGACAATCCAGTGGTTCACATCATGAGCTTCGATCTACGCAGTTGAGATCGTTGGTTGGTTTGCTGTTCAACGCCGCACTCAGCAATATTCCAGCTATATGACGGCGATCTGTAAAAAGTCGAGTCTAGACCAGACAATCCAGTGATTGATATCATGAGCATCGATCAACGCAATTGGGATCGATGACATGCATCAACCAAGTCAGCGAGCCTGACCACCCGATCCCTTAGATCGCCTCTTACGACAAGCATAGTCGCCTTTTACGGCAAGCATGGGTTGCTGAAGACCTATTCTACCACGGATCTTCACGGGCCCGAAGACATGCATCAACCAAGTCAGCGAGCCTGACCACCCGATCCCGTTAGTCGCCTTTTACGACAAGCATGAGTTCTAACCCGGATCTTCACGGGGAAAGACAAGCATGAACTGCTGAAGACCCATTGTAACCCGAGTCTTCAAGGGGGGGTTACCCCTTCTTTTGTGGGTTCATACTTGCGATGCAGAAACTGTGTTGTATGTACCTTTGTAACGAGGAAGCTTTGGTATACCCTCATTGCTCAGGTACTTGCGGAACGGAATGATTATAGTGCTCTCCGCAGCCGGAAGAGATTCCACAGAGGATTGTCTCCCCTTTTCGGGGAGAGAACAGATAGATCCCTTTGCATTCGTGACCAACTCGTGTTATTCTGGGACAAGCCGAATTGCAGGTGACGGAAAGGGGCGAGTGGTGACGAATGATCCCTTTGGCACGTTGTTTGTACCCCGTGGGGTTTCAGGGACCGAATAGATCCCCAGTCACCCTTGTTGGTCGCAGTTGGGAAAGCCATGTTTTATTTCATTGTCCTTTATATAAAAACATTACTGATAGCCTTTTAACTACATGTGCGAATCTCTGTGATACTTTTCAAGTTTTATCTGATGTTAATAAGTTCTCTTTTATTATGTCCAATGAGGAGTTGTTGTTTCTAACGGCGAAACCTGCAAACTTTTACTTGAAAAACGCAAGAATATTTTATATAATGCATAGATTTACCTTCGTGATATATTTTACCCTTATAAATTCTACTTGTATTTATTTTTATGTGACCTCGTCTCTCATAACTCATATTGAGTTGTTCTGTACTTTTATCTATGTTCTATGTATATATGTATGTAGTATGTTGTACAGAAGTGAGACGTAAATAAACAATTGTCTGTCTGTCTGTCTGTCTGGGATTCCGGAACATAGGACTCCAGTAACCCACGTTGGTCGTTGTTTGTTTAATGCCGCGCTCAGCAATATTCCAGCTATATGACGGCGGTCTGTAAATAATCGAGTTTGTACAATCCAGTGATTGACATCAGGAGCATCGATCCACGCAATTGGGATACGATGACATACATTAACCAAGTCAGTGAGCCTGTCCATCCGATCCCGTCAGTCGCCTCTTACGACCAGCATGGGTTGTTGAAGACCTATTCACGGATCTTCACGGATCGTGACGGCGTGATGCCATGCAAGACTATAATGTGACATGCACATGGCAACCGGGGAATCGAACCCCGACCAACAGTCTGATGATCTAACACTGGTGACATTCGATCTTGTCGCCACTGTGAAAAACAAACGAAGGCACATTGCACGAAACACTCCAATGTGGACGTGATGCACTCAGCCGAAGGCGTGACGTCAAAGAGCGTGCTTCCTTGTCACGCCCAACTGCGCACATTGTTACGCACATTCCACTGTCTGGAAGATCGATGTGTCTGCTGCGGTCGACAAGTCAGCAACTAAAAACAACCTTGCGTCTGGGAAACATACGATCACAGATGAGGACTACGTGTAAAAAACACCGTATTATCTGACAGGGGTTGGTTGGTTGGTTGGTTTGTTGTTTAACGCCGCACTCAGCAATATTCCAGCTATATGACGGCGGTCTGTAAATAATCGAGTCTGGACCAGACAATCCAGTGATTAATATCATGAGCATCGATCCACGCAATTGGGATCGATGACATGCATCAACCAAGTCAGCGAGCCTGACCACCCGATCCCGTTAGTCGCCTTATACGACAAGCATAGTCACCTTTTACGGCACGCATGGGTTGCTGAAGACCTATTCTACCCCGGATCTTCACGGGTCTGACAGGGGGAACGGGGTAATTTATTTAGGTGGGGGTGAGGTGAGGTGAGGGACGGTGAGATTGGTCTCAGTTTGAGACCATCATCATCGGGGGTTCAGGCTCGCTGACTTGGTTGATGCATGTCATCGATCCCAATTGCGTGAATTGATGCTCATGATATTAATCACTGGATTTCTGGTCCAGACTCGATTATTTACAGACCGCCGTCATATAGCTGGAATATTGCTGAGTGCGGCGTTAATCAACAAACCAAAACCAAAAAAATATTCCTTGAATACTTCACAACATTATTAGCACCATCTCATTTCAAACTTCTCACAGTCAGATGATTTCGTCTGCCTGGAGCACATGCTAAAATTCCTCGTTTGTTTATCCCACTTGCCGCATCAACTTGCTATTGCACCCCTTTCGAGATTCGTCCAAACTGTATGTCGTTATCATGCTTGAGTTATGTTTATTTATGAAAGGGGTAAACATCCACCACCTTTGTCGTGTTCGACTGTGACTCTTTAGCTGTCCATAGCGACGCTGAGCCAAACACACTCACTGTGGACGATTTGAATTAAATGCAATGGTGGTGCACCTCGATTTTGCGGCCCTTTCATACGCTTATCCAGAGAAGGGGGATGCACCCTGCACACACACACACACACACACACACACACACACGCGCGCGCGCGCGCTCACGCACGCACGCACGCACGCACGCACGCACACACAGAGGCACATCCACGTTTTTCCAAAGAGCTGTATCTTAAGTACCAGAAATAAAGTTATCTTACTTAAAATATATATCTACCAAACCTAATTGAGGCCAGAACAATGCTAAATTTCAGAGCTAGGACTATATCCGTGCTTGCCTTCGTCACCAGAATCAGTTTATCATTGATTCGAATCTCAGATTTGCTATGACAGAGATACAGGACATGATCCCGATCCTTAGTCCACGACACTGCCAAGACTGCTGTGTTTCTACATCACAGAGGAATGCGTCTGAGACCTGTGTAATGATTTCCTTTTCCCACTTTGGACATTTCTCCCACATTAAGCTACCATGCGTCATCTATCTGAAACAGGGCCGTCGGGTAGCCTAGTGGTTAAAGCGTTCGCTCGTCACGCCGAAGACCCGGGTTCGATTCCCGACATGGGTACAATGTGTGAAGCCTATTTCCGGTGTATCCCGCCGTGATATTGCTGGAATATTGCTAAAAGCGGCGTAAAACCATACTCACTCACTCTATCTGAAACACAGTTGAGAGGGACGTTAAACACAACTCAAGACAGATCACACGGACATAATCGCGCCCTGGTATGGATATTTTACTGCCGCTTCTATTAATCACCCCTTATTTGATTTCAGTGGTAAATAAGGATGCTTGTGCTCAAAGAATTACTGGCCAGTAACGTATCTGGACATATGGTTTGAGGATAGAGTGGCATCCGTATTTGATTATAAGGGACCTTTAAGGGTTTTTTTTGGCTTTTTTTGTAGTTTGTTGTTGTTTTGGGGGAGGGGATGGGTAGAGAGAGAGACACAGAGAGAGAGAAAAGTTAAGAAATATACGGTGTGTAATTTCTATGACGGACATACAATATTTAAGTGAGAGAATTTATGGATGTCAACTTCTACATTATGAGGAACGCAACGTTTCGGAGTATAAACTTACTCCTTCATCAGGTGAATGGATGCTATGAGGCAGAGAGCATTTATATGTGCATGTAAGGACAACAAAAGTAAAAAGATTTTTAAAAAAAGTGTAAACTTAACAAGGGAAGCTAACAGTTAATTAGCGCTGATAGGTGATTAGCAATAGGTGAGGTGAGGTGAAATGGGGTTTAACGTCGCGTCCAAGATTATTGCACTTATATAGCGACGTGTGATTAGCAATAGACAAATGGGGGGGATATTTAGCCCGCTGTCGTGGGAAACATGCCCGCCGCAATGGTCAACCCGTTTGCAGCCATCAGTGTTATACTCACAGTATCACCCCCCGGATTGCCTGCCAAAACTCAATAATTTACAGAATGTCCTGACGTAAAACAACCATCACCTGCTGATAACCATTAAAGTGCAAAATCCCAAGGAAGCGTTCATAAAATTGTGAAAGAAAAGCTATGCGTTCGTCCTGAGTTGCTTCCCTTGAATAAACAACTTTTCAGCGCGCAACATGTTCGTACGAGACCCACTGCGCCCAAATAACTGATAACACGGATCACAATTCGACTATTCTTTGTACACGGTTTTTTTTTGTTCATCCATTCGTACTAGTTCATAATTTGTTTTTGGATAAAATGTCTCTCACGTACAACAATATTATCAATTTATTATACGTATGTACAAACTGTTCTTGATAAAGGCGGATAATTTACAGCTTAACTGCTATGGATCTATCGGTGTAAACTTTCAACCACCGCATGTTAATCTGGACATTGTTCGGTTACCTACAACCTGCCGTCACTACCGCTGTAATATTGCTGACTACAGATTAAAGAGTCACCCGCTCACTCACTTTTCTCATCACTCAGGAATATAACGCACGCACGCACGCACATGGTGTAGTGGATATAGCGTCTGCTCGGATAATGAGAGGGGTCGTGGTTCGCTGCTCTGGCCGCGTCATACCAAAATACTTTTACAGATGGAACTTGTTGTTTCCCTGCCTGGTGCTCAGATGAAACAAGGACTTGTCGGTTCTGATGGGGTTATCCATGTCAAACTGCGGCATGGTATATCAGCGGGCTACCACGAAAAAACCGCCATAATGCCCAGTAACGTTTCGGGGAAAAAACTAAGATCAGTGAACAATTAACATATTATATCGAAAAACACAGGATAGGGTTTACTTTCATAAAAGACATTACAACGGGTCAAAGTACGTGGCAGCAGCAAAAAAAACCATATCAGTCCCATGGGCGGATACAGCTTTTTTTATAAGGGGGTTGCACAATTAAGATCTATTTATTGTCTTTGGTGGTAATTTATACAGAAATAAAGATTTTTTTTCGAAATAAAATCTGTATCCGCCCATGTACAATTATAGGTTACAAAATGCACAGATGCGGTTACTACAATATTCAAAGGATGTGTGGCAATACATTTCGTGCAGAAAACACGTCCTGTACTTCTAAAGCTACAGCCAGCCTTCTCGTACATGCCCCGACACGACGAAAGAAGACAAGCTCCTCACAGCGAACCTCTCATTACCGAAAGGTTACTAATGTGCCAAGCGCTCTGACGAAGTTTGGACTGTACACAACCAAGGGAGGTCACTCTAAATCACAACGCTACGTTATACGAGCGCCAATAATTTGCTGCCAGTTACATTCATTAGACATTTATAGTCTGGAAGGTAATTTAAGGTACCGACGTTTACTACAATATCACCAATCAACTCTCAACTCGAAAGGGTGCACGGGAATCACGCACGCACGAATACGGTGTTAGCGTTGGGCGTCTCAACGTGCGTGATTCCCGTTCAACTGTGTCATATGGCCCTGTGACGCAGGTGTAGCATTATGCAGATGGCTGTTTCAATGAATGCTCGTTCCACCAGTGACGAACAGGTCTGGTTGTTGATGAAATATAGTGATAGCTAAATAGACAGATATTTATTCATGCACCGATTGTCTTTAAATGTAATATCCAGTTATGTATGACTGTTTAATAATCTCATACCAACTTTGACTGGAGTAGGTCCGAGAGTTTTTCAGATATTGTAGTAAACGTCGGTACCTTAAATTACCTTCCAGACTATAGTTACAATATGCATTGCCACACACCACCCTCCCTCTTCAAGAAAAGAAAGTTTGAACATAGTGAACACTTTCTTTGAAATGGACAATTTCAAGGAGGAAAGAGTTTGCAGAACATGTTTTATTAAATATGTTAACTGAACATAGAAAACGTAGTTTTCATTATACGTGCAATAATTTGCAAAGTTGTATGTGTATACTGATCCAATCAACTGACCTTAGAACGTGCATCTTCAGTTACATTAATTTGTCTTTGTCCCTGATGTGTTTGTCTCAGGAATTGATTCTTGCAAAGTCAAACTCTTTGTTCTTCATTTCGTTGAGAAAAGTGTATATTCTTCAATGTGATAAACCGTAAATCGCAAAAAGACTTCAAAATGCTGCAATAACAATTCAAGACTAAGGTCGTTTTCTCAAATGTAGAAAAAATCTAGTACTAGTTAAACGTTGTTTTGAGAAAACTCACACATCATCTTTAAAAAGTTCAGCGCCTGCACCAATGTCATGTGATGGTACTTTTTGTTACCCTGCCTGGTGCTCGACCAAAAGGGGACGAAAACAAGACAGAACAAGTAATGGTCGGCTCAGAGTCAGCACACTGTGTCTGAGTGGGGCATTCATGTTAAATTGAGGTATGGTATCTCAGTTGGATAGCACCAAAACCCGGCATTAGTTGACTAGTACGAGCAGCCACACACCTACCTGATACCCCCACCCCACCGTGACATCGAGCTCGCTGAAGTCACCATTGAATGGTCATGCTGAGGTTTACACTTTATTACATCAAACCACCGGATCACACACTTCCATTAAACATTAGCTATATCCATTTGTCATGTTCCGATACAGATCGATCGAGATCTCTTGGCAGAGGGGGCCGGTGGGGTAGCCTAGTGGTTAAAGCGTGCGCTCGTCATGCCGAAGACCCGGGTTCGATTCCCGACATGGGTACAATATGTTAAGCCCATTTCTGGTGTCCCCCGCCGTGATAATGCTGGAATATTGCTAAAAGCGGCGTAAAACCATTCTCACTCACTCACTTGGCAGAGGTCTATAATACACCTAAACACTCCAATTTAAAGTATCAGGATGGTGAAATGAAGCCAATTTAGAAAACATGGAACGCTATCCAGACCTACTTTGGTGTCCGGGGCTATGCCACCAGTTTCTGTTGACTTCGAAACGTATCATGTGGCAAGGTTTCCGAAAGTGTTTATAAATCAATAAATCAGTTTTTATGTTTATGCTTTTCATCACACCCAGCATGTCAAAGGAATCGTTTTGTTTTTAGTTAAGCAACGTTTCTTATAGCAATTAGGCAACTGTTTAGCAGGTTTCAATATTATCAGCAGTTTGATACTAGAAACAGTTTTACTGTTTAGAAAATATAATATAATAGAAATACGCATTGCTTATCTCAAATGTGGCACGTTTAAGGACAAACAGAGATGGCGCTCTGTGATCAAGAAGTTTCTTAATCAATATGAACTTTTTACGAAATTCACCCGACAGTGCGTATGCATCATTTGTGGAAAATAGCATACGTTCATCCAACACACAAACTCTACATATCATCCATGATATATCTGGCATCAGTAAAACCTGGTGATGTTACGTGTACACTATGCCACACCACAGTACCGGACTGTAGAAATCACGTCATCATTGACTGTGAAGGACTCATACAACAGAGAAATCAGATGTACGATAAACTTTCTTCACTGCTGCACATAAACGATTTTATTATTTATTGTGACCAGGATCACATTGCAATGTTGAACTGTTTGCTTGGAAGAGATCACAACACTTTTTGTCGTGTTGATTTTAGCACTTGGATACAATTTGTGTTGGTTGTCTCAAAGTTTGTACATATTTGCAGGTTATTCATCAAACAAAGCTATTTATAACCGTTACTGTTCACTGGCATCTACCTAGAAGGGCATTGTGTGTTTATATGTTTTTGTTATCTGCTTTTGGTTAATAAGAAGTCATTTATGATTTGACCTAATTTACTTTCATATGTACTCTTCAATTAGTGGAGGAAATAAAGAATGTCTGTCTGTCTACATGGAGAGGAGTATGGAAGCGTATTAGTGCAGTCTAAAATAGTTTTATCATCTACTTAGATGATACTTTTATCTCCGTGTGTGATATTATAATCGTGCGTATCGTTATTCAGACAGTGATATTGTCTTGTGACGTTGCGACCCTAGTTGGATACTAACCCCACTATATCAATTACCCACCATAAATGCAGAGATAGACCCACGCCATCCACAATTTATATAACTTCCAGGGGAATTCTCGTTCTTCCGACTAACTATATTCAGAGAATGATAAACTGGGGGCAAAGGGAACTGTACCTCTCAGCAGATTTTACCATAAGTTTAATTTTCAATTGAAAATATCTTAAATTAGCGACATTATATCCCAAAAATGAACTGTACTGGCGCTTAGTCAGCATTCAGAGAATACTTTATTTTCAAAAATATAATTGGATTTAAAACTTTTAAAAATAAAAGAAATTTATCATCCAAAACTGGCTCCCACAGGAGATATCGCTTGGATGAGATCAAGCGATATCTACACTGTAGATATCGCTGCAATGAAATTACATCACAATGCTTTGCAGACCATTGTGACGTCACTGTTACCATGACGTCACAATCAAATGACATCACTAATGGCTCTACTACTGAAGTTGTTAGCAGTACTTTTTACACTGAAGACACTGCTAATTACTGTCTACAAATTGAAAAAGTTGGAAGAATGATGTTGGATGATAAATAAAATCTCACCCGAGTGTCTTTTGATATCAAATATATCAACACTCGTTGATAAAGTGGCAAAAATCCTCGGCAAGCCTCGGAATTTTTCCACTTTTATCAACTCGCGTTGATATATTTGATATCAAAAGACACTCGGGTGAGATTCTCTATATGTCGCTAATACACAAATGTTGGTGGGTATCTTAAACATTTTATCTTTGAAAATCACAAATATGCTTTTTTGTGTACAAAATTACAACATTTCAAACATGCTGGGGGTCATGTGGTAGCAAATTCATTTCTTATCCCAGCCTCCATTGAACAATCTATTTTTACACAAAACCACCCAGCGAGAGATTACTTTAATACAAGCTGTAGAAGGAATTAGTGATGGTTAAACAGACATACCGTATTCGACATAATAAGCGCTCCGCTCTAATAAGCGCCCACGGCGATATTTGCTAATATATTGGCTAGTGAACAATCCCAATTAGCACCCCTTCCTATTGATCAATGTACACAAGACTTATTTGTTCGCGTATAATACGCACTCATGTGTTATATGCTCCCTTAATAGTGGGCAATTACATTCTGGAAAAATATATCTGTCGTATATATACATTTCAGGCTGTCAGCATAAACCACGAAATTTACCTTTCAACTCTGTTTTTTTCCCACCGAAATAATATTCTAATAAGAGCCCCCTATTTCTTATTTTGAGAGCGCCCTGGGCGCTTATTACGTCGAATACGGTAGTTGACTGCATAGGAAACTTGTTTCACTAACCGTGGCTCAACTGCCAGATTGGAAACTGGTATGACTATCGTCCTTGCTAAATTGTTTCATTATCTCTTCTCTTCTCATCTATGTCCCATGTAGAAAGCGCCCCGGGTGCTTATTACATCGAATACGGTAATCAAATTTGGCAACAGTCCTTTGAATTTTCAATTAAATAAAAAGCAAACTCGGTATACTTTCTTTTGACCCTCTGTTTATCTAAAAAATATATTTCATACTGTGTCGTGGTGAAAACGGATTCTCAACTCAGTCTTTCAGGATCTGTTGTGAACGAATTTTATATGATTACAAATATGTTGATATCTTCGACTTCCTCATGCAAAACTTGTATGTTTTATCTAATTTTCTTTCGATTGTCCCTTGGTGTGCTTAGATGTGAATGGTGTTTTGTGCAGCAGTGTCGACCATGTCTTTAAGCAGCAAATTATATGAAGCGCACATACAATTACCACCAAGTCCCCGTGTTTGGCAAGACGAATGAGTCTCTGGATAATTTTCAACCCATTTTATTTGTATAACATTTTCTAGTTTGCATTTATGCAATAATTAACTATAAAAGCAACAACCACTTTACAAAGCCCAACAGAAAGGTCGTTATCATTCTTGCCGGTTTAAGTAAATAAAACAGGTGCGATCTGCCACAAGGGATGGGTGGTATCACGTGACATGAATGCAAAGATCCTGGTCACAAATATTGAAACAAAAGGTTCACAAACAGGTTATGAGGACAGTGCAACGGTAGTATATTCAAGCAAAATATCAGTTAGGAAAAAACATTATTCATATTTCCCATATTGTAGACAAATGAGAACGTAAATAAACAAAAAGTCCAATTATGTATAAACTCCGCCTTCTTATATTTGTTCATGTGGCGTATACAACGTTATTTTAAAAAGTAAATGTTAGCCAACTAATATGACGCAATGAAGTTTAACTAAATCAATTAATTCCTTTGTTTTTTTACAAATAATCCTGCAAGCAAAGGGTGTTTTAGAATGTGTTTTGTGTGTTAATGTTCCACAGAATGAATGGTATTTTAAGTATAATGTTGCCGGTAAAATGCTACTAAACTTCAACTTAAATATGATACGACTGAAAAAAATATATAAGCTTAAATATTTTTTTTTATAAGAGATGTCAGTTGTTGTTGACGGTTTCCGCGTTTATTTCCTTGACGGTAATATTGAGTTTATTACACTATATATGTTTTCGGAACATGAGTGACACAATAAAGAGTCATCTATATTTGAAAATAATAAATTTTAAATTTTTTAAATAATAAATAGAAAAATTAAATAGGTCAAAGGAAGGAAAACAGTCTGGAAATTTTGTTTTATTTCTCCCTCAAAAACGAAAATTTAAAAATAATATGTTAATTTTGATAATATTATGCCTCCATTGGCACCTCTAAAATAAAATGATCAATATTTCAACATGCAATGTTCGATTGGTGCAAATAAACATGCATCACATTCTCATACTAGGAAACCTGTCGAATCGAAATTTCTCATTGAAATTTTCGCGGAATAATGTATGGACAGGAATCTATCCGCATCGACTACGCACCGAATACCCGGGTAAATGTGTGGTTTTTCAATAGACAAAATGCTTTCAATAGGTGTGTAAAATAGTTGCTGCAGATTTCGTTGAATGTGATATTGGAACATCCAAGAAACTAACCAGACTTTGGCAATATGTTGGTATGCTGGGTTAGAAAACATCTAGATATGAAATTTATAGTTCAGATTTTTTAAATATTGGCGAAATGAAAAACGTATTTCAGTTTCAAGATTTTGCCTAAGTAAATATTCGAAAATTGTAGTATAATTTGATATGCAATATTTGTCGATTTAAAATTGAGAAACATAATACTAAATTTTTTTTTGACAAGCGTTATCTCTAAATGTGCTAATGTCAGGTTTTATACCAGCTTCGATACCACTTTATCGCCATGATCAAATATGCATGTAGTTCAACACTGATTGTCAACTGTTGACAGAACGAGTGGAAAGCAACATTGTTTACCACCATTGACCCTCATGGTGAGAGAACCATGCTATATCATGAATTATTTCCCCTGTGCATACGAATAGTTTATTGACTTCTATGTAGAACAAAAAAATCAATACAGCTATTGACATTTGCCTATAGCATGTCATGTATGATTTATTGGACGTAATAACCGAAATTTGCGCATAAGGGACATAACTCTTGATCACTCTCTAACGAGAAAGGCAGGAAAGTGACTAATGGTGAATTATGGTGGTGATATGGCCGACTTAGACTGCTCAAGTAAGTTGTTCAAACAGGTGAAACCTCTCGCGTTTTAAATTGATTCGACGTAAAATACCTCAGAGATGTTTTGTTTATTTCAGCGAAGGAGCAAAACTGCCGTGGTTGTGGACTAGCAATACGGGACGAGCCATACGTCCAAGCGCTAGGCTGGGACTGGCATCCAGCTTGTTTTAGGTGAGTTTGATAAACAAACTGACGAAGCTTGTCGCAAATACAATATGACTCATCTAACACCTTGTCGCACAGGTGGGATATTAACATTCAATACTAAATGACAGTGATTAAACTCGAGTTCAATGAAAACTGTCAATCGAAATGACATAATTTGACAGTTGGTGGAAAACTGCCAAAGCAACAGATCCGGCTAGAAGTTGTAAATGTCTCGACCTCAGTATTTACTTTCAACTATTTTTCATATTTTTCCTTCGAACTTCCAGGTATTGCGTGTTTCATGAATAACTCTTTATACCAGAATGACACGTCTTCCTTTACGAACGTAAAACCAAGTTTGTGGTTAATTTGCGGACACTTCCTGAAGTCCGTGGTTTGCCTTTGATGTGCTCTGCTCTATGAAGTTAATCTCAGCCTTGTTTGTTGTTGGTAAAGCACTTCATGGTATCTCAGCTGGACCTGTGTATAACTCAAGTTACATCCAGCATTGCCTTCCTCCTGTGATCCAATTCACACTTTTGTCATCAATCATGGAAATAATCTTGGTATTCATTCGTCAAATCCTGTAGAGGTTCATCACAGATTTTGTAAAAAAGTCTTCTTACTCCTTGAATCTCTACATGTCATGTTATGTTTCAGTTGTTCTGCAATGTTGCAGGGTTAACAACAAAAAACTAAAATAACATACTTAACCTCTCTTGAAATTAAATGTCAGAACCAACCTTTTTTATCCTGCCTTATTTCTGACCCAGGATGTACACAGTTTATCATGCCAGTCTGTTTTGGGATGGTGCATATCCTGTATTGGGAATAAACACACACGTGTGTTAACATCTTTCCAGAATGTCATTCTTAAATTCTATCATTGATATGTCTCACAAATGGTACCTAGCTACTGCAAGCTTTCCTGGTATGTCACATTAATATATTCCACCACAAACTCAGGGATTATTCAGACACTGACAACAGATAAATATATACCGTATTCGACGTAATAAGCGCCCCGCTCTAATAAGCGCCCATGGCGATATTTGTTAATATAATGGCTAGTGAACAATCCCAATTAGCACCCCTTCCGATTGATGAATGTACACAAGACTTATTTGTTTGTGTATAATATGCACTCATGTGTTATATGCACCCTTAATTATGGGCAATTAAATTCTGGAAAAATATATCTGTCATATATAAACATTTCAGGCTGTCAGCGTAAACCACAAAATTTATCTTTCAACTCTGTTTTTTTCCACCAAAATACCATTCTAATAGGAGCCCCCTATTTCTTATTTTGAGAGCGCCCTGGGCGCTTATTACGTCGAATACGGTAGTTGACTGCATAGGAAACTTGTTTCACTAACGGTGGCTCAACTGCCAGATTGGAAACTGGTATGATAATCGTCCTTGCTAAATTGTTTCATTATCTCTTCTCTTCTCTTCTCATCTATGTCCCATGTAGATGCTGCTTTTCAGTGTCTCAGTCTGTTACTTTGATAATCATAATAAGTATCCCAGTACTTGTCTAGACTACCGACAGTCAGTTCTGGCTGCTTTTCAATGTCTCAGTCTATTATTTTGATAATCATAACAAGTATCCCAGTACTTGTCTAGACTACCGACAGTCAGTTCTGGCTCGATAGACATGGGCGACACCATTTTTGTCAGTAAGCACTGAAAGTAGTACCTACCTGACCTTCTTTATTTGGATATTTATCTGTAAATGACCCCCCCCATGATATAATTAATTAGATATTCTCATTGATGCGAAATTGGCACCTCAGGAAGCGCTTGATAAATCTCCAACATCATCATCATCATCATCATCATCATCATCTCAATGATTATGTTTGTTCATTGTGTAGATTATTAGATTGTAAACTAAGGAGATGAGTGTTATTATCAAGTAAATGATTTAGGAGATAAACATACTGTGTTTTCAATGTAAAGCTAGGTTAGCTGTAGATTTAACCGTGCTAAATTGAATTTGGAACTGAATGTATATACTCAAGCAGTTTGTTTACACCCTAATATTTCACTCGAACATATGACAGGTGTTGAAAGCATATAAGCACGGCAACTTGGTAAGCTAACATGAGGTGCGCATCCCTAAAGAAAACTAATCAAACTTTGCAAGGCTTTCGTTCCCCATTATGACGTCATGTCGCTCATTGTGATGCAACAGATATAACGTCACAGTCGTATATGGAAAAGGGCCAAAATTCCAAGCTGTCTGTTATCTCCAAAACGTAAATACATTCTCTTTGTAGATTTCTATCATGTTTTCTGCACGAAATGTATTGCCACACATCCTTTGAATATTGTATTAACTGCATCTGTGCATTTTGTAACCTGTAATTGTAGATAATTATTTAAACATGCCTACCGACAATGACTGAAAATAGTACTATTCTATGAATATCAGCCTCTGTGGTGTTGCAGGCGTCTAACCAGCTGTTCCAATCAGAGGAGTTTTATTGTGATTTAATAGCCTCTGATTGACCAATCAGAATCGAGTAAATTCCAAATTCATGGTAGAATGCATGATATTGTAACATAAAAATTAACAAGAATCATTGTTTCAAGATGTGCTACTAATCGTCTAGTGACACAGCACATCAATGACCAAGCTTGTTGCACAATGTTACAGCATGTTTCTAATACATAATACACCACTGTAGTGTATATTGTTGGGTGTTAATGAGGTTGTATCACCTCTCAATTGTCAGAAGGATAATTAGTATGTTGTATAACCCATGTATATGTAGGAGTATTCCCTGGCACCTTCAAACAGTGTCAAGCACAATGAAGCCTGTGGGAAGGTGGCAATTTGCTCTTATAACCATGAGGTGTGACCATGTTATGAAGAATAGTACGCACTGTTGGAAGTGGGATAATGAAATGAAGTAGTTATTAGGATAATAACACATTTTAAACAAATATGTGAAATTATTGTAAAAGGGCCCAATTGACATTGAACTGGACTCGTTATAATCAGGAGATTCGATGTCCTGTCTCAAAGCAGGGACAATTTTTGTAAATTCTGCAAACAAATTTTGATAAATCTGCACAAAATTCTGCAAATGTTTAAGCTTAGTTTTATCCATTTACACATTTAAATCCAGGTTTCAACACACATGTCAAAATCCTGTAGTGTATTTGATGAATTCTTACAGATATATGTAAAATTCTGCTCAAGTTCTGCACAAAATATCATTTTCTGCAAAAAAGGTATATTTCTGCATCAAGTCGGCATTTCTGCAAAATATTCCGCTGTGGAATACTGCAGGGACTGGTCTATCTATTTGTGAGACCTGGGGGTCTCAGTAGTAATGTTTGGGGTACTAGGCAGATGGGGCCCCAGGGTGAGGACTGACAACAGATACAATGTGAAGTATTTGTGATGGCATATGCTCCACTGACATGGACCTGGCTTTGATTGTATTTCTTATAAGAATAGAAATATTAGTAAATCTAGTGTGAATGCTAAAACCAAAATGTCTTCAAGGATTCAATCGGCCATACTCTCTTGTGTCCATAACAGATGTAGTGCATGTGATTTGCATCCATTCTTAGTTTCTGTGAGATCGGACAAGATATGTGGTGTCCAGTAAGACCGTGAATGTGTGTACTTTCTGGGATGGAAAAATTGATCCAGTATGGAAGGGGTGATGTAGGGGGAGGCAATGTATATATTTATCTATATAGGAGATTAGTTGTGAAACATTTTAATGGCAAGTGTGTGTGTGATAATATTGGTGAAACCATTCAATGACAAGTGTACATATGTAATTATTGGTAAATAGATTCATTGACAAGTGTATATATGAAATTAGTGGTGAAACTATTCTATGACAAGTGTATGTATATAATTATTTGTAAATCATTTCATTGAAAAGTGTATGTATGTAATTACTGGTGAAACAATAATTTGATGACAGGGGTATGTATGTTATTATTGGTGAAATAATTAAGTGACAAGTGCATGTATGTAAATATTCGTGAAACAGTTCAATGACCATTGTATATATTGTAATTTTTATGAGGTCTGTGTCAAAGATATATCAAGTATTGTTCAAAGCTGGGAAAGAAAGATGTCGTATATATATACACACACACACACACACACACACACACACACACACACACACACACACACACACACACACACACACATACACACACACACACACACACACACATCGGAATTGCGACCTACTTTTCATACAGGGTTGAAGTCGATTCATTGGGTGATAACTATGTACCATTAAGTGTTAATCTGTATTAATAACCTCTCGTACAGCTGGAATATTGAGAGTAGTGTAAACAACTGTTGATAGCCTCACTGAAACACTGATGACATGTACACTGATGTGATGTGCTAAGAAAATATGTACCGTATCAATGTGACAGAGTACCCAAGAGAAACATCCAGATTTCTCGATACAATTTGGGTTTTTTCGTAGTATCGGAAATTGTTGTTTATCTGGGTTACCGTATTCAACATAATAAGCGCCCAGGGCGCTCTCAAAATTAGAAATAGGGGGCTCTTATTAGAATATTATTTTGGTGAAAAAAACAGAGTTGAAAGATAAATTTCGCTGACAGCCTGAAATGTTTATGTGCGACAGATATGTTTCCAGAATTTAATTGCCAATAATAAAGGGTGCATATAACACACGAGTGCGTATTATACGCGAATAGGGGAATTAAGCGGTGCGTATTATATGCGAATAGGGGTCAGAAGGGGTGCTAATTAGGATTGTTCACAAGCCAATATATCAGCAAATATCGCCGTCGGCGCTTATTAGAGCGGGACGCTTATTACGTCGAATACGGTATTTCTAGATCCACAGTTATGAACAAGTCAGTGCATGCAGGTCTTGGAAGACTGAAACAGTTCACCAATGCACTGGGATAGATCCCAAACAATGTGATGCGTGAAACTATGCATCTTTACATAATTATTCCACATCAGATAGTTGACAAACCAGTTGTATTCTTGCTGATGTGGAGCGTTTGGGTAGCATAGTGGTTTAAGCGTTTGCTCATCATGTTGAAGACCAGGGTTCGATTCCCCACATGGGTACAATGTGTGAAGCCCATTTCTGGTGTCCCCTGCTGTGAGATTGCTGGAATATTGTTAACAGCGGCGTAACACTCACTCTCTCACTCTTGCTGATGTATAAGCTTAGAGGATGAGATAACTGACCACTGGTTTGTGTGCTCCATGTCGTCTTGTAACTTTTGCCAACTGTCTTGATATGTTTGTAATATTGTAATAAACAGAACATTGTACTTATTCATATTCTCATGCATTGATATCTTTCTGGTGTAGATTAGTTGTGAAAAAGGGTGATGGGATGGCCTTGTGGTTAAAGCTTCATTCATCACTTTGAAGGTCCGGGTTCGATTCCCACATGGGTACAATGTGTAAAGCCGATTTCTGGTGTCCCTCTTTGTGATATTGCTGGAATATTGCTAAAAGCGGTGTAACCCAACTCACTAGTAGGGCAAGCATTAGCTTGTCATGCAGGACCCGAGTTTGATTCCCACATGGGTACAACATACGACACCCATTCCTGTTGTCCCTCGTCATGATAAGGCCGGAATATTGCTGCAAACGCCATGCTCCGTAGCTTTCATCACTTAAAGGATTCCCCAGAAACCTGTGATTGTTGGTTCGAACCCAGTTTGCCACGATTATGTTTCTAGGTTTGTCAGCACCCTACCAATGCTATGGATTTCACCAAAGCTGTAAACATCCACGACCTACATCACAGGATTTCTTCCACATTAAGCTGACACGCCATGTTATAACTGGTATGCAGTTCAAAGTGGCGTTAAACCAAACCCACTCACTTGTAAAGAACATTTAGATGATAATTGGGCCACAATCCCCCTCTCCTGGGCACTGTGACTAACAACTGTCCAGCTATCCTGTTTCTCTCTGTCAACATCCATTCCTTCAGGTGACACGTGCCATGTGTTAACTTTGCAAATAGATTTCCCCTACCTAGCGTGTGGACACTCACTCCTGTATTGGCTCAATAAATACCATACTCATTTATGGGAACACATTTGTCTGGGCTGTTACATTCAACAAACGGTTGAACTGTAATCGTGGTAATCTTCATCACTGACATGACTGGGTTGTGTCTCTGTACTCGAGACTGATGTTATGTAGTCCATCCTGGATTACCTGGTGTATTATATAGCCCAGGAATTTATCTAGGCCTCTTCAGAGGCTGGTATTTGGCCCCATGTCTGTAGGAAATGTCAGGAAATATTCCCAAATTGAATACAAATTTCCCTGTTCATGTTATGCAGTAATAGCTAATGGTATACATGGTATAGCTTTGTAGAAGTGACCTGTATATCACTGACCAATATTTGTCTCACATTGCCTGCTAAGGGTTGGTTTGTTGTTTAACGCCGCACTCAGCAATATTCCAGCTATATGATGGTGGTCTGTAAATAATCGAGTCTGAACCAGACAATCCAGTGATTGACATCATGAGCATCGATCCATGCAATTGGGATCGATGACATGTATCAACCAAGTCAGCGAGACTGACCACCCGATCCCGTTAGTCGCCTTTTACGACAAGCATAGTCGCCTTTTACAGCAAGTATGGGTTGCTGAAGACCTATTCTACCCCGGAATCTTCACGGGTCTTTGTTATGGTAAAGACCCTGGACCTTAATGCCACCAGTGCCTTATTCAGGATGTGGGGCGGTCAGGTAGCCTAGTGGTTAAAGCTTGAGTTCGTCACGTTGAAGACCTGGGTTGGATTCCCGACATGGGTACAATGTGTCGAGCCCATTTCTGGTGTCCCCCGCCATGATATTGCTGGAATATTGCTAAAAGCGGCGTAAAACCATACTCACTCAATCACCAATTCAGGATGTGAAGTAACCATCTCAGCGCTAGAAATTGGCTCTGGTCCTGTAGTCCTTGCCAAACTGCCCAATAGTTAAGGTATCATGAGGACAAGTAGAAATTTGCTTTTTTTTAAGGGTTTTGCCATGCTGGCTTCAACATGCATGTTTTCTTATACAGAACGATCAGTGTTTCAAGAATGTTTCGCAATACTATATCTTTTGGAATCAATCAAACTCTTAGCAATTGTGAAGAATTGTTTGAAAGCAATTAAGTATTTAACTGAATCAATAGAATCTTGCCATTATTTCAAGGACAGATTATTGTGTCAATTATTGGACATTCTTTTCCACATCGTAAAGGGTTGACAATTAACAGATTTAAACACAAGAGGCAGGCAAAATATCACAAGCAAATATAATTAACGCCTTGATCAACCAAGACATCAGCTGGATACAAGCAGCTTCCTGAAGGAATTATGTCAAATCGTTTATGATAACACAGGTAAATATTATGAAAAGCAGGTAAAAACTTTAAGCCTACGAATTTGGGAATACATTCGTGACTTTGGTGGTGTTTTAATTACAGATCAATACCTAGCAGGTTTGAATGTCAGGGGACGTATTAGCATTGTATGACCTTGTAGCCGAGATTTAGTTAACTCTTCACTTGGAAAACAGGAACATTCTGAAGTTCTTCTTTTCATGGGAATTTGAACAAAGGAAGAGATGTCCAAATTTGGGGATTTTTGCCAAAATGTTGATCTCTCATATGTCAAGGATCCAGGATGGGTTTGGTTTGAAAACTTTAAAACTGATATTTTGTGATATTTACACAAGTGTAGAAAAAAGACAGTTTGGTGTGATCAGAGCTACAAAATAAGTCTCAAGATGTGACACTAAATGTGTAGTGGAGGAATATGTGTTATTTTCACTTTGCAAATGGTGAAATTTCTCATAAAAACATCGTTTTATCCTTTTCGTTTAATTTTTGTAAGGGACTAGATTAACATCTATTCATTGATAAATAGCAATATAGGACAAATCTTTGTTGTTTTGCTCCGTAGTCAGCAATATACCAGCTTTGTGACAGCGGTCTGTAAATAATCAAATCTGGACCAGATGTTTATGATGTCAATCACTGGATTGTCTGGTCCAGACTTGATCATTCATAGGCTGCCTCCATATAACTGGAATATTGCTGGGTATGGCGTTGACAATAAACAAACAGTATTACAAATTGCTCTGAGTTTGAATATATCCCGACCCGTGAAGATCTGGGGTAGAAAAGGTCTTCAGCAACTCATGCTTGCCGTAATAGGCGACAATGCTTGTCATAAGAGGTCACTAACGGGATCGGGTGGTCAGGCTCGCTGACTTAGTTGATGCATGTCATCGTATCCCAATTGCATTGATCGATGGTCATGATGTCAATCACTGGATTGTCTGGTCCAGACTCAATTATTTACAGACCGCCGTCATATAGCTGGAATATTGCAGAGTGCAGCGTTAGACAACAGTCTTGTAATACCTACCACTGAACCTTTTCACAACGGTGAAACAAGAGATCTACGAACTTTATTTACATTTTAATGATAATCAGATGATTGTGAAATTGGACTTCAAGAAGTAATACAAAGAACATGATCTTTACGGAAAACGAAAGGATAAATAAAAGTGTCACAATATGCTCCTAGTTCATCATGCACATGATCGTCACTTGGAAACAAGTCGGAAACGATATCTGGAGGGTTTGACTGTAACATGTTAAACCTGAGAGGGTTAAAGGTGTCACTGGGAGCCAGCCACTGATTAAACACAGCTTCCGGGGAGGAACGACAACACACCACCTGAAGGTCCCCCCTCAACCCCACTCAACCTCCCCCTCAACCTCCTCCATGCTGGTTGATAGGTGGTGTTATAGGTAGAGCTAGTTCGGGATGAGTGTCCATTGGTTAGTGACAATGTCATGTAGGTGTTAATGATTGTGCCATTCAGCTGTGACAAATTGATTGAGTAGAATTAAGACAAAGTTTTTCTTACACTATTGTCTGTTCCGAGATTAGAAGTGCAAGCTAGAATGTTAAGTTGTTTGTTTTAGCTCCTTCGTTCAGATGCTTGGCGAGGAGTTAGTCACCACAGAGCGGACATACTGACGAAAGCTGGTCATAGTGGAGTTGTTGTTTTTTTCTTCGTTGACTAATTCAGTTTTTGATTCTGGTTTAGACAAACATTTAATCCCAGAAATAAATCTCATTCAGAAATATATATCCACAATTCAAAAAGTAAAATTCATATGGAGCCAAGAACAATGGCAATGTACTCTCGTCAAATTATTCTAGACTTTTTGAAATATATTCTCTAGGAGCTGGGAGACGGACTAATTCTGGCTCAGAAGCAAACATCTCTGACTTTTGATTGATTCATTACTGTCCCTGGCAGGTTAAAAAGTTCATCCATCAAAGTTCCAACATGAAACATTAATGTTGAGGTTCAAATTTGAGAATGGCCTCTTTGTCGTATGACCTCCACAAACAATTGAAGTGAAGCATATTAAATCAGTTTGTGATTATTTCTGTTCAGCTTTAAGCTTGGTACCCTGTATAGATTGTGTTGGAACTAGGTGTCATGTGATTCTATTTATGTGCATGGAAAATGCTGTTTTCAGTTATGTGAGCGAGTGAGTGAGTTGGGTTTAATGCTGCTTTTAACAGTACTCCGGTATTCCAGATATATCACAGCGTGTCAGCTTAATGTGGGAGGAAAGCCCGAAGTGATGAAGGTCTCAGACGTTTACCACTTCGGTGAAACCCACGAGCACGGGTATGGTGCTGACAAACCTAGAAACATAATTGGGGTGAACCGGGATTCGAACCCACAATCATAGGTTTCTAGCGTGCCCAAGGGACGCAATTCTGCACAGCGAATTGCGGCGCCTTAGATGACTCAGCCACCCGTGCCCCCTCAGTTATGTGAAAATAATGGCAGTCTGCAACCTGGAATTGTAGGTTTGATTTTGGGAAATTAACCTTTTTTGAAGGATATTTTATATGGAGTCATGGCATATATTTTTTAAATGTATAACATAAGCAATATGATTAAAGCCGCTTCTTTTCCCAGAACCAGTGACAAATGATATTATTTAGATTCAAACAAATTGACTGCTTGACGCTTTGGTCACAAAATGAGTTGTTGTCAGGTAATGTCTTATTTCTCAGATGTCAACAAATTCCTGATACAAGTGGTATCAAAAGGTCAAAAGTACTTCAAGGAGATATATACATCTTAAACTTATCGTCCCAAACTTATCGTCCCAAACAATAGCCCATTTTTGGTGTCCCCAGCCTTGAACATTGCTAAAAGCGGTGTAAAACCATACTCATTCACTCCCAAACAATATCATATATACTACTCAAAAGAAGTGAAAGAACGCCTGATTTTTCTCATATGACTATAGTTAATCTGTCATTGCTGAGGGGGCATGGGTGGCCCAGTCGTCTAAGGCGCCGCTATTCGCTGTGCAGAGTTGCGTCCCTTGGACATGCCAGAAATCTATGATTGTAGGTTCAAATCCTGGTTCGCCCCGATTATGTTTCTAGGTTTGTCAGCACCATTCCCCTGCTCGTGGGTTTCACCGAAGTGGAAAACATCTGAGACCTGCATCACTTCGGGCTTTCCTCCCACATTAAGCTGACACGCTGTGATATAGCTGGAATACTGTTAAAAGCGAAGTTAAACGCAACTCACTCACTCACTCACTCACTGTCATTGCTGGTGGGTATTTATGGGTGTTCTTTAACTTGTTTTGTGTAGTACATGTATATATTGATGAAATAGTTTTGCAGCATTTTGTAAGGATGACATCTGCTCCTTGGCTCCGAATAGGATAAATTTCTGGATGGATTTGCAGATAGCTCAACCTCAGTAGATGAAGTGCATGTACACTGTTTCTTCTTTTCCTATTGTTCACACTTTCCCTCTGACCCAGAAACACTGTTGTTCGTTTGAACGATTGTATTTGACCATCACTTCAGCATCTTAGGGTGCACCAAGGTAGCTAACTCTCTGACTCATGATCTCGGAGATCAGTTTGATATGAACAATGATGCAGTAGATCATCCACACAAGGATTTCTGTATCTTCTCATGCAGCCTGTATGTTTGTATGTAGGAAGACTGTCTATAGGGTGAAGAGTATTTTCCTAACAACTCTGTGTTCCTTTGCAAAGCGTTGGAAGCTTATCATGGCATCTGTACAAGAGTCTTACGTTTGACTCATCCCTTGAGAAGTGTTACAAAGTTTGTTAGGAAGCTGTTCTTGTAAACGGATTGATCTTGGCCACATACAGAAAGGTCAACCGTCCTTGTATTTTTGTTGTTCCTTCACCCCTCTTCACAATTCTTGCATAGCTCTTGGTTAAAGTTTGATTCCTATTCTGAAGTGATCAGAGCTCCAGATAAGTTGAGATTTGTGTAACATATGCAAAAAAAAGTCACCATTACCCAATGAATTATGAGTGAGTGAGTGAGTGAGTATGGTTTTACGCCGCTTTTAGCAATATTCCAGCAATATCACGGCGGGGGACACCAGAAATGCGCTTCACACATTGTACCCATGTCGGGAATCCAACCCGGGTTTTAAGCGTGACGAGCGAACGCTTTAACCACTAGGCTACCCGACCGCCCCCAATGAATTATGAAGTTACAGAGATCAATGCTCATGATGTCAAACACTGGATTGTCTGGTCCAGACTTACTTCTTTACAGACCGCCATCTTATCGCTGAATTTCTTTGCATTTCTAATTGAGCTGGAAAAATAAATGTATTTTAAAAAAACTGTCTGGGTTAACATGATTGATATGAGGTTTTTTTCTTAAACTTGAAACAAAAGTACAAACACAAATAATGTTCAAAATGTCAAAGCATATTTTCAATCAAACAGCAGTGATTAATAAATGTTCTGTTCTATTTAGTTCAGGTTTAAACCTAAGCCAATTTGACAGCAGTCTCAACCAGACAATTTATACAATTAAATTTGAAAACTCAGTGTTGTAGAATAAGATCCAAATGCATTTTGACATTGCTGTGTAGATAGAAGATTATGGCTGTTAGTAAGATGTTTGCACCTGAACTTTATCAGATAGTTATATATGTAATATGTAGTTTGGATAAAAAGTGTCAAAAGATATCAATTTTAAACTGGATTACTCTTTCCAGCTGAAAGGATTCTGATGATATTTTATTTGCCTTTGAAAATTTCATAACTAGTAGAGGTTGTCAGTGAGGGTGAGTCACTGCAGTCCCATCACACAAACAGACCATTCATGCTAAATGCAATTTCAGATTTGTATCCTTGAAGTTTTTTAAGCACCGTTAAGGGTTTTCAAGTTTCATTTTGTCTGAGCCTGTCATTGTTATTGTCAAGGTGAGGAAGAATTCCCCAGGTGGCCGAATGTAGTGTCATATAACAGCCAGCGAGTCAATGGTACACAACCATACATGCCAAATGAAGGTCAGCACGTGATTCATGCCATGCGTATGATGTTATGATTAAATACAAGAGAGCTACACGATAAATGAAGAATAATGAAGTGTGGTATAATTCACGATAAGACATTGTTCTAGCATAACGTCATTTCTGGAGATTCGAACATGCGTTCGCAACCTAATGACATCGTATTTTGGATGACGTTATTTTTAGGGGAGTGTCTGGTGAGTTGTTCCCCAAAGATGAACGCAGGTAAACGCAATGGCCGAACGATCACATCCAAAAGCGGGAGAGATATGACAATCAGTATTGGGAGAAATGGTTCAGGTAACTGACTTGAAGATTGTGAGAGTATGTGGGAAATACCCACCTGTGCATAAAATGGACTTGTCCAACATTGCCGCTGTCAGATTCCATTGAGGGGGTCATCATTATTATTTAAATATGGGTAAATAGTTTTAGTGCTTGTACATTTTATCATCATCCTTAGGAAGGCTGCAGAGCGTCTACCCGGAGGGTGGAAGGCCAGTGGTTTCATCCCCATCCACGTCATAAAAAAACGCAAAAATATTGTACTTGTTTTTGCTCTGCCTGGCGCTTTGCATTAAGGATTTTTGTTTGAGTGTTTGTTGTTTAACGCCGCACTCAGCAATATTCCAGCTATATGACGGCGGTCTGTAAAATAATCGGGTCTGGACTTAGACAATCCAGTGATTAATATCATGAGCATCGATCTAAGCAATTGGGATAGATGACATGTATTAACCAAGTCAGTGAGCCTGACCACCCGATCCCGTTAGTTGCCTCTTATGACAAGCATAGTCGCCTTTTACAGCAAGCATGGGTTGCTGAAGACCTATTCTACCCCTGAATCTTCACGGGTCTGGCATTAAGGAAATAAAACATGGACTGGTCAGATCGGGGTTGGTAAACTGTGTCTAGGTGAGATATGTATCTATGTTAAACCACAACATGGTATCTCAGTTGGTTAGCACTATAAAGTCCGGACTAGTGCCAGCAGCGACACACCTGCATGCATGTTGCTATTATAGTGCAAAAATCTGGAACACGACTTTAAATGCCATTTCACCTCAATCCCTTTGCTGGGAGGCATGTATATCCTGCTGAAGAATCTTCAAGAGTTATTGTGATATTTCAGAGCTGCAATAAAAAATAAATGATAGGATGACTAATTTTGACATATATAACCGATAAAAAATGACTAATTTGAACTTTTTGGGGAAATGTCTTTGATGTCATGTGATGAAGCAGGAGTATTTTCTATTGAATAAAGGTCAGGATAGGAAGGAATATTTATACGAAAATGTATACATCTTATTTCTCTTGTAATCATGGTAACGGCCTGGTAGTGACTGATTTTCATTTTGCAAATGCGTCCAATTGTTTTCTGTGTAGAGGCTGTCAACAACTGATTTGAAGAAACCTACATCAAAATAATGTTAGTTTTAATAAATCCTTTAAAACAATGATAAAGCTGTTTTAGGAAAATAGGGATGAGTTTACATGTTTATGTCATGTATATGTGCTTAAGTAGGTATTTGGATATAGAGAGATGCTTGTTTGTGCCTAGCAGTGCACATTCATGGAGAAAGATTGTTTTATGTGCTCCGTAACATATTCCTTCATTTGAAAATGACAAAATTGATCTGAACCTATTTGATACTACCGTATTTGACGTAATAAGCGCCCAGGGCGCTCTCAAAATTAGGGATTGTTCACCAGCCAATATATCAGCAAATGTCACCGTGGGCGCTTATTAGAGCGGGGCGTTTATTACGTTGAATACGGTACATTATTTATTGGTAATGTTAATACTTTCAAGAATAAATATCAACCCGGAAAACAACATTATTATGCTTGAAGTATATTTGTATTGTGTCCAAGAGGAACATTTTCACCCATCGATTGATTAGTAATGTTAATACCAGTATGCAATAACTATGTATTAAGTAAATCACAGAATTAAACCTGAGTTATTCATTTGTTATTTGGCAAGAGAATACATTGTCTTACTCTCCCCATGTTGTGGCTTTGAGTCAACAACTTTTTCTGTGACGAGGTGAAACTGTTGCATGGGATGAACAACTTGTCCGTCAATCACTTTTAACAAAGGTTGCGTAATGTCAATCAGATTACCCCAACGTGGTCAGACTTTTATCAACCTTGGCCATCCACTGTTGACCCATCAAACGTGATTGACGCATTCTCTACACCGCGACTCTTTCACAACAAACCAAGGGGCTTGAGCGAAGGCCATATAAACAAGACAAGACCAAATACAACAGCCATCGTGGTCTCTATATTAGCCGAGTTCGGGACGATGCCGCTTCTGGGCTGTGATTGGTTGATTTGAAGCGTTGGGTCTGTATCAATGATACCGAAGACTTTGAGAATTTAACACCGGAGATTCAGAAAGTGTTCAGAATCAGATGGACGGTTCATCATGTTCACATTCGGAGTTCTCACGTTTCAGACAACAAAAAGGTATGTCACAACATATCTTGCTTTTACATCATTGTCGTATGAGGATTAATATTATATGTACCATATTTAATTTCAAAGGTTTTTCATAGCTTTCTGTATTTATGTCATCAGCTGTAAATGTGATGTCATTGTGCTTCGTTGACATGCGTTGACAAGGACACTGTTTGAAGCACTGTGATGCTGACTTACTATGGGTATTTGGTCAACTGATTATTCTGTAGGCTTCTCTGATGTTGATAATGTTATATGTTTCATTCATAGATACTTTGTAGCTTGCTGTATCAATATGTCATCAGAGCTCCAGATAACGTTTTGAACAATTGAGTTTTTACTTGAAGGTTTCTATTTAAAATGGGTTATTACATTTTTCATTGGGTAACCAATATTTTTTCACTCATCTATTCATAACTCTATTGTTTTTTTCCCAAAATGAGCTAACATTTTGAGATTTCAAAAAAAATAAAATTATGTTTTAGATGTATATAAGGGTTCTAACTAAGTTGTGAGTGAGTGTGATTTTACACCGCTTTTAGCAGTATCCCAGCAATATCACAGCGGGGGACACCAGAAATGGGCTTCACACATTGTACCCAATGTTGGGAATTGAACCTGGGTCTTCGGCGTGACAAGCGACCCGACCACCCCTGAAGGTTATAGGATGCTAAAGCAGTAACTTGATACATGTATAACATGCTTGTCCCCATGACCACATACCCAAGTTGATCGGTGCTGCGTACTACTGTAGTCAATCTGTCATGCCATGATTCTGTCATATTACTATAGTTACCGTATTCGACGTAATAAGCGCCCCACTCTATTCAGCGCCCACGGCGATATTTGTTAATATGTTGGCAAGTGAACAATCCCAATTAGCAACCCTTCTGACTGATCAGTGTACACAAGACTTATTTATTCGTGTATAATACGCACTCGTGTGTTATATGCACCCTTAATTATGGGCAATTAAATTCTGGAAAATATATCTGTCGTGTATAATACGCACAGACTTTTCTTTTGTATCATTTCAGGCTGTCAGCATAAACAGCGAAATTTATGATCTTTCAACTCTGTTTTTTTCTCACTAAAATGATATTCTTATAAGAGCCCCCTATTTCTAATTTTGGGAGCACTTATTACGTCGAATACGGTAATCATTTATGCCTTTTATAACTATGGTAATATAAAGGAATTGGGTGGTCCTTAACTTCTTTTGAGTAGTATAGTTGCGCAGAAAATATTATTCATGTGTGATATATGGATCCTGTTTTGGAAGGTTAAATTATGCCTAGGGAGTAACTTGATACATTTTTTACATGCATATCCCCATGACCACATACCTAAGTTGAACGACCCGTGAAGGTCCAGGGAAGAATAGGTCTTCAGCAACCCATGCTTCCATAAAAGGCGACTATGCTTGTTGTAAGAGGCGACAAACGGGATCGGGTGGTCTGGCTCGCTGACTTGGTTGATGCATGTCATCATGTCTCAATTGCATGGAGTGATGCTCATGATATCATTCACTGGATTGTCTGGTCCAGACTCGATTATTTACAGACTGCCGTCATATAGCTGGAATATTGCTGAGTGCGGTGTTAAACATACAAACACACGTTGAACAGTGCTTCTAGGTATGTTAGCATCCTGATGTGGCTGCTTTCACAATGACAGTATTGCACGATGATGTGAGACATGCTGTAGCAGTTATGTATCACATGCCAATACAGTGTGTACCGGTACCTGCCATCTTGATGACAGCGGGTATGATAAGCAACAGTAAACTTCTTGATGATGCTTCAGAGGGATGAAATTAACATGTAATTGACGATATTTATGTGTTTTTGGTACACAGGGCATTTGATTCATTACACAGGTACTTTCAAAGATGATCTGAGAAATATGTATCATGATATAGATCAGCACCATTATTGACAATCATACATTGTTCATTCTGCTGTAGGGCGGTCGGGTAGCCTAGTGGTTTAAGCGTTCGCTCGTCACGCCGAAGACCCAGGTTCGATTCCCGACTTGGATACAATGTGTGAAGAACATTTCTGGTGTCCCCCGCCGTGATATTGCTGGAATATTGCTAAAAGCTGCGTAAAACCATATTCACTCACTCACTCATCCTGCTGTTTAACTTTGATGAGTTGTGATGCATATATATCATACAGAACTGTGATATAACATTTATATATCACTAGGAGGACCATGATATGACATATTGCATCATAGAGGACCTTCATATAATATTAAAATTAGAAAACCAAGAAATTTGTTTTTCCATGAATATGATAAAGGCCTAATATATGATATTTTCATATCGTAGAAAAGTCCAAAAATATTATATCAAAATAAAGGTTCCAAGATATGACGTTATGTCACATAGAACCAAAATATGATATTAATATAAGAGTTCAAAGATATAAGATGTTTATGTCAGAGAAGATCAAAATATGATATTAAAATAAGAACACCAAGATTAATATTTTTGTATAACGGAGGCCCCAGATGTTGTGTTATAATAAAGGTTGCAAGACATAATATTGTTATGTCATGTCCAGGTTAGAGTAGGAGAAGCCACTTCAAGTCTTGACCTGTATGCCTCTGGATTATGATTAGATGTAGGTAGACAGGGCTTGCCTTTGATTGGATAATACTCATTCTGTACAAGGGGATTATGGAAATATCACAACACCCAGCTAAGCTTATTGATATGTGCTACAATCAGTGTGTGATTGAACCTCCTCCCACAGATTGGACACGAGGAAACACCCGGATCATGGATATTGATGCACCTGCGTGAGTTGTGATTAATGTGGCCCAGTCGCTGATATCAGAGGCCACCTTTAGGAGTGATGCCGGTGATCATGGTTTTGATTTGAATATTGGTTGTTGTTTGTAACCATGAACACGTAGCTTGTACAATATTGGATCTGCAGGTTCACACTAGGAATTTTCTGAAATATTCCTGAGGTACACCCACCTTGCCAATACAGCACAATGTTAAAATGTCCCATTGTATTTGAAAATGGGGGCCTTTTTTTTAAACTTAGTGGCTAAAAGCACAAGGCACCCACCCTAGAATTATCACTGGATCTGTATGGACATTGGAACGCTGTTCAATTGGTTAGCAACGTTTGTAGACATGTACCTTTTCATTACTCAAAACAAGTTAAGGAATTGAAGGCTGTGTGTTGCTATACCTGCCAGCCGTGACAGATTCACTTTAGTCATGAAAAAAACAGTGTTCTTTAACTTCTTTTGAGCAGTATATTACTTATGAGGTCATTACTTACAATTTGTAAGAATCAGTTTTTATGCAATAGTATTACTTGGTCATTAACATTTTGATAGGAATATTCATATTATTTCACTGAATGCTTCATGCACTATAATATCTACACAGGGATTATTCTAGACTTGCTCAGAGACAGAATGGTAGCTTGTTGTTTGCAGCAAATGTATGTAAAAATTCCCAAATTGGAAATACAAATTTCTCAATTCATGTTTATGCAGTTATATCAATTGGCTTGTCGAGGTGTCTTATAATCGATAACAGGACCTGCAAAGAGAAAGAGGGTTTATTGATGAGTTTAATATAGATTAGATTTGTATAGAAAGTAATGTTAAAATACCTCTGAATTTTAGAAATGAAAAAAAAAATAACATTTTTTCCCATTTCGTTTGCAAGGGTACATAGTTTGGAATCTTAGATTATCTAGAAGTTGGTCCGAGGTGTTTATTGGAGCAAAACTATCTTGAAGTTTTTCATACAAAATAATGTTTTTGTGACATGATTGTAATAACTGTATTGTACATAACCATAGCACAATGAATGTGATTGTAGCCCATCTTGGGTTGTGGTTTTGCCAGACAGACAGATATGTATATTGTTAAACAACATTAATGGTTGTGGTTAGTATTCACTGAAGGATGTGAGACACTGCCATCTTTGTTCTACGATCCAACACAGGCAGACACTATATGGTAGTGGTTACAGTGAATGTATAGGTAGTGTTGTGTGTACTTCATCCGTATCCAACAGAGCTGTGCCCTAGTTATCCCAAGTAAAGAAGTCTCAGTGTTCTGATTCAAAGGTTCTGCATCATTTCTGCTGCGAACAGATACATGGATTGGTTTGGGGAAAAAAACTACAACTTAACTGTGGGAAGTGGTTGGATGTTAGTATCAGTGGTTAGATCATTTGACCATCATTGCCAAGGCCGGATTTGATTCCCCTCAGGGATACAAAACAGTCTTTAAAATACCTGCCTACCGAGACAGTCTATTTTTCTGACGGACAGTTTTGAGAAGTTGCATGCCTGATGGTCGGGAGTTAAAGTTACTAAGTTGACAATTCACCAGTTTATTGCTATTTTCTGAGAACTCATATTAAGCAGTACGAGTGTTATGTTTATCCTTTTGTTACTTTTGTTTGTAAGTCTAGAAAATACTGGACTGGCAACATTGTATCTGGCCGAGTAACTTTGCCAAGTTTCCAGTCCAGTTGTCTGACTGAAATGTTGGGGAATTTTATACACTGATACAAAGTGCGTAGCCCATTTCTGGGCCCACTTGCACAAAGCGATCTTAGCGCTAAGATGATCGTAACTTCCATACTTTAACATAGGCTTTCAATAGTCGTAGAGCTAAGATCGCTTTGTGAACGTGGGCCCTGGTGTCCCCAGCACAATTGCTGAACTATTGAAAGCAGCATGAAACCAAACTCGCACACAATAATTAATATTTTCAGAGATCTCTGACTTTGATATGTTCATAAAAACAAATATATAACCTGTCTCCTTAGAGGATTTAGTTTGAATACATTAAGATAAACGTTTCCCCATTTGTTTGATTTGTGATTTGTCTGGTTAAGATTTAAAGAAATTTCGTATTGCGTTAGCAAGTTCCCGATGTTTATCGTACAATCTTTCTTAGGAAACTGGTTGGTATACCTGTATTTTAAGAGAAGACAGAATTTGCCAGCTATGTAACTTAAATACTATTGAAGATGAGTATCACTTTCTTCTTGTAGGTCCAGTTTATTCTTTGCTTAGCATCTCAGCTTCTTTAAATTCATGGATTTGTTAAATAGCAATAATATACAGGAGAAATCTTATTTCATAACAAAACTCTACTACCCATCATAATGCTTTGTATTATGTAACATAGGCCTGTGGCACCTGACCCAAGAGAATATTTTTAAAATGCAGTCTAACTCAAGTCTAGAATTATTTGCCAGGTCCAGATTGCCTCAGTCTGAAATTGAGGATTGTTTGGGGCTCCATTTGAATTTTATTTTATATTTTGTGGATATATATTTTTGAATGAGATAAGTTTATTTCTGTGACTGTATATTAGTCTGTGGCCTCCTCAATAAGGAATTGTTGATTTGATTCATATGTAGTGTGTAGTGTTGACAACGTGCAACGTGGCCGTGATTGATGTGTTCTGACAGGTGCTGTGTGTGTTAGATCATACTGATGGCCGTGGGTATCTGCCACGTCCAAGCTGTCAGATAATAGCTCTTCCAACAATTTCTAAGCAATGAAGTGAGAACAATTTTACCTGAGAGAGCTGTTACATAATTTATTTTATGCCATCGATTTGATTAATTGTTGCTAAGTTCCTCATTAACTATTGTCATTTGATCGGTCTTCAAGCTGTTTCATCGACCAGGAAGACATGTTTTAATGTCAGACATGACAATGAGGGCATACGTTGAATCAAGGTGATATTATCTATTTTCATGATAACATTGCTAAAAGTTTCATTTAGATTGCAACAAATCTCATTAAGCAACAGTGCATGAAATTATGTTTCTGCAATGGTGATTGTCACTGATTGATATTGTAAACTATTGTTGTTTTGTCATATATACATATATTCTTCCCGAGGAAAAAGTATAATGTGATCATATAAAATCCACAGGAAAATCTACCATATCTACTGGCATTATCCATTCTGTGTAATTTCAGAGAAATGTAATAATGATCCTTTTGTTGGTGATTAATGCTAGAGGAAGTCATCAAGCAATTCTCTAAGGCTGGAAGACCCAAAGTAACATGTGACCTATATGTCACAATAGAATTCCTTCTGCACACAACATCCATGTGTTTACTTTTATTATGATGTATTGTTTGTTTGTTGTTAAACGCCGCACTCAGCAATATTCCAGCTATATGGCGACAGTCTGTAAATAATCGAGTCTGGACCAGACAATCCAGTTATTATGTTATGAGCATCAATCTACACAATTGGGAAACAATGACATGCATCAATCAAGTCAGCGAGCCTGACCACCCGATCCCATTTGTCGCTTCTTACGACAAGCAATGTCACCTTTCTACAACAAGCATGGGTTGCTGAAGACCTATTCTACCCTGGATCTTCACATGTACTTTTATTATGAACTTGCCATTGTTATGTTGTATTGCCTTGAAAGCATGGTAATTCATAGATAATTGATGCATGGTGAGAACCGTGGGACAATACTTGAACCAGACAATACTTTGATCAATACTACAACCAGTCAGTACTTTGATCAGTACTACAAACAGACAATACTTTGAAGCAATAGTTTAACCAGACAATTCTATGATTATACTTCAACCAGACAATACTGTGATTATACTTCAACCAGACAATACTGTGATCAATATTACAACCAGACACTATTTTGATCAATACTACAACCAGACAATACATTGATCAATGTTACAACCAGACAATACTGTGATTATGCTTCAACCATACAATACTTTGATCAGTACTACAACCAGACACTACTTTGATCAATACTACAACCAGACAATACTGTGATTATACTTCAACCAGACAATACTGTGATCAATATTACAACCAGACACTATTTTGATCAATACTACAACCAGACAATACATTGATCAATGTTACAACCAGACAATACTGTGATTATGCTTCAACCATACAATACTCTGATCAGTACTACAACCATACAATACTTTGATCAGTACTACAACCAGACAATACTTTGATCAATATTACAACCAGACAATATATGAAAGCAGTCAGTCTGATCGTAGCCCACATGAAGATAACCAATGTGTTCCATTGCCCTTCTCATAGTATTTCCATCCCATACAAGTGTCAGCTAGGTATGTGTGGGTGACAATGCCTGTGAGAGAGTGTAATCCATGTCGATGAGGAGCAGCTACGCTGTGTCAACACCACAGGGCGAAGACAATGACGGAAGTCCTTCCGTACCGTGATTTAGGAAACTGTGACCGATGTATGGGCAAGATTAAGAAGTTAACACTCTAGCTGATTCACAAATAAGTGGCTTTCAGCTCACAGATGCTTCATTGTTGCCAGGGTCTATACAAGGACGTTCTACATGTTATTTTCACCTTCTTCTTGTGTATATTGACTTCTAATTTTGAGGAGCCGCCCTATTCTGGGTTGTTGATTGTATCTTGTGATTATTGTTCAGCAACTTGTTTTGGGGTACAGTTTGAGTACAAACAGTGTCATGGAATGTCGAATATCGTCAGTTGTCATTCTTTGCATTTTTGCTAGACATATTTGTTTCTGAGGAAAGAACCTTTAATATGTACATACAGTAGTGATTAAGACAACCTCTTATTTAAATCCCAATTCAAATATTTTTGGAAAATGTACAAAATTCTTAACTCGGTCAACAAGTTAAAGAACAGCCATTGTTTTCATATGTACATAGTTGATCTGTTATGACAATGACAGATTATTTATAGTCATATGGGTCTTTGAAAGGCATTTAGAAGTGATACACATAAGGAAGACTATATGGATGTCAACTTCTTTATTATGAAGAACACAACGTTTCGGAGTATATGCTTACTCCTTCATCTTGTGTTCCTCATAATAAAGCAGTTGAGATCCATATATTCTCTTCCTTCTTTTCAGTAGTGACCCCCCCTGTGGTCTAGTGGTAGAGCATCCGCCCGAAGAGCTGAAGGTCCGGGGTTCGATCCCCGGCCGCGTCATACCAAAAGGCGTTAAAAGATGGTACTTGTTGTTACCCTGTCTGGCGCTCGGCATTAAGGGGCTATAACAAGGACTGGTCGGCTCGTAGTCAGTATACTGTATCTGAGTGGGGTATTCATGTTAAACTGCGGCATGGTATCTCAGTGTGCTAGCACTATAAATCTGCATCAGTCCGGACTAGTACAAGCAGCCACACACACACACACACAAACACACACACACACACACACACACACACACGTGCATGCACGTCGCTATATAAGTAGAACACTTAAGTGGAAAACCTCACCTCTTTTCAGTAGTATATATCAGTTGTATTCTATGGAAAAGCATGAAATAACATTGATGACCCAATAGGTTATCTATTGGGTAATTGTACTTCAAGGAAACTAAGTTGCTATGTACAGTCAAGCTGGATACAGAAACTCCACCTCACAGATGACGCTGTTGGGAGCATCCTCGTACAAAGGGAGATGACTCCATATTCATTTTTATCGGTGTAAATTCAGTATCGGTCAACTTTCCTGGAAAGTGGAATGTTAGTTCAATTCCTACGTCATACCAAAGGACGTTAAAATATGGTACTTCTTGTTACCCTGCCTGGTGCTACACAAAGGGGCTAAAACAAGGACTGTTCGGCTCGAATATAGGTTACTATGTCTGAGTCGGGTATATAGAGGTTATCACGCGGGTGTGTTTGGGGATGGATAATATCCTGCATTAGGAATAAACATTGTATTTAGCGAGCCTGGGCGAGCTAAATACATAGTGTTTATTCCTAATACAGGATATTTACCATCCCCAAACACACAAGCGTGATAACATCTTTATCATATAATGTCACTCTTTAATTCTGTACTTCAAAATCGCTTTCACTCTCTCACAAACATTACCGAAACGTTGCGAGTTTTCCTGGAATGCTCGCATTAATATTTATTACGTCACAGGGTAAGTGGTGTGTCAGTCGGACAGTGACAGTAGCCAATATAGTTCCAACTGAAATCTATTTCTTATACAGTGGCGAAGCAACATAAACGCAACACAACAATTGTATTTAATTGCCTTTCGCGGCAATCCATGGGTCTGTCCGCTGGAGTAACTGCCCTTTGTCAAAGGGAAGCTACTCTAACCCTAGTCTATGAGACGTCACGGCCACGGTCAGATGTTGTTGACAGTCGGTCTGTCCTGTCATAACGTTAAGAAGTGTAGTCAGATGTACACACAGCGACAAAACGAAACAAGGTAACAATTCAAACATATTTCGGCCAAATGCAATTTCTTTTATTTGTGGAGCTTTCATGCCGCAGAGGTCTACAAGCACAGATATGGCTACTGACCCCGCTTGGCTAGGACTCGTGCCCTCGCAAATCTTTCGAAATTTATATATCACCAAAGTTGCCAAAACTTATAAAATCCCTTAGCTCCGTCACAGTGAGAAACTGATTTTCAGTATATTAGACTGTTCTTTTGATAATGATAGCAATTATCCCTGTAGTTTATCCATATTCCCGATGGTTAATTCTGCCTCGATCGCTGACTTGTTTGTTTATAAACAGTGAAAGTAGTCCCTACTTGACCTTTGATATTTGCATCTCTATCCGCGTATGACCCCAACGGATATCGTTTTTATCCGTTGGGTTTATCCTGCCGAGAAACCTACCCATTATATGATAACAGTGTTTATCTGTCGCATGGTATCTCAGTAGGCTAGCACTATGATACCGACATGAGTGCAGACTAGTACAAGCAGCCACAAACACATGTGCATACTGCACAGTGTTGAACGCGACATTAACCCATTCCACCTCACCACCACTGGGGTGTCTGATCCAGACTCAGATGTGAAGATCCGAAGGTAGAAAGGTTTTCAGCAACCCTTGTTATGCTTGTCATAAGAAGCGACGAACGGGTATAGGGTGTTCAGGTTTGCTGACTTGATGCATGTCAAAGTATCCCAAATGCATTGATCGATGCTCATGATGTCAATCACTGGATATTCTGGTCCAGATTTGATCATACACATACCGCCGTCATACAGGTTGAATATTGCGGAGTGCTGCGTTAAACAACAAACAAACAACAGATATAGTAATCATGGTTAAATGTGGATTTGATACTCGGTGAGAATGCAAGATAAATACACACACACAGGACATTGTATAATTTACACACAAAACATAACAATCATACATGTGATTCATCTGTTTTTCAAAAAAATTTTTTTATTTGAATAGAGTTGGAGTGAGTGAGTGAGTTGGGTTTAACTCCGCTTTTAACAGTATTCCAGTTATATCACGGCGTGTCAGCTTAATGTGGGAGGAAAGCCTGAAGTGATGCAGGTCTCAGACGTTTACCACTTCGATGAAACCCACGAGCACGGGTATGGTGCTGACAAACCTAGAAACATAATCGGGGTGAAAAGGGATTCGAACCCACAATCGTCACGATATGGCTGAAATATTGACGATGTGACGTAAAGCATAAACTCACTCACTCACTCGAACCCACAATCATAGGTTTCTGGCGTGCCCAAGGGACGCAACTCTGCTCAGCAAATCGCAGCGCCTTAGACGACTGGGCCACCCGTGCCCCCGAAAAGAGTTGGAGATAGTTCACATTCTGTACTAATCATCCAATGGTGTCTGCCCTCTACAAGAACCATAGCGGTATTTGGTCAACACGTTAGATCGTTGGCTTCCCATCCTGGTGCCACACAAACACTCCCGGTTTGAAGAACCCAAGCCTGGTATCCCGGAAATGGTTATTAGGGCCTCGAGATTTACCACCGCCATGACAACACACCGCACCAGCAGACAGAGTGTTTGTGCTGAGTCCTTGGTGCAGGGATGATGCCCTCTTGTCTTCGCATGCACTGATTTTATTGGCAAAACTAAACACTGTGTCCACGTAACGATGTCCTGGCAATGCCTGTGTGTCTTCTCATGCATGTGCTTGTTGTCCAGAGCGGAATAAGGGTTCGCGTAACCCTTTGGTTTGGGATCATCCTCATCGCTCCTTCATCTGCTGGAAGTTCGAGTCAACGGCTTGAGTTTGCTGTATCATTTACACAGATGCTGTAAAATATTTAAAGAGAATCGTTCACATAATTTCGTTTTCTCCGATATCTGAACAAATATGAGCTTGATTCAATTATGTTATGATTGTGTTGGGGTCAGGTGAAGTGAAAACATTGACATGAATGTTAGTTATGATTTTATGAAATGCTATGAACTGATTATCCTGTTTTCTTGTACTTTGAAATACTCCTGTGAATAATGTGGTGAGAGTCTCAATGTATTGTAGTTTTGGTGGTTGAAATGTCACTGACACAACAAATCCAGGTCATTAAGAACATCAAAATGCAATCTAAAACAAATATTATCTGTTCTTGATTAACTTTTTATGTAAAGTGTCAGAGCTCAGTGTACTCATAGGACAAAGAGAAATAATGGTATTATGTTCCATTAAAACATCATCTTTGTGTCGGGGGCACGGGTGGCCCAGTCGTCTAAGGCGCCGCGATTTGCAGAGTTGCATCCCTTGGGCACGCCAGAAACCTATGATTGTGGGTTCGAATCCCGGTTCACCCCAATTATGTTTCTAGGTTTGTCAGCACCATACCCGTGCTCGTGGGTTTCACCGAAGTGGTAAACATCTGAGACCTGCATCACTTCGGGCTTTCCTCCCACATTAAGCTGACACGCCGTGATATAACTGGAATACTGTTAAAAGTGGCGTTAATCCCAACTCACTCACTCACTCACTCATCTTTGTGTCTAGGCTTGCCTCTGTATCATTGGTGGGGATGTGGTAACTTTGAGTGGCGTTTAGAAGCTGTAGTATTACAAAAGACTGGGACTGTTACACTGTGTCATAATACGATACGATACATATCTTGATAGAAAGGTCGAAATATGATACATAGAGAATCTCACCCAGTGTCTTTTGATATGAAATTTATCGACAAATGTTATTATATATTTGATGTGAAGAGATGCGAGGGTGAGATTCTATTTATAATCCAACATCATTCTTCCAACTTTTTCAGTTTGTAGACAGTAATAAGCAGTGTCTTAAGTGTAAGAAGTACTGCTAACAGCTTCAGTAGCAGAGCCATTAGTGATGTCATTTGATTGTGATGTCATGGTAACCAATGACATCACAGT
The DNA here is from genome assembly GCF_023055435.1 of Haliotis rufescens. Taxonomy (NCBI): domain Eukaryota; kingdom Metazoa; phylum Mollusca; class Gastropoda; order Lepetellida; family Haliotidae; genus Haliotis; species Haliotis rufescens. The sequence continues at coordinate 26,630,999 of NW_025963835.1, read as the reverse complement.
GGTCTTTTCATTGCAGCGATATCTACAGTGTAGATAGCCTCATGTAGCCTAGTGGTTAAAGCGTTCGCTCATCATGCCAAAGACCCGGGTTCGATTCCCGACATGGGTACAATGTGTGAAGCCCATTTCTGGTGTCCCTCGCCATGATATTGCTGGAAGATTTCTAAAAGCGACGTAAACCCATACTCACTCACTCCTCCTGCTGTGACCTGAACTAAGACTATCTTCAACACGGTATTCCCCTGGGTACGTGCTGGGTTTTGCTTGGCTTGTGAGTAATTAAGGGGAGTGGGGTAGCCAGCGCGGTGGTTAAAGCTTTACTCGTCATGTCAAAGGCCAAAGTTGGATTTCCTACATAGGTACAATGTGTGAAGCCTATTTTGGGTGTCCCCCACTGTGCTATTGCTGGAATATGGATAAAAGCAGCATAAAACCATACTTACTCACTCAGAGTAATTCATCAGAACTTCTAAACAGTGAAGGATATAACAGGGTCTGTCATGTTTATATAATAGACAGGACATGTGACAGTATTTTATTGGCATATAAACATACTTTGTAAGGCCAAAGGGCAAGGCAAGCTTTTTTCTCACGTCAGTGCATTTGTATCCTGATAAAGTACTGACAAACGTCCTCTATCTTTGACCTCAGGCCAATACTCGAGTTCCACAACCTTTACACTGCAGATCACACAAATTCACCATTCACAATCGAAGCAGATTGCACGATTTCATATAAACTGTACATTTCGTGCGGTCAAGTGTTGTTCAAGGCCTGACATGCTGAAATGTAAAAGTTTCACGCCTCAAAATAATGCATACTTTACAGTACTTTATCAGCATATAAATATACTCCACCTGACCAAAATAGTGACCAAAATTGGATGAAAGTATTTGCCTCTGCTCTAAGTAGCATATATGTTGTCAGTGTAATGATTATGTTATTTATCTCAGTGGAGTCCATGGGATGAAGGACTTCAGTCATCTAAGAGTAATTCTGGCATCTTGTTACAAGATGAAACACACCATATACCGAGTATTTACATAAACTGTTCCCCAGTCAACTTATCATAATGTTTATTAAGAGGAGTGTGTCTGCTTGCAATAAACACGATAAAGAGCCTGTCTGAATTCCTCCTTCCCTGACTGTATCCTGCCTGGCTGGCCTCGCAGCATCATCTGAAACAACCTCGTCCCTTCCCAGCGTTGACACGACCTCCTGTTTGCAGAGGCGGGGACAGGCTGCTCTGTGATGTCACCGTCTTCCACGGGTCATTCACAACAGTTTTGGGATAAGTGGGAAGTTTGTAAGCGAGTCCAGACAATTTCTGGATGACATTGTGTGTGACAGGTTGTGGTGTGTGGTTTGTATATATGATGGGGACGGGGAGACTGAGGTTTGCATTAACCCAAAGGGATTTAATGGCTTGACTTAATTGACCACCATGGAGAAAGACATTATTGCTCCAAATATGAGAATGTAAGGTTGGAGATATTTAATGTTTGTTTCCTTGAGGATAATCAAAAATATGTATTAATAGTGATCAGTTTTTTGGAATTAAAATGAGAATAGATGCAAATTGTTTGCACAACAAGTTCCAAGGGATGAAAAAAAGTGTTGTTGAATCATTAAGACCAATGACAGTTTGCGTCAGGCTGAAGACCCGGGTTCGAATCCTGACATGGGTACAATGTGTGAAGCCCATTTCTGGTGTCCCCCGCCGTGATATTGCTGGAATATTGCTAAAAGCGGCGTAAAACCAAACTCACTCACTCACTCATTGACAGTTTGCACCTTGTATGTCAGAAATTCAAGTTTCGATTGTCTTCACTCAATCACTAGGTTTGTTTCAAACAAGGACAGTGCTATCGATAGTTTTGGTGATACTCAACAAATACAAACTAATATTCATTGTTGGACCACTGGACACCAGAGACCTCCATTTTCATGCCTGGAACCCCCGAAAGCATCCCTGAGCATCACTGAGCATCACTGAGAGTCCCTGAAGAAAACAAGGGGATTAGAATTGGTGCCCTGAAACATGCTGGTCCTAAGAGGCGACCAGATCGGTGGTCAGTCTTGCTGACTTGTTGATTCCATGTCATTGTACCCAGATGGTGGTGAACATTGCTCTCAGTATCAATCACTGGCCTCCAGACTTTATTATTTTCTGTAATTGGGCGTACTTAAAACTAAGGGATTTGTCATATGCCTGGAACATAGCAGAGTGCTGCATTAAACTTTATTATTTTCTGTAATTGGAGCGTACTTAAAACTAAGGGATTTGTCATATGCCTGGAACATAGCAGAGTGCCGCATTAAACTTTATTATTTTCTGTAATTGGGCGTACTTAAAACTAAGGGATTTGTCATATGCCTGGAACATAGCAGAGTGCCGCATTAAACTTTATTATTTTCTGTAATTGGAGCGTACTTAAAACTAAGGGATTTGTCATATGCCTGGAACATAGCAGAGTGCCGCATTAAACTTTATTATTTTCTGTAATTGGAGCGTACTTAAAACTAAGGAATTTGTCATATGCCTGGAACATAGCAGAGTGCCGCATTAAACTTTATTATTTTCTGTAATTGGGCGTACTTAAAACTAAGGGATTTGTCATATGCCTGGAACATAGCAGAGTGCCGCATTAAACTTTATTATTTTCTGTAATTGGAGCGTACTTAAAACTAAGGGATTTGTCATATGCCTGGAACATAGCAGAGTGCCGCATTAAACTTTATTATTTTCTGTAATTGGAGCGTACTTAAAACTAAGGAATTTGTCATATGCCTGGAACATAGCAGAGTGCCGCATTAAACTTTATTATTTTCTGTAATTGGGCGTACTTAAAACTAAGGGATTTGTCATATGCCTGGAACATAGCAGAGTGCCGCATTAAACTTTATTATTTTCTGTAATTGGAGCGTACTTAAAACTAAGGGATTTGTCATATGCCTGGAACATAGCAGAGTGCCGCATTAAACTTTATTATTTTCTGTAATTGGAGCGTACTTAAAACTAAGGGATTTGTCATATGCCTGGAACATAGCAGAGTGCCGCATTAAACTTTATTATTTTCTGTAATTGGAGCGTACTTAAAACTAAGGAATTTGTCATATGCCTGGAACATAGCAGAGTGCCGCATTAAACTTTATTATTTTCTGTAATTGGAGCGTACTTAAAACTAAGGGATTTGTCATATGCCTGGAACATAGCAGAGTGCCGCATTAAACTTTATTATTTTCTGTAATTGGAGCGTACTTAAAACTAAGGGATTTGTCATATGCCTGGAACATAGCAGAGTGCCGCATTAAACTTTATTATTTTCTGTAATTGGAGCGTACTTAAAACTAAGGGATTTGTCATATGCCTGGAACATAGCAGAGTGCCGCATTAAACTTTATTATTTTCTGTAATTGGAGCGTACTTAAAACTAAGGGATTTGTCATATGCCTGGAACATAGCAGAGTGCCGCATTAAACTTTATTATTTTCTGTAATTGGAGCGTACTTAAAACTAAGGGATTTGTCATATGCCTGGAACATAGCAGAGTGCCGCATTAAACTTTATTATTTTCTGTAATTGGGCGTACTTAAAACTAAGGGATTTGTCATATGCCTGGAACATAGCAGAGTGCCGCATTAAACTTTATTATTTTCTGTAATTGGAGCGTACTTAAAACTAAGGGATTTGTCATATGCCTGGAACATAGCAGAGTGCCGCATTAAACTTTATTATTTTCTGTAATTGGAGCGTACTTAAAACTAAGGGATTTGTCATATGCCTGGAACATAGCAGAGTGCCGCATTAAACTTTATTATTTTCTGTAATTGGAGCGTACTTAAAACTAAGGGATTTGTCATATGCCTGGAACATAGCAGAGTGCCGCATTAAACTTTATTATTTTCTGTAATTGGAGCGTACTTAAAACTAAGGGATTTGTCATTTGCCTGGAACATTGCAGAGTGCCGCATTAAACAACAACTTACAGGGGTAAGTCCCTTGGTGATTATTTGTGTTAGATGCCTTGATAAAGATTCTTCTCCATTCTTCAGGGACACTTGTGCCCTAATCGTCTACCATGCCACATGTCACTGTGAAGAGTGAGGTACACTGGGCATGCCAGAGCCTATCTGTGGCCCGGACTATTTTCCCAGTTTTGTCAACACCATACCTGTGCTTGTGGGTTACATAGATATGTTAAATGTCCGAGACCTGCATCACTTTGAGCTCTCCTCCAACATTAAGCTGAAATGCCTTGATATAGCTGAAGTACTGTTTGAAGTGGCTTAAAACTTAACTCACTCACTCATTCTTGTTTTTTTTCATTTCTTTATGAAGCTGCAACACTTTCTCTTTCACTCACTCACTCACTCACTCACTCACTCAATAGTATGTGATTGTTTTTGCATTGATAAACTTCTATAGCTGCATCACATAGGGGTTTCTTCTCACACCGTTCTCTACTGTTAGAGGAGTAAACACCCACTCCCTTTGAATGCATGTCATCGTATCCGAATTGCGTGGATCGATGCTCATGATGTCAATCACTGCATTGTCTGGTCCAGACTCGATTAATTTACAGACCGCCGTCATATAGCTGGAGTATTCCTGAGTGCGGCGTTAAACAACAAACAAACAAAACAAAATAATATTTAATACATGTTAAGACAGCAATCTCCAGATATCCCATTTTAATTTCACGTCAACTTCTCCAAACAACATCAATAGTTGATTTATGCTGTTTATGAACTAATGATTTTCACACTCACTATGAAACGTGTGACGTGAAATCTAAAGAGTGTTTTCTCTGACCGCCAACCAGCCTGTTTGGGTTTATTAAATGTCTAACATTTATCATTGCTGCTGTATTGATTTGTGCCATAGTTGTGGTAAGTTCAAATGTTACAAGTCTTGGTCATACGAACTTAAGCCCGCCTACAGAGGCATTCAGTGTGGGATTCGCTATACGGAAAAACATTAGAGAAAGTTGGAGATGGACTCTGCACTATCGACTCTCGCCAGGAGTGGGGAAGTGCCTTGTTTGATTGTAAATGTTGATTTTTCCGGTTATACTGTGGTTTAAGACCTGTCTTTATTGTTGTTGTTGTGTTGTGTGCACCGATTTAGCCACAGAATTCGCATCATGCGATGCAGTTTGAAACTATGTTGTTTTAGGAAGTTTTTTTAGTTAACGATTGTTTGTAAAATATTTGAAACATCTTCCGTATCAAATAGTTTAGCCTGATAGATCTCAGACTTCACCTTTGCAGTTTAGGTGCTGCTTTTTAAAAATGTTTAAAAATACATAATCGTGATCTTTTGTTCCCTCCCATGTTAAGAACTTGAAAAGTTTGCACTCACTGTACATATAAAAACTCAGCTATTTGCACCTGTTTCTTTTAATCTCTGAATGACCCATGACAATTTTAACATAGCTGAAGATGTGAGTGGTGTTGGGTTGAATACCTGAAGATTACTGATGTAAAGGGAATGAGGGTTTTCATTAGTTTAGTGCAAATAACTCAGAATAACGTCTTTGTTTTTTTCTCCATTTGACGAACTTTGTATTCGGTTTGGACAGAGATACCATGTTTTATGAGTCTACATGCAATAAAACTGAAAGGAAAAAAAATAAAATAAAATGTTACATGAGTCACTTTGCATTTTATTTAAATGTGTGTAAACACATGTAGCTCATGACGTTTTTTCATTCCTTGAAAGTGAAAGATTTGTTTTGAGGTTTGTTAATAAAGTGTCATTGTTTTCATCAACGTCAAACCATTCACAAACAAGTTGTATTGTGAACACTATCACGACACATCACAAAGCACATTAACTCTCCATGTTGTCCTTACACATTCTCGCCAGACGTTTCTCTGAGACTTCATGTGTGATGGTCAACTCACATCCATTCATCTTCTGAAGGGGGCACGGGTGGCCCAGTCGTCTAAGGCGCCGCGATTCGCTGTGCAGAGTTGCGTCCCTTGAGCACGCCAGAAACCAAAGATTGTGGGTTCAAATCCCGGTTCGCCCCGATTATGTTTCTAGGTTTGTCAGCACCATACCTGTGCTCGTGGGTTTCACCGAAGTGGTAAACGTCTGAGACCTGCATCACTTCGGGCTTTCCTCCCACATTAAGCTGACACGCCATGATATAACTGGAATACTGTTAAAAGCGGCGTAAAACCCAACTCGCTCACTCACTCACTCACTCATCTTCTGAAAGGGGTGGTAGCCTAGTGGTCTAAGCTTTCGCTCGTCACACCGAAACCCGGGTTCGATTCCCCGCATAGGTACAATGTGTGAAGCCCATTTCTGGTGTCCCCCATGTGAGATTGCTGGAATATTGCTAAAAGCGGCGTAAAACCATACTCATTCTCTCACTCTTGCTGATGTATAAGCTTGGATGATGAGATAACTGACCATTGGTTTGTGTGCTCCATGTCGTCTTGTAACTTTTGCCAACTGTCTTGATATGATGGTCAATATGGGGTGTTCAACACGCATCATTGCATCGAACACACTAACGGAACAGTTTTTGTAAGGAATGTCGCCATCATCAAGTTATGCTTATTGGACAGTTAACACTTGGAGTTTTGAGGTTGCTGAGTTGTTGAGAGCTTGCTAAGTAATGTCATGCCCAAAATGGAAAACAACTAAAAATATCTAACCTGTTCCTTTCATTTAGATGATAAATGTTCATAGGACATAGGCACATGACATTATACATGTAATATCGCACTATGACATTATACATGTTATTCATGGCTCCGTCAGACATTATATATGATATTGATGGCACATGACGTTACACATGTTATTGATGGGACTATGACATTATACATGTTATTCATGGCTCCATCAGACATTATATATGTTATTCATGGCACATGACATTATACATGTTATTGATGGCTCCGTCAAACATTATACATGTTATTGATGGCACCATGACATTATACATGTAATTGATGGCACCATGACATTATACATGTTATTGATGGCACCATGACATTATACATGTAATTGATGGCACCATGACATTATACATGTTATTGATGGCACCATGACATTATACATGTTATTGATGGCACCATGACATTATACATGTAATTGATGGCACTGGGACAATATACATGTTATTGATGGTTGCATGACATTATACATGTTATTGATGGCACCATGACATTATACATGTTATTGATGGCACCATGACATTATACATGTAATTGATGGCACTGGGACAATATACATGTTATTGATGGTTGCATGACATTATACATGTTATTCATGGCTACATGCCATTATACATGTTATTGATGGCACAATGACATTATTGGCCCAGAATCACTTTACAGGCAAGTTTGTAACAGTAATAACAGTAACATCTGTGAAAAATCAATTCAGATCACTACTATGATTTAAGTTTACAAATATATATCCTAACTATCAATAGAGACATTGTGTAAGATCTTGGTCTGTGTAACATATTTCCGAATCATCAGGCCATCAGATTCTTGATTGAAATGGAATTTCCAGTATGTGTGGACTGTCTAGGAGAGATATTGGTTTCCGTCTTCACAAGAGTGGTGACCCGAACTGTGATCATATCGAGATAGGAGGCGGTGTTAGTGTTCCCACTTTAGCCGTAAGGAGGGCGTCACACGTGTTGATATGAGATATATATCCTGAGTGTTGTGAAATGTCACCAGCAGTGTGAGGTCAACAGGTGCAGATCTTGGTCGTACCATCGCTCTTCAGGAACAAGCAGTGATGGCAACATGTTATCTGTGTAAGGTGCTGACATTTGATATTCAGGAGAGGGGACACTTGGGATTTGTTGAAAAAAATGAAATGAAAAAAAAATTTGTCCTCAGGTTTCAGCAAAAATAATAGTTCACTGGACATGCTGGATGTTTGTATAAAAAATGGGTTGTGTAAAAAATATTAAATTCTTAGGCTCATCCCATCACTCCATCACAGCAAAAAAAAAGTGTGTGTTTTCAAGTAGTGATTGAAAAATATACTGTCTCCAACCCAAATTCTGTATTGTTTGTTGTTAAACACCGCACTCAGCAATATTCCAGCTACATGACTGCGGTCTGTAGGTAATCGAGTCTGGACCAGACAATCCAGTGACTTGACATCATGAGCATCGATCCACGCAATTGGGATACGATGACATGCATCAACCAAATCAGCAAGCCCAACCACCCGATCCCGTTAGTCGTCTCTGACGACAAGCATAGTCAAAATCTGTTTTGGGTAGAGCATCACGACACATGCCAGTTCTATAACGATCAGATCCTATCGGAAATAAAAGCTATGACATGAAACAAATATTGTTTATTTGAATATTTCTGTTTCTAGGTGTAATTTGTGTGTGAAATGTTTTCATTTTGGGGCCAATGCAGTTAAATTCAGATGTACAATTTAATAACGACAATGTTGATGACTGAAGCGACTTCATTAGGATATATATTCTATAGAGTAAGTGATAAATGTTATGTAGCAAATATAATCGGTGCAAATATGTACACAACTCAAAAGAAGTTAAAGATACTTTTATATTAATAAGGTTAATCTGTCATGGGGGTGGTCCAATAGCCTAGTGGTTAAAGCGTTCGCTCGTCACGCCAAAGACCCGGGTTCAATTCCCGACATGGGTACAATGTGTGAAGCCCATTTCTGGTGTCCCCTGCCGTGATATTGCTGGAATATTGCTAAAATCAGTGTAAAACCATACTCACTCACTCACTCACTTAATCTGCCGGGTGTCGGCATCAGGTGTTCTTTAACTTCTTTTGAGTAGTATATTATTAATTTACCAACAAGCTTAGTGCAAGGTTTGATTTATGAAATAAATGTTGGGAGTGAGAAATCGTGTCAGATGATTGTAGCTTTGTGAAAGGAAAAAGGCAGAGTTAAGTTCTCATGGACACACCTGGGTCCCGTTGTACAAAAACAACCTTAGCGTTATGACTGTCGTAAGTCTATGTTAAGGTATGGGAGTTACGATCACCTCAGCGCTAAGATCACTTTGTACAACGGCACCCTGAACATCATTGCATGTGCCCTTTGGCACAGGTGACAAACACTGCGTTACAGCCTCTGTTATGGTACATGTAGGTAGGGAGGCCCAGTTGACGAGGCTGTCCAGAGGACAAGTTATGCCTGGAGGTGACATCAGTCAGTGTCAGGTGGACAGCCACAACATTGTTATGATAATAGACATCATCACATTGATAGCCCTCGACCTTCCAGGGATGAGGGCCTGACCGATGTGCTCTGTTTATCATCTGTCATATCTCTCACTGAACATGCCGATCCTGCTGAAAGGAGGACAAATAATACCGTATTCGACGTAATAAGGGCTCCGGGCGCTCTCAAAATTAGAAATAGGGGGCTCTTATTAGAATATTATTTTGGTAAGAAAAAAACGGAATTGAAAGATCGTATATTTCTAGATTTATGTATCTGAAATGATACAAAAGAAAAGTCTGTGCGTATTAAACACGACAGATATATTTTTCCAGAATTTAATTGCCCATAATTAAGGGTGCATATAACACATGAGTGCGTATTATACATGAATAAATAAGTCTTGTGTACATTGATCAATCGGAAGAGGTGCTAATTGGGATTGTTCACTAGCCAATATATTAGCAAATATCACCGTGGGCGCTTATTAGAGCGGGGTGCTTATTACGTCGAATACGGTAATTGTGTTTCTGTTTGGGATGTTTCTTCATTTTCAACTTTATGTTTCATGGACTTGGACCAATTTGCTTTTGTCAAAATCACAGTTGACTTTCTTTGGTTGAGTTTTTGTTTCAAAATCCTTGCAGAAAATGTGACCAGATGAATTTGGTGGTCAGACTCTGTGACTTGGTTGATTGAGTGTCATTGTACCCTACAGCGTTGATAGTTCCTCATAGTATCAATCATTGGATTGGTCCAGACTTGATTGCTTACAGGCGATGTGATAGGGCTTGAGTATTGTGAGTGGGTGTTGAATAAGAAAAAGACAAAGGTCCCCACTGTCCTGCTGTGATGTATGGCTTTAGCTGACTGACCTGACTGCAATTGTGTTGTCAGGTGAACTCACTGATGCAAGATATATACCTCCAGGCTGACACTGTACAAGGGAGAGTGGGCGGGGCATCACCTCGTACCAGGGATAGACACTACCATTATTCTGTTAGTCTCAGACTGGAGAAAATCTAGAGGGACTAAATAATATTTTTTTAATTAATTTTATTGTTGTTGTTTGTTTTTTATATTATGATTATTATTATTATTATTAATGTGTAATTATGTTGCATACTCCATACACATGGTGCATGCTCAAAGTGCTAACATTATTACCCCGCTCAATGGATTAGTGTGCTGGAATGAACCTGCAGGGTTAATCAATAAACAAACAAACCATGATGCTAAGGGTTGAAATAATCTTGCCCAGTCCTCCCTACCCATCCCACCCTGATAAATCTAGACATATAATCGGGGGAAATCTGGGATTCAAACCCCGATGATAGTTTTCTGGCATGCCTAAGGTTATGTGATGCAACTTGGCTCTCTGTAACCCAAATCTAAGGCCGTTTAAACAAAATGCGGTCTTGTGACTATTAGCATTAATGATGTTTCACCAGCCTCTTGACTAGGATCTAGGCAAAGGTGGCAGGGCTGCCTGTACTGGCTGACTGGCGTAATGAAGGTACCGTATTTCCTCTATTAGACGCCGGCCTCTAAAAGAAGCCGGGTCAATTGTTCAGTGCAAAAAATAGAAGCCGGGCCTCTAATAGACTCCGGGTCGATCAATTGATACAATTAATTATCCCTTTTGGGACCTAAATTCGTGGTCATAGTGATATGGGGGTATTAATAGAAGCCGGGCCTCTAATTGACGCCAGGTCAAAGGCTTGTCCGAAATAAATAGAAGCCTGGGCGTCTAATAGAGGAAATACGGTACTAACACAGTGCCCCTAGCTGTAATGCACTGCACTGCTGAGATAATTGTGTTGACATTTGGATGAAAGTCGCAGATGCCTTCCTCCATGGTCAAAACACAGAATAACAGACAGGTTACACCCAGACCTTGGAGCCCTTGTGCAATTCTGTACATGCAAAGTGTACACATGGGCTGGAGGGGTCATAGCGTTCTGTGTTCATTTCCAAAATCCTCTGATGATTAGTGGTGTGTGTTTGAAAAACACATCTGAAAAGATATCCAGAAAAAAAGTGGTGTTTGGGAAATGTCCTGCTTTGCGTGGGGAATTGTCCATGTGGTGAATGACTTATGAGTGGTGAATTGTCCATCGGGGAATTGTCCTGCTTTGAGTGGGAAATTGTCTGTATGGGAATTATTATTATTTTCATCGCCAGGGTGGAGATTGAGATGAAACGTAGGCCCCAAAAAGCCTACATATATTTTTACTTCAACCTGTAATGATGATGATAATGACGACAACGACGACGATGATGATGATGATGATGATGATGATGATGATGATGATGATCGAGCACCCCCAGATGTGCCATTTTGCGATCATTGACACTGTATAAATATTTTTACTTCAACTTACAAGAGCCCATTCTGTAGTAACCTATCTGGAAACCATTAAGTAGGGTTGGCCTTAACCTTGTGTGAAGGTGTTAGAATTGTGTAACATGTAGCATACATGTATGTGTTCAGTGTGGTAAGTGTTGGACAAGCCAGGTAAGTCTTCCTGCAACGTGGGACATGTATCACCTGAGTGTCTGACACCTGTCACACCTGGACTCGTTACCTACCTGTCTACCTGTTCACACTGTGACAGGCCTTAAGCTCGTTATGTCACCTGTACACCAGTCTCCGCTGCACTCCAGGAGTCAGCATTTGATTATAACAGTGTCATCATTTGCCATGGGAAGAAATAATATATTTGACAAAATAGCCCAAATATTAACCAAATTGATTTTTCATTTTCCATCATTATGTAAGAGTGTCTAAATATTTAATCCCTTGCCTTTATTCTAATTCAATCTGGGGTGGTCGGGTAGCCTAGTGGTTAAAGCGTTCACCCGAAGACCCGGGTTCGATTCCTGACATGGGTACAATGTGTGAAGCCCATTTCTGGTGTCCCCCGCCGTGATATTGCTGGAATATTGCTAAAAGCGGCATAAAACCATACTCACTCACTCATTCACTCACTCTAATTCAATCTCTTCAAGTAACTTTTGTTTATTGTTTAATGCTGCACTCACCAATATTCCAGCTATATGACGGCGGGCTCTAAATAATTTAATCTTTACCAGACAATCTATTGATTGACATTATCAGCACCGATCTTCACAGTTGGAATACGATGACATGCATCAACCAAGACACTGAGCCTGACCACCCACTGCCTAGTATTATATGTTATGTAGGTCCGTTGACCACCCAGTCCTGTTAGTCGCCTCTTATGACAAACACGTAAAGGCCAATTGCTAAAGACCAATTCTAACCTGGATCTTCACAAGAGTTGAAGTAATCAGTAAACATGGTAAATAAAAAAAGAAGAAGAAATTTATTATTTTTTCCCTATGATTGTAAGTGTCCATGACCCAGTTCATGTTGTGCTCATGTTTTGATTTCACTCAGACCTGTGAAGATCCGGGGTAGATTGACTGCAGGAGAACCACAGTCATACCTCACGGCTTTTACACCGCTTTTAGCAGAAACATCACAATGGGGGAGACCCGTGAAGATCTGGGGTAGAATAGGTCTTCAGCAACCCATGCTTGCCGTAAAAAGCCACTATGCTTGTCGTAAAAGGCGACTAATGGGATCGGGTGGTCAGGCTTGCATATCATCGATCCCAATTGCGTGGATTGATGCTCATGATATCAGTCACTGGATTGTCTGGTCCAGACTCGATTAATTACAGACCGCCGTCATATAGCTGTAATATTGCTGAGTGCAGCGTTAAACAACAAACAAACCAACCAACCAACCAACCAAGGTTTCACTCAGTATTGTAATGTAGGAGCTGACACTATGTGGTGTACAACATTAGCAATTACTGGAAGCACTCATAAAATCCTGAACTGAACTTTGTAAATATGGTAAGTGAATAAAGGGAAAGCTCATTTACATCATGTTTAAAATGGCAGTACAATATGATGTCATTATACACTGATATTGTGGACACATCGTCACTTCCAACTAATTGTGGGGCGGTTGGGTTGCCTTGTGGTTGAAGCATTCGCTCATCATCCTGGGTTTGATTCCAGGTTTGATTCCACGAATGGATACAATGTGTGATGCCCATTCCTGGTGTACCCGCCGTGATATTCCAAACTCGCTCACTCACTCACTCACTCACTCACTCACTCACTCACTCACTCACTCACTCACTCACTCACTCACTCACTCACTCACTCACTCACTCACTCACTCACTCACTCACTCACTCACTCACTCACTCACTCACTCACTCACTCACTCACTCACTCACTCACTCACTCACTCACTCACTCACTCACTCACTCACTCACTCACTCACTCACTCACTCACTCACTCACTCACTCACTCACTCACTCACTCACTCACTCACTCACTCACTCACTCACTCACTCACTCACTCACTCACTCACTCACTCACTCACTCACTCACTCACTCACTCACTCACTCACTCACTCACTCACTCACTCACTCACTCACTCACTCACTCACTCACTCACTCATGGCTTGATCCATTTTTAACCGATAGTTTTGATGCAGCTGAGATGCTCCTAAAACAAAATCATACTTCATTAACTAGTGTAGGTAGTTGTAGCTCAGTACTAGAAATATTGATATTGCATCTTTGTGATGGCATTGCGAGCCTTGGATGAAGGTAATGGCGTGATACAAGTCGTACAGAGTTCAAGGCCCTATGTTTATGTGTCATAATCGTGTTGACTACAAGTATGTGCCTCAACTTAGCTGATATCGTGTTACTGACCACAGATAATACCAGGTGTACTGCAGATATTGTTACTGATGATTAATCATGTAATGTGTGTCAGGACTACACCCAGATTGACACACGGTTGCAACATCGTCGACCACGATCCTAATTCATGCTCTGATGAAGCCATTACTCGGTGTTCTTTGTGAGTGGCCAGCTGTTCTGCGACGCCACAGATTGCTGTGCAGAGTTGTCTCCCTTGGCTGCCCAACATCCTGATCATGAGTTTGAATCTCAGATTTTCCCCAAGTATCATCCTAGGTTTGTCAGCAACCATGTCATGGGTTTCACCATGTCTGTATCACAGTCCCTGAACCATGTTATTGTCTTTCCCACAAGCTCTTGCTGTAATGCTATAGCGCTATATGAAGCAAGTCTAGATTCACAGTCTAAATCTCCCATCTCACTGGGGCTCCTTTTCAGTTTAGTTTGAGTTGTTTGTTACTATCAAAATTATTTCCAGAAACTAAGGGTTAATCCAACGAAAGTGGTAAACGCCTGTGACGGGTTCACTGTGGGTTTAATCTTCAATTTAATCTTCAATTTAATCTGCATATAAACCGGACCTCTGTGATCATACCGGAACACAATCAACAGAGATGTTCCGCAACCACTCCTTACACAATCACTCTAAGTGTTAGTTTCTTCAGGATGTTTACACAGTCGTTTTTAGCTTCCCCTAATTATCTCTGCCCAATGATGCTCCCCCAACACCAGCCTCCTCACTCAGTGCTGCGGATGACTGTTTAACAGCCTGGTGTGGTATCTCGTGGGCTGGCCACAGAGATGGTGTAGCCTAGTGGTAGAAGTGTTCATTTGTCACATCAAGTTCTGGGTTTGATTCCTCACATGACCTTCATTGGTGTCTGCTGCTGTGATATAGCTGGAATATTGCTTAAAACCACTGTCATATTCTTCTAGCCTTGCTTCAAGGCTATATTGAAAGATAAGTCAATGTATGTGTAGTAATTCTATCCTCCTAATAGGCAAGTCTAGATATGTGGACTCCAGTCTCATATAGGGACAACTTGTTCTTATTATTTACATAATCTAGAAATTATGATTTAAACTATTCATTATTGCCTTAGAGACTTGTGCAAGTCTAGTCATACTCGCTTGTGAGAGAAGGGACAGTAGACTGTTTTAAAGCGTCACTCACCTGTCAGACATGCCAAAGGCCCTGGTTTGATTTCCTCTTAGGTAGAGAGTTTAAAGCACATTTCTTGTACCCCCTTCTGTGATATTGCTAAAAGCAGAGTAATTCCGACATTAGACATTATTTTATTTTATTTTGATACAGAGACAAGAAAACTTACTCACTTGCTGACCCCAGTCTTCATATAGGACTAATAATTATTTAAGAGGTTTTAAACCTCGCTCACTCACTCTCATTCTCACTCACTCACGAAGGGCATGGGGGGCCCAGTCATCTACGGCGCCGTGATTCGCTGTGCAGAGTTGCATCCCTTGGGCACGCCAGAAACCTATGATTGTGGGATCAACTCCCGGTTCGCCCCTATTATGTTTCTAGGTTTGTCAGCACGCTACCCGTGCTCATGGTTTTCACCAAAGTGGTAAACGTCTGAGACCTGCATCCCTTCGGGCCTTCCTCCCACATTAAACTGACAAGCCGCGATATAACTGGAATACAGTTAAAAGCGGCGTTAAAACCCAACTCGCTCGCTCACTCACTCACTCACTCACTCACTCACTCACTCACTCAGTTGACTGTTATTGTATGATATCTCACTTACGTTCATTCAAATGTTCGGCCTCGTGTGTGGCTTGTGTTGAGATTCGGACCACGGTGTGTAGTAACACAGTCCTCAGGCACGTACACGGATCTCACAAGTGCTAATTCAGGACATGTAAATGCACGTTAGATAAGAGCTCACTTGGGTGTCAGGTAATGAAATGAGCACTTGCTCACTAAGTTAAAACAAATACATGTAACGTGTCTGGCCACCCGGTACATGCTTTCTGTTTAAGTGATTGTCCCGGTAATCAGGGAGACTTTGTAGTGGCTTCTAGGGTCGCAGGGCGGTCGGGTAGCCTAGTGGTTAAAGCTTTCGCTCGTCTTGCCGAAGACCCGGGTTCCATTCCCGACATGGGTACAATGTGTGAAGCCCATTTCTGGTGTCCCCCGCCGTGATATTGCTGGAATATTGCTAAAAGCGGCGTAAAACCATACTCAGTCAGTCAGTCAGTCTATATTGAATTTTTAAAAAAACTTTAGTTTGTTCAGGTTAGCAAGTTCATCAGCCATATCGTGACGAGATAAAGTTAAACATTGACAACTAATATATTTCAATTGCATAAAACCTGTCTCTGAGGGAGAGTACAATAACTAGACTATCTCAGATTTGAGGTAAAACTAGTTTGAGAACATGTAAAAGAACTATCATTAAAAAGGGCTACAGATTGCCAGCAACCCAAGTTAGGCCACCATACTAGGGACCGTGGGGACTTACGTTTTTCTTCTACCTGCAAGGTTCCCCAGCAGAATTTACATCATCCCTTCAGCTGCTGGCGATTATATGCAATCTTAGCCATTATGATAAGGAGTAAAGGTAGGAAAGTGATTTTGTTCTGGCATCAGTTTACTGACTAAACAATTCACCAGAAGTGTTCACAACTATACAATATCCACAATATGCAATGTAAATAGGCCTTCAGCAACCCATTCCTGACGTAAAAGGCGACTATGTTTGTAGGAGGCGACTAACGGGATCGGGTGGACAGCCACGCTGACTTGGTTGATGCATGATATTGTATCCCAATTGTGTGGATCAATGCTCATGATGTCAATCACTGGATTGTCTGGTCCCGACTCTATTATTAACAGACCGCCATCATATAGCTGGAATACTGCTGTGTGTGGCGATAAAAACCCAGGATCCATTTACTGACCAAAGCTTCGTTTCGGAAGTGACGTCACTTCCTCTGTCTCTGTCGTCACTGACTGGGCATCGAACTCCTCTCGCTCATCAGAGTTATTTGATTGGAAGGCTATATTTAGCACCAACTGTAAATAATCGAGTCTGAATCAGACATTCCAGTGATTGTTATCATGAGCATCGATCTCTGCAAATGAGATATGATGACATTCATCATACCCTGATGGCGTGGATCTTTGTTCACAATATCAATCACTGGATTGTCTGCTCCAGACTTGATTATTTACAGACTGCTGTAATATACCGAGTGTGTCGGTAAAAACAACCAAAAATTGTTTTAAATAATCTTTTGTATAATGGTGTTAAGCTATTACTCTTGCTTATGTGAAAACACTGAATCTGTTTTTCATTACGATATCCTGATCCTTTGGTCATTACATTAAGGGGTGATGGATTAGCCTAGCGGTTAAACCATTCACTTGTCATGCCTAAGGCATGGGTTTGATTCTCCACATGATTACGATGCATGAAGCCCATTTCTGGTGTCCCCTAACGTGATATTGCTGGAATATTGCTAAAAGCGGCATAAAACCACACTCACTCACTCACTCACTCACTCACTCACTCACTCACTCACTCACACTCACTCACTCACTCACTCACTCACTCACTCACTCACTCACTCACTCTGGTGTCCCCCATTGTGTTTTATTTGTTTGTTGTTTAACGCTGCACTCAGCAGTATTCCAGCTATATGACGGCGGTCTGTAAATAATCGAGTCTGGACCAGACAATCCAGTGATTGCCATCATGAACATCGATCCACGCAATTGGGATCGATGACATGCATCAACCAAGTCAACGAGTCTGACCACCAGATCCCTTTTATCGCCTTTTACGACAAGCATAGTTGCCTTTTACGGCAAGCATGGGTTGCTGAAGACCTATTCTACCCCAGATCTTCACGGGTCTCCCCCATTGTGATGTTTCTGCTAAAAGCGGTGTAAAAGCCGTGAGGTATGACTGTGGTTCTCCTGCAGTCAGTCAGCCCTTCTCTTGCACAATCTCCATATTCACCAACCTTCGGTAAACGTCTTCTATTGATTAAGCAAGATGACAGCGCAAAGCTAATCTTGGGGTGCTGTTTTCATTGTGTCAGACATGGAATTGGAATAAGGTCTGATCCCATGTGGAATCAGGGTTTCAAGCTTTAGCCAGACAAATCACTGCTCGTCTTGTTCTTAAGACACCGATATTACTCTAAACGCCTTCCTGAGATTGAAATGATGGTAATCGAAATCATTGTACTGGGATCAATATCCTGGAGCTGTACTGGCGAAATTTATTTCACAGATTTATTGAATTACACAAGTGACGAGGTCAATACCCAGTCCTCGCAGCTTGGGAACATTTTTCAAATTGAGATTCTTTTCTGTAACTTTTGTTTTTATGAGATGACACTGATACTTTTGATGGAGAAATGTCTTGGAATTTCATCAAATGGTGGTAGAGCAAGTACAAAATTTAGAACTTAGAACTGAGAACTTGAATGATCATTATGATGATGTTCAGGGTGATAGGTGGCCCAGTGGATGATGAGTTTGCTCACAGTGAACTATACCCTGGTTTTGTTCTGTATCTTGTTTAGATGTGTGAAGTCCATTCAAGGTGTTTTCAAGTTGGGTATTGCTGGAGTGACCTGTGTGGACCTGGGTTAAAATAGGTCTCCATCCATTCTGCCCTATCACTGCTGATTTCTAAGTGTAATATGTAATTAAATAAAGGATTTGAGCACATATAATGTTGAATTGTGGGAGCACTTCAGGAAATATTCCAATACATGAGGAGTGCAGTTTCAAAAACATGGTCACAAGATTCTGTGAGGTGGGGCAGATATTGCCTCAGGGACAGAGAAGGTAGGGCAATAAGTTGGGTTAAACATCGCATCGGTATGTCAGCTTTTATAACAGGTATTTTATTTTTAATTTTACCATTTGCTTTGGTGGATGTTCATGAATAATTCATAAAAATAAATCAATTATTAAACTTGTTAAAATGTTTGCTTTACAAGATTGAGTCAAGTTATGACCAATTCACAATGAGTGAGTGTGGTTTTACGTGGCTTTTAGCAATATTCCAGCAATATCACGGCGGGGGACACCAGAAATGGGCTTCACACATTGTACCCATGTCAGGAATGGAACCCGGGTCTTCGGTGTGACGAGCTAGCGCTTAAACCACTAGGCTACCCGACCGCCCTAATTCAGAATGATGATGATGGTGATGATGATGATGATGATGATGATGATGATGATAAGTTAATGTTACATCACATGAGTCATGCTTTAAACACATGCATCAAATATAACAAATCACTATTATTCAGTCTGATCCAATTTCCTTCAAAATTCCTTAATCCCTTTCCGTGTCTGGTTCAGAATGTATAACGTAACAGTGATCCTTGATCAAATTCCTTTCAAAATACAGTGATAAAAATATCAAATGTTGAGGAAAATGTAACATTGTTGTGTTTGCTGTGGGTGTTTATTTTTGTAAAGGTTTTCAGCTGAAGACAACATCTTGACTTTGGCCTTGTGTCAAGAATAGATCTTAACCTTCAACATTGAAAACAAGAATATATTTACACCTGAAAAAGGGGGTGTCCCAATAATAAGCAACTAAGTCTCCGCCTAAGGATTTGATATCGGGGCTGGTGGGAGGGGCCGCTAGACTTAAATAAGAACAGGTATTCTCAATGTGTGGTATTCACGACTCAACTTTCATCAATAAGATCTATTTATTTAATAAATGCATTATTGTCACAAATTAATATGAATGTAGTATTTCAATTCTGTGAAATCTGAAATAGTTATGTCAGTGAAATATATGGAAATATGATGTGGGAGGAGTTGTAAATTGATATAAAATTAAATTTAAAAAATCTTACCTTTGTGATCATTAAAATGTGTAAATATAAGTCTGTGGTTATTCTAAAAATACCAGTATTATTTTCAAATATAACATGATTATGTCACGATGCTGTTGTTAATACAAGCGTCTTTCTGTATTGATGCTACAGCCCCGAGAACTGTTAAGAACAGAGTGTCCTTTATAACACCCACCCACCACTATTGATATGAGAAGGTGGTTCATGAGAATAAAATGTGCACAGCCAGGGTGCTCACATTGTCGTGAAAACCTTTCAATACATGTTTATGACGTCAGAATGTGACCAGCCCTTCCGTATCATCGTCAGACAGGAATGTGTGTTAACCTTGTGGCCTCTTCCCCCAGGGGATACGATGCCATAACACACGTCGCCCCTTGATCACCACCACCATTAAGTATAGCAAACCATATATCACCTAGCTCGGCCTATCTGTACAGTGCTTGTATCTAGGCCATATCAAGTACTTCTGTCTTATTTATTCCAAAGCGGATCTCGGGGAATGAAGCTTGAGTCAGCCAGGTAAAAAATAAGGCTTTAATGATAATTATGATAGATTAGGTTGATAATTTACAGCAGTTTGTTTTTTGTCAGTATGTGAGGAAAGTTTATGACAGCCTAAATTTATGGTTTTGTTTCTGTGACTTTTCAAAGTCATTTAATAGACGTTTATTTTGAATTTCTGAGTCATACAGACTTGAATCTATGAAAATAATTAGGTGGAAATGTTTGTGGCAAATGTCCCACTTGTGATAAGATCGTGTGAGTCTGGATGATGGTTTGTTTGAATTTTATTAAAATGTCTTGACTCATATAAACGTTTCAATCTATAAATCAGTCATGGATCGATCATATCAATGAACCATGGGAGGGCTGGAAACACAACTCCTTTTAATATTTGATAAAAAAAGCAATATTATTTTTCTATCTATTGAGTTAAATGTAAGTCTTTCCCATAAACACAAATGTCAAGAGAAGATATACTGAAGATAATTAATAATGCATAGCGTTTTCAGTCCATTTGTACAAAAAACTATATCTCGTATTTTATTTAGATGCTCTTATCTTAATATGTTGTACAGCAAAACTTAATTCATTAACAAAGTAGTAAGTTTGAATAGTTGATAAGAACTTCATATATCTTAGCTTGATATATTTTTCTTCGTATGTATATTTGTAAATAAATTGATTCATCACGTTTCAACCAATTATTTAATAAATTACTTCTTATTGTTCTGTACAATAATTGTGTAAATGGTATATGAGCAATTTACTTCTTGAATAATGCTCCTGTCTTCCTCAATGAACAGGTAAATCAGATTAGATGGTTAAAAAATAATTGTTGTAAGTCTTCTTCATGTTTGACGCCACATGTGAAGATGTTACGTAAGTCAGAAGTAATTCTCGTTAATATCCTACTGTTGTGGTATTTTATATTACGTAAGTGCACAGACAGGTAGCAGGACTTTCATGATGACAGTTACTTCCAAGAACATTAACGCACTACCTGCTCAGCCCATATTTAAAAAACAAAACAAATAATACATATTTTATATACTTGAGGTTTAAGTGGAAATGAAAGAGACAGTGAAAACAGAATGAAAATTTTCACATCTTCCTTGTAACATTTGTAAGTTGCCAAGGTGATATTCCAGTAGCCACACCCAGTTCTTTATGTGTATAAAGTCATGCACTTTGCGTGTGTGATACATTTCATACTGTCCCAGTCACAGGATGATTGACAGGTGTGTTGTATTACATCCAAGGGAATGACAGCTCTGTGTTCAGGGGCAGTTGGATATGAGTTTTATGCCCTGGGAGATATTCATGGGATGTGGATTTCATCGATGCATCATGCAGAAAAGTTTTGTTACTTTTACATCTGATTTTAAGGACACTTGTGGTTTTATTGAATCAATTGTAAATGAGAGATTGCTTAAATTTTATTATCCATGTAATTTATGTCTTTGTATATGTGCTTTGAAACTTTTGCTATCTGATAAATCTTTTACATGTTTTAATACTCTTTTTCCATTGCCTTTTTTCACCAATTTATGTTGAACTACTTGAAATACTAATTTGGAGCTTTAGAAGTAAACCTGGTATTTTAGAAGTATTAAATTGCCACTCCATCAATATGATGAAGTAAATGTTTCCTTAAATGTTTTTTTGAGTCGTGGCATGATCAAAGAGGAGCACTAAATCGTTATAGCTATTACAGTCAGGAACAGATAGGAAGGTTCTCATTCAATGTTTTGAAGGGATCATCTCAGATACATTTAGATGTATATTTTTAAATCGTAATGTTTCACTTTGCTCTTTCTTCTTCTTTATACTTCTGAAAATGATAAAGTATAAAAGTTTTGGAGCTGTGCCAGTCAAACTTATTTTTGTGTATTAACAAATTAAAAAATATTTCTCATGGAATTGAGTGAAATATTTGTGCAATGGCCCCTGAGACTGAAGTCTGATGTGCTAAGCTTGATCAATAGGTACACATAGACATAGCTGTCATATATTCACTCAAACATCCAAAGCTATTTCGTCCTGGGCTGGGGCTTGACATTTCTGTCCCGGAGTTTTTCCATGTTGAAAACGAATGTTACCATGACCCAACCAAATCTTATTTCACCAGGTCAGACATTGAATATGTATTTTTGACTCCTAGTAATGATTGGCGTTGAGTAAAACACTGTTTCATTTATGCTGCCACTGACAAATTGTCTCCCATTTTAAATTATTTTTGTTGCTATTTTCTATACTGGTATTGTTTTAAAGATACAACACAATTTATTTCAAGGTGTTTTAGTTGGAATACCTGTATGTCATAACACCTGTTGAGTATGATATATTTTGTTTGTGGTGGTACCATAGGAATCTTAGACATTTTATGTTGGAATGGTAGTTGTGTACAGCTTTCATGAACTCATTGAATTCTGATCAACATGATCATTAATGAATTCTAGATGTTATTTGTTGACAGTGAGTCTCTGTCAGTGTCAGCTACAAGTTGTGGGCTTCATGATAAGATTTTCACAATAGTTGAATCAGAGTTGCCTCCCTTATACTGTACCAGATTTATATGTAGTTTTAGGTTAGTTAGTTGTTTATAATTACCAACATCTTTGTCCTGAATTTACAAACAGACAGGGGGCACAGGTGGCGGCGTAAAACCCAACTCACTCACTACAAACAGACAAATATGTAAAATCGTTAACAAAAGATGAAAGCATCTCTTTCAGTGTACATGAAAGACAATAATAACTGTTAAAAATAACTTGTTCACCTTATGACAGGTGAGGTGAGGTGAAATGGGGTTTCAACTTTGCGTCCAAGGTTATTGTACTTGTGTATGGCTGCTTGTACCAGGCCGGACTAATGCCAATTTTATAGTGCTCGCCCACTGAGATACAATGTTGCAGTTTAACATGAATACCCCACTCAGACACAGTATACTGACTTCGAGCAGACCAGTCCTTGTTTTAGCCCCTTAATGCCGAGCACCAGACAGGGTAACAACAAGTACCATCTTTTAACGTATTTTGGTATGACACGGCCAGGGATCAAACTGCAGACCTTCCGCTCTCCGGGCGGACGCTCTACCACTAGACCACAGAGGCGGTCACCTAATGACAGAAAAAATGTTGGAGTGAGGAGTGAATATTGTTTTACGCCACATCTGCAGTCTTGCAGCGATTCGAGGCGAGGATGAAGGTAGTAAAGGTTTCCTTGGACTAGTTCAAAATAAAGGCTTGTTTTTTACCTGATTAAAGCAGCTTTCAGTCAGTACAATATGAAATATCATCTTACTCATCTTGTATCATTTCAGATGTACCAAGTGCAATAGATGTCTTTCCAACTGGTATTTTGAGAAAGATGGCCGCCTGTACTGCCGCAATGACTACTGGAGCAAGTTCGGTGAAGCCTGCAATGGATGTGCCCAGATCATCACGGGACCGGTCATGGTAAGGGAGATAACTGTGTCACTCATGTCAGGCAAATGGCCTCCACATGGCCAAAGCTCACCCATAATCTGATTATTCCTGCTACTACATGTTGGGTTCTCTCATTAAACGTGCAGCATCAACAAAAGACATGCAATAATATTCTTAGTCTTAAAGTTTAATGCCATGGTCAGTGTTTGTTTGTTTGTTTGTTGTTTAACGCCGCACTCAGCAATATTACAGCTATATGACGGCAGTCTGTAAAAAAACGAGTCTGGACCAGACAGTCCAGTGATTGACATCATGAGCATCGATCTAAGCAATTGGGATACGATGACATGCATCAACCAAGTCGCCTCTTACGACAAGCATAGTCACCTTTTACAGTAAGCAAGGGTTGCTGAAGACCTATTCTACCCCAGATCTTCACGGGTCCCATGATCAAAGGCTGCCATCATACCGGTGCTCATGCTCCCCCTATTGGGGAGATAACTCTCATCTTGGATGTTGATATTTTTCCACAAAGATTTGCTCTGATTGTCCTTGGTTTGTTAATACTGTGGAACACCTTTTAATGTCACACTTCAGTATGAAAAAGATGTAACATACATGTCAGTGTTTCTTATTGAAAGGTCGTCCTCATCATTGACTAGGCAGTTGGGTAGCCTCGTGGTTAAAGCGTTAGCTCCCGGCGTCGAAGTTTCAATTCCTAACATGGATACGATATGTGAAGCACATTCCTGGCTAAAAGTGGAGCAAACCAATACTCACTCACCATTGACCTTTAAAAAAATATATGACCCTTTACTTGGATCCCCTTATTTATTGAAGTACTGATGACTGCACTCTCTAACATTTCAGGTTGCAGGTGATCACCGCTACCACCCGGAGTGTTTCATCTGCTGCCACTGCCACGAATTCATCGGAGATGGAGAGACCTACGCACTCGTCGAAAGGTCCAAACTTTTCTGGTAAGAATTATTTTCAAGATAAGTGATAATCTTAAATTATGAGTATGTCGTTCGTCATTTGGGTAAGGACTAGTACTTGCATGCCCGCATGCACACACACACACATTTATGCACACATGCACACACACACACAGTTGTGTTAAACCTCAGCTCACTTTGGTTGGTTGGATGGACCTGTGTGTCGAGATCTTATGTCTCAACCATTGAGGACTGTAGCTCCAAACAATAATCTGATGAAACTCACTCACTCACTCACTCACTCACTCACTCACTCACTCACTCACTTATGTCTCAACCATAGAGGACTGTGTAGCTGCAAACAATAATCCTATGAAACTCTCACTCACTCACTCACTCACTCACTCACTCACTTATGTCTCAACCATTGAGGACTGTGTAGCTCCAAACAATAATCCTATGAAACTCTCACTCACTCACTCACTCACTCACTCACTTATGTCTCAACCATAGAGGACTGTGTAGCTCCAAACAATAATCCTATGAAACTCTCACTCACTCACTCACTCACTCACTCACTCACTCACTCACTCACTCACTCACTCACTCACTCAGATACTAGGGGGCCTCCAGCAACCTATTCTTGGATTGGGTGTTCAGGCTTAGTGACTTGAAGGCGTGTTATCATACAGTGATATTTCCTGAGGGCAACTTCTTCCTCCTTGAAAGTGAATCATGCAGAGGATGGTTATTTCCTTGTTGTACCACCATCAATATCAATACCAACTTTACCCTATTTATGGAACTGTCAATACTGATTCTGTTTCCCCTGTGACACTCTTAACTATCCTGAAAAAGGAATAAACTAGTGGGTATGGACAACTCTTGGTTGTGAGTAATTTATGCTTAAGACTAGGTTCAAGGATGGAGAGAGTGAGTAAGGTTTTACGCTGCTTTTACCAATATTCCAGCAATATCATGGCAGGGGACACCAGAAATGGGCTTCACACATTGTACCCATGTGAGGAATCCAACCAACTTTTTAAGCTTGATGAGTGAACACTTTAACCACTAGGCTACCCATCGCCCCAGGATGGAGACAGATAACAGTTTAGGGATAATTACTGCCAATTCTGAATGGACATTTGGAAACGTAAACTGGCACAACTTTAACTCATTATGCAGAATTATGGAGAAATTATGTCAACCATAACATGGTTTAAGAGGGAGAAATGATTTCTCCATAGCAGATTTATATTAGGACTAACTGTATGAAGTGAATAGTGTTGAAATATTTTAATTAGATAAATTAATACTTGAGACAACTGAATCGAGACTGTACATTTTTTCTTTTAACTATACCAAAAAGTGATCCTATGGTATGTCAGTTTAAGGGTATAATACTAAGTGTAGTACCAATTCTGACCAAGTTATTTATAGAATAACCCTGAACATTGTAAGAATCAGTATCTGTTGGAATAGATCCCTTGTGTAATAGATGGCATTGAGGGTGAAATGAGGGTATCATTAATTATAGAATGAGCCTGTCATTAAGGTAGGATGAGGTCATCTTGGGTGGTATGAGGTCTTTAAGGGTGGGATGAGATCATCTTGGGTGGTATGAGGTCATTAAGGGTGAGATGAGGTTGTCATCTGGGGTGATATGAGGTCATCTGGGGTGGTATGAGGTCATTAAGGGTGGGATGAGGTCATTTGGAGTTGTATAAGGTCATTAAAGGTGGGATGAGGTTGTCATCTAGGGTGATATGAGGTCATCTGGGGTGGTATGAGGTCATTAAGGGTGGGATGAGGTCATTTAGGGTGGGATGAGGTCATTTGGAATGGTATATGGTCATTAAAGGTGGGATGAGGTCATCTGGGTTGGTATGAGGTCATTAAGGGTGGGATGAGGGCATTTGGAATGGTATAAGGTCATTAAAGGTGGGATGAGATCATTAAGGGTGGGATGAGGTCATTTGGAGTTATATAAGGTGATTAAAGATGGCATGTGGTCATTGAGGGTGGGGATCAGTTTGTCCTTCAGGATGGAATAAGGCCATTAACGATTAAAGGTGGGATGAGAGTCTCATTGAGGGTGGAATAATAACACGTCAGCTGATCAGACAGAACACCCGACAAACTACACGACACACTGAAAATTGAGCTCAGATCGTCTTGTGTCTTTTTACAGGAAATAAGGTTATATGACAAAGTTAAATTCTTTCTGTAGCGAACAATCACTTCCTCCATGTTGACTAAGCAGGTCCTGTTCAGCCATCATGCGCTACTCCTGGCCGACAGCGTCGTATAAGTAGGTCTTACATTTCATTATCTTACAAACATCTGAATACTAAATAGTTCTCATCACTAACATTTGCTTGGTGTTTTGTGAGAATTGTGAATCTTTAATACTGTTGTTAAACCGGATATCACTTTCTTAACTTTTATCTTCCTTATTGGAAGTCATATTGGCTGTCATAATTATGAACCATAAATGACTTCCACAGGATATATCTCCTGGGTGGGGTCAAGTGCTCTAAATATCCTAAGAAGAAATTGTATCACAATGCTTTGAGAACCATAAGACATCATCAATTTCTGTGATGTCACAATCAATAACAAAGCTTGTCTTTTTTGTCAATGAAGCTGGTTTGGTGTAAATTGTACTCTCAAGACACTGGTTATTGCTGTTTACAAACTAAAAAAGTTGGAAGAGTTGTCGATAATGAATCTCAAACAAGTCTTTTGGTATCGAATATTTCAGTACAAATCGA
Organism: Haliotis rufescens; assembly: GCF_023055435.1. NCBI lineage: Eukaryota > Metazoa > Mollusca > Gastropoda > Lepetellida > Haliotidae > Haliotis > Haliotis rufescens. The sequence goes on along the minus strand of NW_025963835.1, from coordinate 26,603,526 downwards.
TAAGAGGTCTTTCAAAGGCATTTAGAAGTGATACACATAAGGAAGAGAATATATGGATGCAGAGCTCCAGATAAGCTTTTGGTGTTGTGGGTATTTTACCCATGCATTTTAAAATCATTGGGTATCAGTAATTCTACCTGCGTATTCAAATTTCTGTTACCCACTAGTTTTTACACATGTGGGTATTTAAGTTAAATATTTAAAAACACTATTCATCTAGTCCCTGCAAACTGGTGTCATGTGGGTTCGAGAGCTTTATAGGACTCAAAAATACCACGATACTTCCACAAGAAAGTGTGATGGCAAATGATCATGATGTAACTGTCATCGTGGAGTTTGGCAAGGTTGACGGAATGCCCCTTTATAATTTCAAAATAAGTTGCTGATTTGCTAATCGAATACGCAGGGTTACTTCACAATATTTTGATGATACGCACAAGTTTTATTTTTGTAGCGTATCTGTAATGTTCATTGCGTATTTCATACCCTTGGATTATATTTTACTGTGTATTTCTGAATTTCTGATGCGTATTACACGCAGATACGCAGCTTATCTGTAGCTCTGTATGGATGTCAACTTCTGTATTACGAGGAACACAACGTTTCGGAGCATGTGCTTACTCCTTCATCAATTGAATGAATGCCATGAGGCATGGAGCATATCATTAATTAATTTTGTTGTCCTTACATGTACATATATATGCTCTCTGCCTCATGGCATTCATTCACCTGATGAAGGAGTAAGCACATGCTCCGAAACGTTGTGTTCCTCATAATAAAGAAGTTGACATCCATATATTCTCTTCCTTAAATCGATAAGAGTCTAAATATCTGAGGCTTTTATATGTTTGAGATGAGAGTTTCTCAGCCACTATCCCACCCTACTGTCTCTCCCTTTGTCTGATTCCAGGGAGGCCACGATTCACTTGTACATTGGTGTGTCAATAATATTCTCAGATGATACCATAAGCAAGACATTAACCTGTTTCAATTGATTTTAATTGAGTAATGTTTCACACATTTATCAGGAGTATATTGTCATTATTACATAGTATTCTAAACTCCCAATTCATCAGAAGCTTCAGGTTTAGTCTTTTCCTCACTGGTGTTGACAATACAGTATTCGACGCAATAAGTGCCCAGGGTGCTCTCAAAATTTATCATTTTGGTAAAAAAACAGAGTTGAAAGATAAATTTCATGGTTTATGCTGACAGCATGAAATGTTTATGTACGAAAGGTATATTTTTCCAGAATTCAATTGCCCATGATTAAGGGTGCATATAACACACGAGTGCGTATTATACGCGAAGAAATAAGTCTTGTGTACATTGATCTATTGAAAGGGGTGCTAATTGGGATTTTCACTAGCCAATATATTAGCAAATATCGCCGTGGGTGCTTATAACGTCGAATACGGTATATCTGAAATATAGTATTGATTGAAATGAGACCTATTTGTTTTCAAATGTGAAACCAGATATTCAGGAAGTTTAAAAAATGTTTAATAGTAATAGTGTTTATGCCCTATGAAATATAACAATTCATGCAAAATTGCTGTGAATTAACAATCGTGAACAAAGCAAACATGAACGTGAACGTATCAGGAGATCGTATCATGACATCCCTATTCTGTAGTAATATTTGTCATAGTGAATGAGTGAGTGAGTGTTCCAGTTATATCATGGCGTGTCAGCTTAATGTGGAACGAAGGCCCAAAGTGATGGAGCTCTTAGACGTTAACTACTTTGGTGAAACCCACAAGCACGGGTATGGTGCTGACAAACCCAGAAACATAATCGGGGCGAAACATTATTTGAACCACATTCATAGGTCTTTGGCATGCCCAAGGGACGCAATTCTGCACAGCAATTTGCAGCGTCTTTGACAACTTGGCCGCCTGTGCCCCCTAATCATTATACGTACAACTACTCTGAAGTATATACATTCAACTAGATTCAGTGAGCACTGTCCACATATAACACTGTGTATCGTTTTACGACACTTTTATTAATATTCTCACAAAGTTACTGTGGGGGACAACAGAAATGGCACGCTGTGCCCAGTATACAGGCAAGGGGATGCTCACGGCAACAATATCTTCATACTTCCGGGTACCCAGTATACAGGCTAGGGGATGCTCACGGCAACAATATCTTCATACTTCCGGGTACCCAGTATACAGGCAAGGGGATGCTCACGGCAACAATATTTTCATACTTCCGGGTACCCAGTATACAGGCAAGGGGATGCTCACGGCAACAATATGTTCCTCCTACGTGGTATCCAGTATACAAACCAGTAGATGCACACAGTGTGACAATATCTTCATACTTCCGGGTAGCCAGTATACAGGCAAGGGGATGCTCACTGTGACAATATCTTTCTCCTACTTGGTACCCATTATACAAACAAGGAGATGCTCACAGCAACAATATCTTCATACTTCCGGGTTCCCAGTATACAGGCAAGGGGATGCTCATGGCAACAATATCTTCATACTTCCGGGTACCCAGTATACAGGCTAGGGGATGCTCACGGCAACAATATCTTCATACTTCCGGGTACCCAGTATACAGGCAAGGGGATGCTCACGGCAACAATATCTTCATACTTCCGGGTACCCAGTATACAGGCAAGGGGATGCTCACGGCAACAATATCTTCATACTTCCGGGTACCCAGTATACAGGCAAGGGGATGCTCACGGCAACAATATCTTCATACTTCTGGGTACCCAGTATACAGGCAAGGGGATGCTCACGGCAACAATATCTTCATACTTCCGGGTACCCAGTATACAGGCTAGGGGATGCTCACGGCAACAATATCTTCATACTTCCGGGTACCCAGTATACAGGCAAGGGGATGCTCACGGCAACAATATCTTCATACTTCCGGGTACCCAGTATACAGGCAAGGGGATGCTCACGGCAACAATATCTTCATACTTCCGGGTACCCAGTATACAGGCAAGGGGATGCTCACGGCAACAATATCTTCATACTTCCGGGTACCCAGTATACAGGCAAGGGGATGCTCACGGCAACAATATCTTCATACTTCCGGGTACCCAGTATACAGGCTAGGGGATGCTCACGGCAACAATATCTTCATACTTCCGGGTACCCAGTATACAGGCAAGGGGATGCTCACGGCAACAATATTTTCATACTTCCGGGTACCCAGTATACAGGCAAGGGGATGCTCACGGCAACAATATGTTCCTCCTACTTGGTATCCAGTATACAAACCAGTAGATGCACACAGTGTGACAATATCTTCATACTTCCGGGTAGCCAGTATACAGGCAAGGGGATGCTCACTGTGACAATATCTTTCTCCTACTTGGTACCCATTATACAAACAAGGAGATGCACACCATGTGACAATACCTTCATACTACTGGGTACCCAGTATACAGGTAAGTGGACGCACACAGTGCAATGTTGTGAAATCCTTGACCCAAGATACAAACTGATTTTCTTTTTACTGTTCGAAGTTCTTCATCTGAAATAACAATTTCCTCTTTCATGTTATGAAATTCTAAATGTGTATCTTTTTTTCAGCCGAACATGCTACCAGAAGGTGATGAAGCCCCTGCTGGCGGCAACTCCCCGCCGCCGCAAGCCCCACTCCATCCAGTTGGTGGAGATCCCCCCCACCCCCGACGGCACACGGGGGCTGCAGCTACAGATGGAGAGGGACATGCACTACATCCGACCCACCAGCATTGACAGCGTCAAGATGAAGCCGCTCATAAAGATATCAGAGTAGGTCTTTACAAGATGCACACTGAGGATTCTGGAATAGAATAGGTCTCCAGCAAACTATGCTGGTCTCCCCGTGGGGATTCTGGGTTGGAATAGGTCTCCAGCAACCCATGCTGGTCTCCCTGTTGGGATTCAGGGTTAGAATTGGTACCCAGCAACCTATGCTGGTCTCCCTGTTGGGATTCCAGGTTAGAATAGGTCCCCAGCAACCTATGCTGGTCTCCCTGTGGGGATTCTGGGTTGGAATAGGTCACCAGCAACCTATGCTGGTCTCCCTGTGGGGATTCAGGATTAGAATTGGTCCCCTGCAACCTCTGCTGGTCTCTCCGTGGGATTCTGTGTTAGAATTGGTCTCCAGCAACCTATGCTGGTCTCCCCGTGGGATTCCGGGTTAGAATTGGTCTCCAGCAACCTGTGCTGGTCTCCCCATGAGATTCTGGGATAGAATTTGTCCCCTGCAACCTATGCTGGTCCCCCCATGGGGATTCCAGGTAAGAATTGGTCCTCAGCAACCTATGCTGGTCTCCCCGTGGGATTCTAGGTTGGAATTGGTCCTCAGCAACCTATGCTGGTCGTACGACGCGACTAAATAGATTGGTAGGTCAGGCTTGGTGACTTGGTTTAATGGGTGTAATCGTATGCATGGCATGGATTCTGGCTCACAATATTGATCACTGGATTGTCTGGTCTGCAGGCTGCTGCAAAAAGCTGTTATATTGCTGAGCGCGGCATGAAACAATACACAGTCACGCACACACATGCACACACGCATGCTTGCGTTATTTAAACAACACTGGCAAAAGTAGTACCCCTGTGATTGGGATAGACTGGAGGTTCAATTTGATTCCTCTGAGAAAATGGAGACTGTATAAAGTTAAGTGGAAGTAGATTCTGGAAGAGTTAGTCCAATTTGATTGTCCAGTGTACACAGAACCGTTGTAGTGTGAAGTATGCAGTGGGTATATAGATCTGTCTCTGTGTGTTTCAGACTCGACCTGAGTCCAGAGTTGGAGGCTCTCAACATCGGCGACCGCATCCTGGAGGTGAACGGCACCACGGTGAGGGACAAGACGGTGCGGGAGGTCAGTACACACAACGTAACTTATATCACCGTCTACGTAGACCCCATGTATTCTGGAATATACTGGGAACCCCTCAACTCATTCCGTCATTCTAGACTACATTATATAAGGCCACAGTCAAGTCTTTATTGCAACAATACTGAAAGGCCACAGGCCTATTGAAGAAATCTGTGTGTAAAGTAGATGTACAGACATAGTGTTTAATTGTTTATTTAAAATCTCACTCACTCACAACTGTCATGCCATGTTATCAACAATACTGCTACAAGTGATGTAAAATCTCACTCACTCACTCACAACTGCCATGCTATGTTGTCAACAATACTGCTACAAGTGATGTAAAATCTCACTCACTCACAACTGCCATGCCATGTTATCAACAATACTGCTACAAGTGATGTAAAATCTCACTCACTCACTCACTCACAACTGCCATGCTATGTTGTCAACAATAATATACAAGCGATGTAAAATCTCACTCACTCACTCACTCACTCACTCACAACTGCCATGCCATGTTATCAACAATACTGCTACAAGTGATGTAAAATCTCACTCACTCACAACTGTCATGCCATGTTATCAACAATACTGCTACAAGTGATGTAAAATCTCACTCACTCACAACTGCCATGCCATGTTATCAACAATACTGCTACAAGTGATGTAAAATCTCACTCACTCACAACTGTCATGCCATGTTATCAACAATACTGCTACAAGTGATGTAAAATCTCACTCACTCACTCACTCACTCACTCACTCACTCACAACTGCCATGCTATGTTGTCAACAATACTGCTACAAGTGATGTAAAATCTCACTCACTCACAACTGCCATGCCATGTTATCAACAATACTGCTACAAGTGATGTAAAATCTCACTCACTCACTCACTCACAACTGCCATGCTATGTTGTCAACAATACTGCTACAAGTGATGTAAAATCTCACTCACTCACAACTGCCATGCTATGTTGTCAACAATACTGCTACAAGTGATGTAAAATCTCACTCACATCTGCCATTCCATGTTATCAACAATACTGCTACAAGTGATGTAAAATCTCACTCACTCACTCACAACTGCCATGCCATCAGCAATACTGCAACAAGTGATGTAAAATCTCACTCACTCACAACTGCCAGGCCATGTTATCAACAATACTGCTACAAGTGATGTAAAATCTCACTCACTCACTCACAACTGTCTGGTGTTCCAGGTTGACTCCCTGCTGAAGAACACATCGGACGTGATACAGATCACTGTGGAGAGGGATCAGTCCCCCATCCGCATCTGTGACACCCTGTCCCCCACCAGCGACAGCAGCACAACACCATCATCACCAGAAGAGGTCCTCATCGACAAGGTCCCAGTGAGACTCCGCTCCAAGACTTCCCTCAGGGCCAGAAAGTAAGCTGGATTACCACCTCACAGGTTGACTTCTTCCGCTGTAGATGTCGACTTATAGTTTAACATTGTATATAGGCTTAGAGTTTTAACCAAGTAGACAGACATGAACTTACAGATATCTTAACCCCCTTGAAGATCTCGATTAGGTCTGATCTTCCGCAACCCATGCTTAACAGGATCAGGCAGTCAGGCTTGCTGACTTGGTTGAGCAAAAGATATCTTGGCCAGAAAGATGTGACATCAAATATCAACTCAGTCACTCACTGGACCACCTCCTTGGTCTAGTGGTAGAGCGTCTGCCTGGAGAGCAGAAGGGCCGGGGTTTGATCTCCGACCACGTCATACCAAAAGACGTTAAGAGATGGTACTTGTTGTTACCCTGTCTGGCGCTCAGCATTAAGGGACTAAAACAAGGACTGGTTGGCTCGGAGTCAGTATACTGTGTCTGAGTGTTGTATTCATGTTAAACTGCGGCATGGTATCTCAGTGAGCTAGCACTATAAATCGGCATTAGTCTGGACTAGTACAAGCAGCCACACAAACACACACACGTACATGCACGTCGCTATATAAGTGCAATAATCTTGGACGCGACGTTAAACCCGATTTCACCTCACCTCACTCACTAACTGACTGAAGTAGAACAGTCATGAGTTTTATGGTAGCCAGGCGGTGTAGTCGTTTGCTTGCCACACCAAGTCCCAGGTTGATTCCTCACAAAGCTGGGGTTGGAGGAGTCATTCTTGGTGTTCTGTAGCTGCTGCAGTTCTGCCTTGTCAGACTCTCACTTAATCACTTAGTCTGTCATACTGAGACCTGATACAAATATATCCAATACAGCAAGTCTATTATGTTTTGCAAGTCTAGATTACTGCAGTATCAATGAAAAGAATCTCTGGGCTCCTTTTTATTATATTTTTATAAAGATGATTTAACAACTGGCTCTATTCTCTAAGACATGTTCATTTCAGAGACTAGATGTGTGTTAGTCTCTTACTCACTATAAGCATGCCCTGAACTTTGAGTTTCTGTCCATTGCAATAAAACAATCAATAGACAGGGATATATCTAGACTTGCTCAGAGGCCGGAAAGCAGCCATAAATCTGCAGCAAATATCAGTAAAGATTCCAAAATTGGAATTAAAATGTAATACAGTTACATGTGAGTGAGCTGGGTTCAATGCCGCTTTTAACAGCATTCCAGTTATATCACGGCGTGTCAGTTTAATGTGGGAGGAAAGCCCAAAGTGATGCAGGTCTCAGACGTTTACCACTTCGGTGAAACCCATGAGCACGGGTATGGTGCTGACAAACCTAGAAGCATAATCGTGGTGAACCGGGATTCGAACCCACAATCATAGGTTTCTGGCGTGCCCAAGGGACGCAACTCTGCACAGCAAATCACTGCGCCTTAGACGACTGGGCATCCCGTGCCCCCCCAGTAAGATGTAATGTGATGGCTTGGTCAGGTCCACTTGTAAATCAGTGGTGGCAGGACCAATATTGAGAGGCTTAAATGCTTAGTTTTACATTCTTGAATGCAATGTTAATATACAATGTTAAAAGACCTCTGAATTTCAGAAAATAGGTTTAAAAAAATATTTGAACAAAATAACAAAATTTCCCCCAATTTGCTTGCCAAAGGCTCTAAGTTTTGGAGTCCTAGATAAGTCTCTGATAGATGGTGTAGCCAGGAAATCTTTTAATGATACAGTATGCCTACTCGTCAGTGAAGGCTTTAAAGGAGTCCTGCTAATGTGTGTGAATGATTTCAGCTACAGTCCGACCCGACGACGCAGCAAGTCCCCCTCCCCCGTCCCCGCCTGCAGACAGAAGAGCGTCGACCTGGGGAGGTCTCACTCCCTCCGGGTGCAGTCACAGTCCCACCGTGTCTTCCGGGCCAGCGACCTCATCATCGGGGATGTGCTGGGGCAGGGGTTCTTTGGCCAAGCCATCAAGGTATGTGTCTGGGATATTGCCTGAAGCCTGTCAGTGGTAAACTGTGGACAACCCCATGGGGATTCCGGCTTAGATGGCCCCCAGGGGAGACATCATGAATCGCATACCTGTCAACTCTCACGCATCTCTCGTGAGTCTCACGCATTTATCACCTATGTCTCGCTCACACGCATGGTTGGGAAATTCTCATGCATTCATATAAAATGTAGATAAAAATATAATTTTTCAGATTACATGCTCTCTAAGGCCATTAAGATGGTCTTAAAATCATTATAAAACCAGGGCTTGCGGGGCTTGCAGCTGCTGCACCTTGGCTTCTCACGCATTTAGACATCTATGGAATCGGATGGTCAGACTTGGCGACTTGGTGGCTGGCGTGTCATCGTACCCGAACGGATAGGATCGTTGTTCACAATATGAATCACTGGATTGTCTGGCCCAGACTCAATTATTAACAGACTGCCGTCATATGGCTGTAATATTGCTGAGTGTGGCTTTACACAGCAAACACACACACAAAGACCAACAGTAGATGACTGCTAATCATATCTTTACTCTGTGTCAGTTGCATGCGAGTTTGAAGGGATGATTACAATAACGATAAGGTGGTCAATATAAAAAATGTGTATTGGTTGTCTTTTAAGGATCAAGTACTAATTAATGAAGAGCCCCTAATGGACAGGGGCCTTTCATAAATTGTAATGATGGATAGTGAGGGGCCTTTCATTAATTGTAATGATGGATAGTCAGGGGCCTTTCATTAATTGTGATGATGGATAGTCAAGGGCCAGTCATTTATTGTAATGATGTATAGTTAGGGGCCAGTCATTTTATTAGAATGATGGATAGTCAGGGGCCAGTCATTTTATTGTAATGATGGATAGTCAGGGGCCAGTCATTTTATTATAATGATGGATAGTTGGGGGCCTTTCATTAAATGTAACGATGGATAGTTGGGGGCCAGTCATTTATTGTAATAATGGATAGTTGGGGGCCAGTCATTTATTGTAATGATGGATAGTTGGGGGACTTTCATTAATTGTAATGATGGATAGTGAGGGGCCTTTCATTAATTGTAATGATGGATAGTCAGGGGCCTTTCATTAATTGTGATGATGGATAGTCAAGGGCCAGTCATTTATTGTAATGATGTATAGTTAGGGGCCAGTCATTTTATTAGAATGATGGATAGTCAGGGGCCAGTCATTTTATTGTAATGATGGATAGTCAGGGGCCAGTCATTTTATTATAATGATGGATAGTTGGGGGCCTTTCATTAAATGTAACGATGGATAGTTGGGGGCCAGTCATTTATTGTAATAATGGATAGTTGGGGGCCAGTCATTTATTGTAATGATGGATAGTTGGGGGACTTTCATTAATTGTAATGATGGATAGTTGGGGGCCTTTCATTAATTGTAACAATGGATAGTTGGGGGCCTTTCATTTATTGTAATGATGGATAGTCAGGGGCCAGTCATTTATTGTAATGATGGATAGTTGGGGGCCTTTCATTAATTGTAACGATGGATAGTTGGGGGCCAGTCATTTATTGTAATGATGGATTGCGCAGGGCCAGTCATCAGTTAGAGGGGAGAGATGTCAAGAGGGTCACCAAAGAAATGACAGTCATTGTCAAGGGAAGGTGATGCCCAATATCTTCAATTTTGGTGAGGATCCTGGAAGAAATGAACAGTCCTAGGCTGACAGATTATTGGCAATATTTGTGTGGCTTTGACAATGATAACAACTTGTAAATTACCTCCCTGATTGTTTGTCACTGATTGATGTGTGTGGTGGCTGATGCTCATGTTATCAACCACTGGTTTGTCTGCTCTAAGCAGTATGGGTGAGATAACAGTATTATGTCCCAGATTGATTGATGTGTGTGGTGGTTGATGCTCTTGTTATCAACCATTGGTTTGTCTGCTCTAGGCAGGATGGGTGAGATAACAGTATTATGTCCCAGACTGATTGATGTGGCAGGTGGTTGATGCTCATGTTATCAACCACTGGTTTGTCTGCTCTAAGCAGGATGGGTGAGATAACAGTATTATGTCCCAGACTGATTGATGTGTGTGGTGGTTGATGCTCATGTTATCAACCACTGGTTTGTCTGCTCTAGGCAGGATGGGTGAGATAACAGTATTATGTCCCAGACTGATTGATGTGTGTGGTGGTTGATGCTCTTGTTATCAACCATTGGTTTGTCTGCTCTAGGCAGGATGGGTGAGATAACAGTATTATGTCCCAGACTGATTGATGTGGCAGGTGGTTGATGCTCATGTTATCAACCACTGGTTTGTCTGCTCTAGGCAGGATGGGTGAGATAACAGTATTATGTCCCAGACTGATTGATGTGTGTGGTGGTTGATGCTCATGTTATCAACCACTGGTTTGTCTGCTCTAGGCAGGATGGGTGAGATAACAGTATTATGTCCCAGACTGATTGATGTGTGTGGTGGTTGATGCTCATGTTATCAACCACTGGTTTGTCTGCTCCAGGCAGGATGGGCGAGATAACAGTATTATGTCCCAGACTGATTGATGTGTGTGGTGGTTGATGCTCATGTTATCAACCACTGGTTTGTCTGCTCTAAGCAGGATGGGTGAGATAACAGTATTATGTCCCAGACTGATTGATGTGTGTGGTGGTTGATGCTCATGTTATCAACCACTGGTTTGTCTGCTCTAGGCAGGATGGGTGAGATAACAGTATTATGTCCCAGACTGATTGATGTGTGTTGTGGTTGATGCTCATGTTATCAACCACTGGTTTGTCTGCTCTAGGCAGGATGGGCGAGATAACAGTATTATGTCCAAGTTTCTACCAACCGTCACTCTTGTCATGTTCACTTTTGTTGGATGATAAGGAAATTGACAGTGAGCATAAATCTGCTCTTGAATGTGAAATGGGTGCAGGAAATATGAGATGAAAATCAGTGTTTGTATTTTCGTCTCCATCAGGTAACCCACCGAGTCACAGGGGAAGTCATGGTGCTCAAGGAACTCTTCAAGTTTGATGAAGAGGGTCAAAAGAGCTTCCTGCATGAGGTAAGGGAGAGAACTCTTGTCGGAACACCCACTAATGGTGGATGCTACGTAGTGCATGTGTTTTAGAAGGTTCTCAGATAAATATGTAAATGTTGTTGTTGATTATGGTGATAAATCTGTCCATCTGTAATACTTGTAATAAATTATTCTAAACTGACTTGTACTTAAAATTCAATTGGTCCCGAGATTTATTAAAGCTGGTATCTGGGAAAGGCACTACCGTATTCGACATGATATCCATGGTGATAGTTGCTAATAATTTGGCAAGTGAACAATCCCAATAAGCACCCCTTCCGATTGATCAGTGTACACAAGACTTATTTATTTGAGTATAATATGCACTTGTGTGTTATGTGCACCCTTACTTATGGGCTATTAAATTCTGGAAAGATATATCTTTCGTGTATGATACGCACAGACTTTCCATTTCAGGCGATCGTATATATGTGACTGTCATGATCCGTCATCGAAAATAAAAAAATCTGTATTGAATCACCGTATTCGACGTAATAAGCGCCCAGTTCTAATAACCGCCCATGGCCATGTTTGCTATTATATTGGCTAGTGAACAATCCCAATTAGCACCCCTTCCGATTGATCAATGTACACAAGACTTATTTATTCGCATATAATACGTAGTCCTGTGTCATATGCACCCTTAATTATGGACAATTAAATTCTGGAAAAATATATCTGTCGTACATAAACATTTCAGGCTGTCAGTATAAACCACGAAATTTATGTTTCAACTCTGGTCTTTTTTCACCAAAATACTGTTGTAATAAGAGCCCCCTATTTCTTATTTTGAGAGTGCCCTGGGCGCTTATTACGTCGAATACGGTATGCAAGTTAACCCTTTTGTTACACTATTTAAGTTTCCATTGTATAACCATGTTAACTGGACTTATGTTTGTAATCTAGTTTAATAATGTTATTCAATTTCATTCAATAATGTTTACTTAATTTTGGCGAAATCATGTCCCTACGATATTTACAACTTCCGTTCATCCTGTTCCATAGAACCCGCTTTACCACAGACCGCGACAACGCCAACTCATATTTATTAATGCAAGAATGATCTTATTTTTTTCTGTTTCATTTTTTAACAAGTCTACACATCAAGATAAACATATGTCATCGTTAACTTTCAATAAGAAAATATCTCAAAACGTGAAAAACTATTTCCATTTGTGTAGTTTTCGTTTGTTTACATCATGTGATGTCATCGAAGCCATGTGGAGAGATACTGATACGATCACGTTGATGCTTTAATATATAACGACGTGCACCTCACAGTCGCAGTTTTAGTTGCAAATAATTATTCAAAACAATATGTAATGCGTCAGTCTGTTCTGATTTCAGCGTTTGTTTAAAAACCGAGAAAAAAGTCTGGTCACATGATATGCAAATTAGCTTGTGGCAGTGCTGTTTTGCGAAGTTACGTTACTTCTGAAAACGATGATTATTTAAAGACTAGATTTTTAGGATATTTGCATACATTTTCTTCAGAAAATGTTTATAAATTAATCTCAGGTAGGTAGTTGTAGTATTTTCATTCAAAAGCTGGATATATTGATTGTTGAACTAGTGACCCATCATGACCAGCACCATAGCCGACATAATAACAACAAACACGTTTTGAAAAAACATATTCACAATTTTACAAATGAGTTGCTGAAACAAAGAAGTGGTAATAAACATTAAATAAAACATCATTATAACTGAAAAATAAAGGTTAGTAATATAAGGTAATATTTGAAAATCACAAACACAAAGCGGATGTTTATATTTTATTTTTCAACTTTACCTGCTGATTACCGGTACTTCCTGTTTGGAACGATGGGCGTCGACGATCATTTTTACTCATCATTAATGTGGAATTGTGTTATCACAAATACATAGATATGTAAGTCAATAAGTGCAAGTATGCAGGTTGTATTATTTGTAAGAGACATATTTATCTAAGGGGGTAAAATACTTAGAGCAGTCGTTTTCTGCGTTTGCCAAATCACAAATTCTGTTTTGTTTTTTCACCAAAATTATATTCTAATAAGCGCCCCCTATTTCTAATTTTGAGAGCGCCCTGGTCACTTATTACGTCGAATACAGTTTAGATCTATATCGCAACAGTTGTACTGTAAGATGTCGGATCAGGTGCTTGTCCATAATCTGGGGAGAGGGCTAGGTGTGTCCCAGCACACCATGGCAGTCTAAGGCTGCAATTGGGATAATCATAAGCTACCACCCTCCACGATGCAGACTGATGCTATCAACCACTGGTACTAGTGGTAGTCAGGTTCAGATTTCCAAACACCCTTTGGTGCAGCTGTATGCCTGGTGACAATGGGAAGCCACTCCCTCCTTCCCTCCCTCCCTCCCTCCCTCCCTCACTCACTCACTCACTCACTCACTCTGTTCCAGGTGTCTCTGCTGCGGAATCTGGACCATCCGTGTGTGCTCAAGTTTATGGGAGTCCTTTACCGGGACAAGAAGCTCAACCTAGTCACAGGTAACGATGAGCTCCTCTGGAACATTTACTAACTACAGTACCAGACGGCATTAGATGTGATCAAAAGTAGCTGTAGTTTGAACTCAAATATGGAGTATACAACCCAAGCTGTCATATGAGGTGCTAGAAGTTTTACAGACTATAACATGAGAAGAATTTTTTAGTTTATCAGTTGCCACAGCAGCCATTATGGGCAGTGGGGTAGCCTAGTGGATAACCGTTTGCTCATCACGCCGAAGACCCAGGTTCGATTCCCAAGATGGGTACAATGTGTGAAGCCAATTTCTGGCGTCCCCTGCCGTGATATTGCTGGAATATTGCTAAAAGCGGCGTAAAAAAAAATATACTTACTCACTCACTTACTCATACAATGAAAAATTGGTACAGTTCCATAATAATTTCACCGACTACCCTTCCCATGTCATAAATGACCACTCCCTCAAATGGTAGCAAAATCTGGATATTTTAGACAATTTTATTGAATAAATTAAAACCAGGATGTGAATTTTGTAGAGTTACCTGCCCTTGTCATGTTCTTCAGTCAGGATTAATAAGACCTGACATACAGGGCAGACATATTTTGGAAAGTAATGAGAGAAAAAAGACTTTTGCTTGGTCATTGATGTTTTATTGGGTACTACAGAGTTCGTAGCTGGCGGGACACTGACGGACATGCTCCGAGACATGGAGCAAGACATCACATGGGAGGACAGGATCAAGATAGCCAGGGACATCTCATCCGGGATGGTGAGACAAAGGGGGATAACTCCACTACTACTTCCTGGTTCTATTTGACCAGTGATTCCACCCTTACTTCACTGATCACCTGTAGATAGGGCTGATACTTTTAGGGATTTCCTGCAGCCTGTCCTGGTCGTAAGAGGATGTGGATGTGTCTGTTTATTTTGTTTGATCAGTATGCTTCCTGTTAGTTCTGACAGAAGCCAGTTGTAACTTTCTGAAGGGATAATGGATGATAACATTTGTAGTCTTGCACGTCGTCTTTACCAAATATTTCATTAGGAATCATTTGAATAACTGGTTCCAATTGAATACTTGTTAAAGTGGCAAGGAATGAGAGACATGTTTTGTGTCTCATTGAGGCCGAAAGCTAGCAATTCCTTTTCAAAATGTTTTTGAACTATGAATTGTGATGATGTTGTGACAATGATGTTGGTCGTTGTAGGCGTACCTCCACTCCATGGACATTATCCATCGAGACCTCAACTCCAACAACTGCCTGGTCCGAGAGGTAAGAGTCATAAACTAGTTCCCTCACAACTGGTATTAAAGTGTCTTAAACTAGTTCCCTCACAACTGGTATAAGATTGTTATAAACTAGTTACCTCACAACTGGTGTAAGATTGTTATAAACTAGTTCCCTTACAACTGGTGTAAAAAGTGTTTGAAGAGAACCCATGCTATATTTTTCAGAAGACTCATTTAATAAAGATATTATACCTTATGTATCACATTCCTTATTATCTTAAAACAATACCAGATTTCAATCTTTATCCACCAGCCCAAGTACATCAGTGTTTTGGTTTTAATTTGATCAGTGGGGTTTCACTGAATTGCTGTAACCAAAGAGGTGTTACCACCATACCATCCCTCACTGCACTGTTGTTTCTCCAGGACAAGAGAGTGGTGGTAGCAGACTTCGGTCTGGCAAAGATCATCCCCAGACAGAGAGACATGTTTTTCTGGGGGCGAGAGAAGGAGAAGGAGACAAAGGACAGAGACAAATCTAACCGCTCATCCAAGAAACGTTTCTCCCGCCGCAAACGTTACACTGTAGTCGGCAGTCCCTATTGGATGGCTCCTGAGATGATGACGACAGGCGTGTATGATGAGAAGGTCGACGTCTTCTCCTACGGCATCGTTGTCTGTGAGGTGAGTTCATCCCGGTGTAGCACACGTCTTCTCCTACGGCATCATTGTCTGTGAGTAATCCCCAGTGCTGTGCACATCTTCCCCTATGGAATGCAACTTGTTTTTGGAGTCTAGCGCAATATAAGTTCACACCTTATTTTTCTCAGAGGGTTAAACCTACGACTTGTCACTCATAACTCTATTGCTGATGTACTTTTCAAAGAGGTGCTTAAACCCTGTTCACTCACTCACTCACTCACTCACTCACTCACTCACTCACTCTTCTGTTCACAGGTCATCTCCAGAGTATTTGCAGACCCAGAGTTTCTTCCAAGAACCATGGATTTCGGACTGAACGTCGAGATGTTCGAGAAACGTTTCTGTGAGGATTGTCCAAGACCGTTCTTTATGCTTGCCGTCATGTGCTGCCTGATGTCACCGGACAACAGGCCAACGTTCGAGAAGATCAACCAGTTGTGCGAGGCCCTACATTTGTACATTAGCCACAGCGTGCCGCTTCCACCTGAGCTCTTCGGAGACCCTGTGGCATATTACAAAAAATACAAGATTAATCCATTCACTCCCACCAGCAATAACACGGACACTCCCAACAATCGTAATTCTAGTCTTGAAACCATTACAGAACTGAAGCGGGCCAATGGCCACACGACATCACCAGAACAAAGCCCACAATAGCCTGACTCCGGGGATGAACTGACCGTCATTGGGGCTGTATTGCACAAAGCGATCTCAGCACTTCAAATGTCAAATCAAGACTATCGTCTTTAAAACTTGTCCTTAAATGTAACCAGACCAGAGAACAGCAAGTGTACCTTTTTGGAAAAGCAGGTGCTTATATCGTTTCCAAAAATCATTTTCCTGTCATTTTAAGTTCCGTAGGCATAAGGACATGACAGTTGAAATTCGAAAGTGGAGGGGTTGGCATCTTTCCCAACTTCTCTGTGTGTTCCAGACACTGGTGACAGCAGCTTGGAGGCTTGGAGGCTCGGATCCTTTGTGTAGTCACACCCAGACAGGATGTCATTGTGTATATAGCTGTACAGTTGATGTTGACAAATTGAATTATGGGTAGCCTTGACAACAGAGTGTTTCAAGAGGACACCAGTCTGGCATTGTCTTCAGTGTGTATATAGGTCATGACTGTTATTCATTGTGTATATCTGTTACTGGATCGGTTGGAGGTGATCATTTCCTGTCAGAGTGCAGGTGTACTTCAAGGCATTCAGAGAGGAAGTTGCACCCAGTGCATGCTGGGAGGCAACAGGAAGCTACCACCAGTGCATGCTGGGAGGCCACCAATGTATGCTTGAAGGTCACAGGAAGCTGCACTAGTGCATGCTGGGAGGCCACAGGAAGCTACCCCAGTGCAAGCTGGGCGTACCACATGAAAAGTTGTGGGAAGACTAGATCTCAAGCCGTTAAGAACAAAGATGCTTTCTTGCTTTGCCAGGCTGTGATTTGTTATTGAACAATGTCGTCTGTAAGGGTATTCAAGAATCTTAGCCGTTGACAGTAATTATTATAAAGTAAGTGTTCATTGCCACAAATCATAAGAATGAAATATAGTTTTGAAGTTACAACTTTCTTTGATATGAAAATTTTTTACATTCATAATAATCATTCCAAATGTTTGCATATGCTGTTTCAAAAGTAGATTCTTAAACATAAACTTTGCTGTATTTTAAGAGTATTTTGTCGTTATACAATATTTGTCATAAGCAATAATACTTCATCTTCATTTCATATGTATTCACATACAGGTAGATGGAAGTGTTAACATGGGCATTGTTTATAGCTGGTGTCGCCATGGTAACTAAATTACACATGTAATGAGCGGTTTGTTTACAGGATGACAGATACTAGGTGTTACAGATGGAATTATTTACAAGGAGTAAACAGTCACCTGGAGTAAAACAGTCCCCTGTCTTATCACTGGGCATTCATGTTTTGCGGAAATATTCCATTTAATGAGGTTGAAACTTTGTAACAATATTTAAGCTGTTTTTGTTAAACATTATAACAGGGAATAAAAACAGCTGAAATGGGGAAAATATATTTTTTAATGAAGGGAAATTCAACTTTTACACGAGGAGCATTCAAGAAAATAGAGATTGTGCAGAGATCTTAGATGTATTTCAGATAATAGGTGGGGGTACGGGTGGCCCAGTCGTCTAAGGCACCGTGATTCGCTGTAGAGCAGCGTCCCTTAGGCAATAGACAGTAATAACACTCAATCTGCAAGGAAATAAATATTTAAATAAATAGAGTACTTAATAAGTGTTTTATTTTTCGCTTTGAGGAAAAGGCTATTTAGAATTGATTTCCATGTGCAATGATAAGTTCAAATGTTTCATGATGTCATGTTTAGAAATAGGATGAGACACTTACAAAGTATCTCGATGAACCATCCAACGGTAAACCCTCCAGCCTCTGTACGTCCATGTTGTCCTTTTACTGTATGTTCCACCATGTTCGAATGGTAAACTTTGTACTTAATGCATAAAATATGACTGTCCAAGAGTGAATGTACAGTTCCGATGTATTGTATTGACATCGGAGATTTAACGTGCGCTTTCCGCGTGTAATAATTACACTATAGCGTATCTTGCATACAGGGTTCTGATGTACGACCAGTGCCGTATATATAGGTGCATCCTCATTGATCCAGGGTATTATGGATCCATTCTATTAACACCCTCGACCCAATCGCCATAGCTTCGTTTCTGAAGTTGCATCACAACCTCCATCTCCTATCTCTTACCTACGACCTCATCGCAAATAGCTGCAAGATTGTTGATGCAGTGTTAAGCAATAATCACTCATTAAACTCACACAATCCCAGAGTGTTGATTGGACATCAGGCTAATTGCATCTGGCTTGAAACGAAGGTATAGACGCGAATGGGTCCAGGGTCTGTATCAGACTAGGATGGAGATGTAAAACACTGGATCAGCAGAGTTTAGGCAGCGGCTTCAGTGGCTGAGCTGATATGCCAGCAGTTTAGTGTTCCGGTGTAGTCATAGGATCATTAATCAAGATGTATTGGAAGGTTGTTTGTCAATGCTGGTGCTATGTCTATTAGACTAGGGCAGCTCTTCCCAACCCGAGTTTGACATGGGGTAGCTCCCTGAAGACAAGGAATAATTTTAGAAGTATACTCACTCTCAAAAGAAACGCAACCATAGAAACATATAGAGAAGTATGTACATTAGGAAGAGATGTTTCCTATGTGTACCACTTAATGACAAAACTAACAATGAATCAAGTGTTTCCAGTGTGTCTTTATTCTTATTACAATATGCTGCACGTGATTTCCAAACTTTACACGCTAATCCTGCATGAGACAAATGTTGCGTCTCGAGTCATCGATCTATAACGTCACTTCATGAGCGTCGGTTGACACAACATAACAGTTTGGGTTTTTTTTTGCATCGAACCAATCTAATATCTCTTGAATATCAGTAATTCTTTAGGGGCGGTCGGGTAGCCTAGTGGTTAAAGCGTTCGCTCATCACCCCGAAGACCCGGGTTCGATTCCCAACATGGGTACAATGTGTGAAGCCCATTTCTGGTGTCCCCCGCCGTGGTATTGCTGGAATATTGCTAAAAGCGGCGTAAAACATACTCACTCACTCACTCACTCACTCACTCACTTAGTAATTCTTTACATAATAACCAGCATATATGGTATTTGCGTTTCTTTTGTCAGTGAGTATATATGTAGTTTCCATTATTGACAGAAACATTTTGATGGTTCTGTAATTAATTTGTTACCACCGATTAGTACATGTATGTTTTTTTGTAAGGTTGGGATGGAATATCTATGCTTCTTCCATGGAGAAGTTAGTCCCATTCATTAAGAGATGTTTTGGAAATATTGAAATATTTGAAATGTATTCTTCCAGAAATAATGTTGAGCTTGTTTGCTTATTAACCTTGTTCCATCCGCAGCCAAAATGTCTGTCTTCATTAGCTAAGCTAGTCCTTCCAATCAAAAATCTTCAGCGATGGCAAATTCCAATTTGTACTTTTTTAAATCTAATCAGTAATATTTATGAGTTTGATTGTTGTATAACAATGGACATGAACATAGATATTACCTCCATTATTTGTTTCTAGATGCTTGATCTAGTCTTAATCCTTGAGGCTTAAAAACATTTAAGAATTGGTTCTCAGGCAATGGCTTTTGAAAATATAGTGAGGGCGGGCAGTGTCAGTTGTTCAAACTAGTATGTAACCAAATAAACAGTTGTGTAACCAGATAAACAATGTAGTGTACAATCAACCTGGGAAAGATGGTTGGTTGGTTGGTTGTTTAACGCCGCACTCAGCAATATTCCAGCTATATGACGGCGGTCTGTAAATAATCGAGTCTGGACAAGACAATCCAGTGATTAATATCATGAGCATCGATCCACAATTGGGATCGATGACATGCATCAACCAAGTCAACGAGCCTTTTACGACAAGCATAGTCGCCTTTTATGGCAAGCATGGGTTGCTGAAGACCTATTCTACCCCGGATCTTCACGGGTACAACTGGGGAAAGGGCCTCACTACATGAATTGTATTCCTTTATAAGTAAATATAGGAATACAGTATTTGACTACCGTTGGACTTGGAATATTTAAGTTTTTGGGTTTTTTAAAAAAAAAAATGGAAATATAAATGAAACGTGTTGCAAACTTTATGATGATGTGGGCGGTGCCTGAGAACCAAGACTATTATTTTGGTTAGCATGATATATATTTGTATACACCAACATATGTTCAAGCTTTATTAGTTCAAACGTGACATGAAACTGTTTCTGTTTTGAAAACAGATAGTGTGTAAAGCAAACACGACATACAGTACATGACATTTGTGTGCAGGGGTTTGTGGCTTCCCGGTCTGAAAACCCAGAACCAAGCTTAGTGATCAGGGGAGGTAATTTGAGATATATCTACGATTATCTCCCCTTTAGTCCATTTAGGTATTGTATGTTAGTAATCATCTACTTGTTATGCAGTTTCTTTAGCTTGATTTTTATATAAATATACATAACATTCCAGTTTATTAAACCATATACAAACTTTTGAAACTTTCACAATTTCATTTTTGAAAGTGACAGAAAAGACAAGGTAGAATAAGGGCCTTTTTCGGCAGACGGGATCTACATTTTTTCAAGAAAGAAGCAACATTTGTAGAAAGTGTTATGAAATTTACTAGATGTGTTCATATGAATGAGAAATCAACTTGGTTCATTACAACAGTTGCATGTTTGGGACTTATGACAACATAGGTAAGGGTAAAATGGGGCAAAAAGGCTGATTTTAGAGTTTTCATTAAAGTTTTTCTTATATTTGAAATGAGTAAGTCTTTGGCCCAAGCTGATCTTTTCATGGATGTGGATGAACAGAAAGACATTTAAAACACTTTTGTCGAGTCATGGACTTGCTAATACTTAGATTTTCTTTTGAATTTCAACAAATATGCCTTTCTCACTCCGTTTAGCAATATTTGTTTATTTGATTAAGTCCAAAGTGTAAGAAACAATTAAAAGCTAGTTTGGGGGCATGGAGGGCCCAGTCGTCTCACCACAATTCCCTGTTGCGTCCCTTGGGCACGCCAAAAAAAATTCGATCATGGTTTTGAATCCCAGTTCACCCCGATTATGTTTCTAAGTCAGCTCAAAGTGGAAACATCTAAGACCTGCATCACTTTCGGGCTTTCCTCCCCATTATGCTGACATGCCATGATATAACTGGAATACTGTTAAAAACGTCGTTAAACCAAGCTCACTCACTTAAAGCTAGTTGTCTGCCATTTGAACATGTCTGATCATTTTCATACCAATATTTCAGATTTTTAGGCCACTTGTAAATTTGATGCTTCTTGTGGGCTGAAAACGACCCTTATCCAACCTTGTTTTTTGTATATACATAATGTTGAATACTTTTAATACAATTGGCATGTAAAATATCATGCTACATATATTGAGGTTTAAATACCTCACTGTGAGTTATAAAACTGCACACTTATGTTTGATATGTTGGTAATGTTATGAAGAACAATACATGCTTATTTGTAAAATACATTTTGTAATGAGTCAGTTATGGAAGCTACTATTATGCACTGATATATTAGGCTTAAAAAGATAAAAGAATTAGTTCCCAGGCAAAGACTTTTGGGGAGGCGTTGTGGGGAGGTTTTTTGGGGGGGGCTTGTTCAAACTATGTAACCAAATAAGCAGTTGTGTACCATCAACCGGGGAAAGGGAGACAAGCACACAAACTATTGCCGCCATGACCATAACACGAGATGCGCTGTAAAGCAGTGTACATGTAAAGGGAAGTAACTGTGTGCTATTTTGGATCACATTGTTCTTAAGTATTAGGATATTTTTAAAAAATTAAATTTAGAAAAAAAAGAATCATACGGCAGACTTTTATGATGTTGTGGGCAGTGCCTGAGAACCAAGACTTTTATTTTGGGGCTTAATATGAACTGGAAAATCCTTTAGTGCTAAGATGTTCAACCTTCAGGTTTAATAATGTATGCACATTTAATACTATTTTCATCGTTTGGATCTTTTTGAACGACTGTGCTCAATTTTGCGATGAGCTATTTTATGATGGAGTATGTGCCTTGAGTTTGGTGCGCATATTTTGCACTTATTTACGTCTATGCAGTGTATGGCTCAGTGCCCGTAATTCATTTTCTATGAAAAATATTTGGGCTTATTTGAATGAAAGGTTCAATATGATAGACAAAATAGGGGTGTCATTACACTAATACTGTACCATTGAATAATGCCATGCCAAGATTGAGTAAATTTGGAATATTATAGAACTATTTTTTTCATGCCAGATCTACAATGAAAGATACTTGTAAGTGGAAGAAAAAACGGATATCTGAAAACTTGACGAAAATCGAATTATTTTTTATATTTGAAGCAATTTTACTTGTGTTATTATTTTTATGCCGACCTCGGGGTATGGGTGGCCCAGCTGTCTAAGGTGATGTAATTTGTTGTGCAGTTTTGAAACCTTTGATCATTGGTTCGAATCCCGCTTCACCCGCTTCACCCTGATCATGCACCATACCCGTGCTCGTGGGTTTCACTGAAGTGGTAAACATCTGAGACCTGCATCACAAAGAATATTGCAATTTTTTTGGCCCAAGTATCTTCATAATAATGATGAATAATGACACCCCTAGGATATCTAGCGTGAACTAAGCCGTGTTCAACAAAATGGCATAGCTAATGTAGGATGACTATTTCAAGCTAGTGAGAGGGACATATACAATGTGGATTTCTTACTGTCAAGCATTGACATTTACAGATCATCCAGAGACCACACACTCTTGTGATATGAGTTATTTTTCCTATACGTTATCTTTTATATTTCAGTTGACAATAAAAATGGGACCAGATATTTAATATCCTTCTCCACTCTGTTGTTAGTGATGCATATTACTATTGTTTACGATTGTATGTTTGATATGTACAAACTGTTGTGTTTGTGAATCGAAGTACTTACACATTGTCATTTCATGGGAACAAGAATGTTGCAGATGATGCTTGAAGCCTATTTATTTCTGTTGCTGTTAATTACCCTAATCAACTTTACTTGGGATATAAATTGTTAATGACGCTATACCTGTACACATCAGTGTAGAACTAACATCAAGACCCCAATTTTGGTCTGCCGAGTTACTTCCCTTGGCTGCCAGGATCTGCTGCCGGTCATGGGTTTGAATCCATGATCCATGGTTCCTGTCAATTGTTGACTCTCCACCCTCCATTGAAAGTGATGTTAACCCAACTCACTGATTCAATATTTTTCATGTTGGATGTCTGACAACAGCACCCCACTAGGGTCATGTTCACGTGCTCATTCTATTGACCACTGGTTTACCAGTTCAAAGCAAGGTATCACATCTGTCAGTCAGCTTTGCTGTCAGTTGAGTATAGTCAAGATAGCCTTGGTGCAGCAATAAGTCCCTTCCCTCATCTGCTCAAAGATGAAAACACTTTCATTCACCTTGAGGGACGCACATATTTAAAGTTCACATGATGATGTAGCATTGGGACAAAGTGGTGCATTGATTTTTTGGACAATCATGTCTGCACCGTGATGTGTACAAAGCCATGGCAAGTTGTATCCCAGGTGTGAAGTCTACCCTGTATACTATATCTGCCCTACTCGGGGAACGATCTGAACACCTTGTATTGATAAGGAGCAGAATAAAACCTTGTTTATTATTTGAGAATTGTGTTACTGTTATATATGGAGAGTGAACCTCACTTATCCGGCCCCCAGCCGATATTTACTTAAAACGAAGTATAAACGACATAAAATGCTTCATTTATCCTGAAATCTGGTTTCCGCATCCCGACAGTGAATTTCAATAACCAACAGTGCAAAATATACAGTATTGTGCCCCACTTACTGGAGGGCACCCACACTGTTTTGTTTATTCACTTACTGGAGAGCAGCCACACTGTTTTGGGGTGTGAAGCTCCGATGGAAAGGGCGTTAGGCTCCGATGGAAAGGGGCGTGAAGCTCCGATGGAAAGGGGCGTTAGGCTCTGATGGAAAGGGATGTGAGCTCTGATGGAAAGGGTAGTGAAGCTGTGATGAAATGGGTGTGAAGCTCTGATGGAAAGAGGCGTGAAGCTTTGATGGAAAGGGGCGTGAAGCTCTGATGGAAAGGGGCGTTAGGCTCTGATGGAAAGGGATGTGAAGCTCTGATGGAAAGGAGCGTGAAGCTCTGATGGAAAGGTAGTGAAGCTCTGATGGAAAGGGGTGTGAAGCTCTGATGGAAAGGGGTGTGAAGCTCTGATGGAAAGGTAGTGAAGCTCTGATGGAAAGGAGCGTGAAGCTCTGATGGAAAGGTAGTGAAGCTCTGATGGAAAGGGGTGTGAAGCTCTGATGGAAAGGGGCGTGAAGCTCTGATGGAAATGGTTGTGAAGCTCTGATGGAAAGGAGTGTGAAGCTCTGATGGAAAGGGGTGTGAAGCTCTGATGAAATGGGTGTGAAGCTCTGATGGAAAGGGGTGTGAAGCTCTGATGGAAAGGTAGTGAAGCTCTGATGGAAAGGGGCGTTCGGCTCTGATGGAAAGGGATGTGAGCTCTGATGGAAAGGGTAGTGAAGCTGTGATGAAATGGGTGTGAAGCTCTGATGGAAAGAGGCTTGAAGCTCTGATGGAAAGGGGCGTGAAGCTCTGATGGAAAGGGGCGTTAGGCTCTGATGGAAAGGTAGTGAAGCTCTGATGGAAAGGAGCATGAAGCTCTGATGGAAAGGTAGTGAAGCTCTGATGGAAAGGGGTGTGAAGCTCTGATGGAAATGGTTGTGAAGCTCTGATGGAAAGGGGTGTGAAGCTCTGATGGAAAGGGGTGTGAAGCTCTGATGGAAAGGTAGTGAAGCTCTGATGGAAAGGTAGTGAAGCTCTGATGGAAAGGGGTGTGAAGCTCTGATGGAAAGGAGCGTGAAGCTCTGATGGAAAGGTAGTGAAGCTCTGATGGAAAGGAGCGTGAAGCTCTGATGGAAAGGTAGTGAAGCTCTGATGGAAAGGGGTGTGAAGCTCTGATGGAAAGGGGTGTGAAGCTCTGATGGAAATGGTTGTGAAGCTCTGATGGAAAGGGGTGTGAAGCTCTGATGGAAAGGGGTGTGAAGCTCTGATGAAATGGGTGTGAAGCTCTGATGGAAAGGGGTGTGAAGCTCTAATGGAAAGGTAGTGAAGCTCTGATGGAAAGGGGCGTTAGGCTCTCATGGAAGGGATGTGAGCTCTGATGGAAAGGGGTGTGAAGCTGTGATGAAATGGGTGTGAAGCTCTGATGGAAAGAGGCGTGAAGCTCTGATGGAAAGGGGCGTGAAGCTCTGATGGAAAGGGGCGTTAGGCTCTGATGGAAAGGGATGTGAAGCTCTGATGGAAAGGAGCGTGAAGCTCTGATGGAAAGGTAGTGAAGCTCTGATGGAAAGGTAGTGAAGCTCTGATGGAAAGGGGTGTGAAGCTCTGATGGAAAGGAGCGTGAAGCTCTGATGGAAAGGTAGTGAAGCTCTGATGGAAAGGGGTATGAAGCTCTGATGGAAAGGGGTGTGAAGCTCTGATGGAAAGGGGTGTGAAGCTCTGATGGAAAGGGGCGTGAAGCTCTGATGGAAATGGTTGTGAAGCTCTGATGAAAGGGGCGTTAGGCTCTGATGGAAAGGGATGTGAAGCTGTGATGAAAGGGGCGTGAAGCTCTGATGGAAAGGGGCGTGAAGCTCTGATGGAAAGGGGTGTGAAGCTCTGATGAAAGTGGTGTTAGGCTCTGATGGAAATGAGCTTGAAGGTCTGATGGAAAGGTAGTGAAGCTCTGATGAAAGGAGCGTGAAGCTCTGATGGAAAGGTAGTGAAGCGCTGATGGAAAAGGGCGTTAGGCTCTGATCGAAAGGGATGTGAAGCTGTGATGAAAGGGGCGTGAAGCTCTGATGGAAAGGGGCGTGAAGCTCTGATGGAAAGGGGTGTGAAGCTCTGATGGAAAGGGGCATGAAGCTCTGATGGAAATGGTTGTGAAGCTCTGATGAAAAGGGGCGTTAGGCTCTGATGGAAAGGGATGTGTGGCTCTGATGGAAAGGGTGTGAAGCTCTGATGGAAAGGTAGTGAAGCTCCAATGAAAGGGATGTGAAACTCCGATGGAAAGGGTTGTGAAGCTCTGATGTAATGGGTGTAAAACTGATGAAAATATGTCTGCATGAAGTACTGTTCAAGGGTCATGAAGTTCTGATGGAAAGAAAAACAAGATACAGAACACCCAGGTTTGATTTCCCAGATGGGGACATTGTGTGAAGCCCATGCTTGGTTTTAGCTGTAGACATTTGTTATAGTGCAAACCATTTCAACACTTTTAAAAAAACTGAATTGATCCAAAATACCTACAGCAAACATTCTGCGTATATCCTCTCATTATAAGCCCCCTGCAGGCAGGACCTTTAGTCCACAGTGCTATCTGTAAATGTCAAGTAACACCTCCTTACGTCGCCGGATGTTACAAATGTACGTTGGTCACTGACCTTGCACCATGTGACCCCGGTACGTGAGTGAGTGAGTGAGTATGGTTTTACGCCGCTTTTAGCAATATTCCAGCAATATCACGATGGGGGACACCAGAAATGGGCTTCACACATTGTACCCATGTCGGGAATCGAACCCGGGTCTTCCGCGTGACAAGCGAACGCATTAACCGCTAAGCTACCGGACCGCCCCACCCCGGTATGTAATTCCTCTATCTACAAAACATGACCGACATGGTCAATCAAAGAAATGGGCCCAGACCATCGACAGAAGCGGGTCTCTGCACCGGGAACATTGGCCATTTGGTCCCGGTGTATGTAACTTCACATTATTATCAACCTGTACCCTTTTGGCTTATTCCAACCCATCATCACTAAACATGGCTGCTGTCGTCTTTAACTTCACCCCTGAGTTTTGTCGTCCGTCATCACCCTGAGCTACCATCTGAGGGCAAAACGAACGCTCTTGGACACATTGGTAATAGACCATGTCATTCATTCACTTACTCTTCTCTACTGTTGTTGGGGTGGTCTGGTAGCCTAGTGGTCAAAGCATTTGTTCGTCACGCCGAAGACCCGGGTTCAATTCCCGACATGGGTACAATGTGTGAAACCCATTTCTGGTGTCCCCTGTCACTGGAATACTGATAAAAGTGGCATAAAACCATACTCACTCACTCACTCTACTGTTGGTGCCCAATCTGAATGTTGTAACATCATTATCATAACAAACAACAAATCTTTTCTCATACTGTTTATTAAAATAAATTTGTTCGTGCACTCATGCATAAAAGAGCAGTATCAATCTCCACATGATGGGATAACATAAGGGCTACAGTCCGCAGCAAAGACAAGCAAGATTCTCTTTGTACAAAAATACTTCCATGAGAAATATAAATTAATATACTAAGGCAGAACAGTTCTAACAGTTCTACAAAACTATCTTCGCTCTAATATACTCTTAACCCTATAGTATGGGTATTACGATCGTTTTAGTGTTAAAATCTTTGTGGAACGGACCCTGGGCCAAAAACCATGAAATAGAAATAATTTAGATTTTGTTTTACTTGCCTTTCCCATTTTTAATGGATACAAATAATAAAGGAAGACAAGAAATTTCAAAATTTGTCATCCAATCAACATTATCAGCATTGTTAAGCACTTATGAAAACAGACACACACTTTCAGATAAATTGCTTTTGAGAATAAATAAAACCAACCACAGATTCCCAAATGTAGCTCAAAGTCCCGAGAAACTTGTTTCCTTCACTAAACAATTTAAGACAACATATTTTCTAGGTCTGGGACAGGTAACTCGGGTACCCGGGTCGGGTGGGTACTGAGTAGAACCCAGGTACCCATAGGACTTCCCAGGCCCATGGTCAGCAATGTGATATATTGTTTAATGACAAAAAGTATCTAGAACTCTATGGTTACACTACAAGTCACTAATGTTCGCATTTCTTTCTGACTATGCACCCATTCCCGTTGACTTTTCATATGGTTGAATAAAGATATAACTTAAGTCAACTTCAGTGTGTGCATGACCAGATTGTTTGATACATGTATCTAAATACGTTTTGCCAGGGCTATGGTAAAGAAGTTTCCTATCGGACATTTTGTATCTCTTGAGACCTACAGCGGGTGCCCGGGTAGGGTAGGGTAATAGCGTGGTGGGTACCCAGGTAGGGTAGGGTAATAGCGTGGTGGGTACCCGGGTAGGGTAGGGTAATAGAGGGGTGGGTACCCGGGTAGTAAATTTGGACTCGTCCCAGCCGTAATATTTTCCATTTTTAGGCGGAGAAATATACTTGAAAAAGTAAGAAAGGTTTTCATACCATTATAATAATTTCTCAATACAACAAAGTCTCATAAGTCCCGTAGATATACAAGCGAAATAGCACTTGGTTTCCTGTATAAGAAAAGCATATCAAAAAAGAAATATATATGTTATTATGAATACAAGCAAAAATACATACAGTGAGGGATGTCTAATGTTCAACATTTGAAAAACAGAGAAATACTAAAAACGACACATGCACACATCAGAAATATGATCTGTTTACTTACTGACATATTTCAAAATGCTACATATTCCTTGGATACATAGAATACTAAAAAATAAAAATCATTTAAAATTAGCTTTGCAGTCTAACTGAAAAGGAGATCTAGTAGA
The DNA here is from genome assembly GCF_023055435.1 of Haliotis rufescens. Lineage (NCBI taxonomy): Eukaryota > Metazoa > Mollusca > Gastropoda > Lepetellida > Haliotidae > Haliotis > Haliotis rufescens. The sequence continues at coordinate 26,574,630 of NW_025963835.1, read as the reverse complement.
TCTAGATATTAATTTTAATGTTTTTAACAAATTTTGAGATTTGTCCCAAACATTTGACAACCACAACTATGTTTATTATTTCTCATGTTTTTAATTGAAAGTATAAAGTTGAACAATAACATTTTCATTTTCAAAAATTCAAAATGTCTTTTCTCCTTCCTGGAAGAGGCATGAGGGTATAAATTCTGAACATTTTTGTATCAGAATCAATATCCTTAACTCCAGAAAACACAACCTCCTCACATGTAGGGAGTGGAACTCGAAACTGACTGACTGTCATGTTTACAAACAAGTGATGATTGAAAACTCTTCCCCCATCTAAATTGCTTTGTTGTTGTTGTCAAGTTGAAATTCTATTTCATTTCAACCATTATGATTGTAGCGTAGTGAGAATATCAGGGGGAAGTGAGCTGCTTTTCTGTTAGTCTGCAATCTCAAACCAACCTGGTTAAACAGACGAATGTAACTTCATCTGGGAAATAGTAAGTTAGTTGTATAACCTTATCCTAATTCACTATAATGGCATTCCCAGAGACATACACCCATTATACATGTCACTACATTTGGAGTTTGAGGCAAAATTTTCAAGATTCTTGTAATGAATGTATTCACACTGGTGGCAGTGATGACCGGGAGGGCAAAGAAGGTGTCATGCGCTGTGAACAAGCTTGTCGAAAATACTTTATATCAGAGTTGCATCCCTTCAATCTTGAAAAACACTTTATTTGAGAGTTGCCTCCCTTCAATCTGAAAAACACTTTACATAAGAGTTGCCTCCCTTCAATATGAAGAAACACTTAATATCAGAGTTGCCTCCCTACAATATGGAAAACACTTTATATTAGAGTTGCCTCCCTTCAGTCTGGAAAACACTTTAAATAAGAGTTGCCTCACTTCAATCTTGAAAACACTTTAAATAAGAGTTGCCTCCCTTCAATCTGGAAAACACTTTAAATAAGAGTTGTCTCCCTTCACTCTGGAAAACACTTCATTTTAAACTGATTTTATCTCACTGCATACTATAAGACCAAAAATCCATCACAAAATAAACAAAGTTAATGTCTGACATCATGCTAAAACTGTTAACCAACAAGAGGTCAAACCTTGATTGTCAGTAAGTGAACTGAAGAATATTTGGCAAGGTATGAACCATAAAATGAAGCAGAAAAATATACGTAGATCCACAATCATTCAACATGAAAACAAATCTCTTGCATCTTTGGCATACAGGAAGGCAAACGTGTGAGGTTAAAGAGGTCAGGACATTGACATTAGACAAAACAGCAATCCCAGGGGTCGTGAAGGGCACATGACCAGAACACCCACAGTCAAACTCAAACAGACAAAGACTTGCAGGTGAACACCCACAGGAAAACACCACAGGCAAACTTCCACAGGTAAAAACAACCACAGTTTAACTTCCACAGGAAAACACCACAGGCAAACTTCCACTGGGAAAAAAAGTCAGGTTAACTTCCACAGGAAAACAACCACAGGTAAACAACCACAGGAAAACAAAGTCAGGTTAACTTCCACAGCTTAACTCCCACAGGTAAACACCCACAGTTTATCTCTCACTTATTAACACCACTCCAACAGGTAAACAACCACTGGTAAACAAATACAGGTAAACAACCACAGGTAAACAACCACAGGTAATCAACACAGGAACATTAACTCTACAAGGATCAGTCAACATCAGATGTCATGTTCAGCAATGTAAAACATGTGAAGGTCCACTGTAACTCACCACCAGACATTTTATGTCTGGACACAACAATTTATTCTTTTAATGAGCTACTCAAAAGAGCATAAAAGTAAAACAAATAAACACAAAATAAAAATGCTGTTTCATAAAATATATATCCTTTGTTTTAACTTTTTCTATGAGTACATTTAGGCTAAAAAATATAATAGTCTTGGTTCTCAGGCACCACCCTCTACATCATAAAGTCAGCCAAACGTTTCGTTTTTTAAAAGAACAAAAAATCCTAATACTTACAAACAATGCGATCCATTAAAGCATGAGGGGCAGTCAGGTAGCCTAGTGGTTAAAGCGTTCACTCGTCACGCCGAAGACCCGGGTTCGATTCCCGACATGGATACGATGTGTGAAACCCATTTCTGGTGTCCCCCTCCGTGATATTGCTGGAATATTGCTTAAAGTGGCGTAAAACCATACTCACTCACTCACTCATTAAAGTATGCAGTTACTTCCCTTTACTGCGCATCTCATAATATGGTAATGTTGGCAATAGGAGTTTATATTCTTGTGTATGTAGGGAGGCCCTATCCCAGGTTGATGGTAGACAGCTGTTCATTTGGTTAATACTAGTTTGAACAGGCAAAAAAACCAACACCGCCCGCCCACACTATATTTTCAAAAGTCATTGCCCGAGAACCAATTCTTTTATTTTTTTAAGCCTTAAGAATTAGCTTCATTTTTACAACAATTCTTTCTTACATCTTTTCACCTATTGGTGCATTGACCACCTCCAACCCTCCCCACAAATAGAAGTCAATGGAGTCCTTATATCAGATAAGACGGCCTCTTTCCTCTGGCCCTGTTCCACAATGTGTCTTAGCGCTAAGTTGATCTTAACTCCCATGTTTTAACATAGGCTTATGTTCATCATAGCGCTAAGATCGCTTTGTGGAACGGGGTCTGGTCCCAAGCAGTAAAGTGAATATTTGTATTACCATGTTGAACTGAAGCCTCATTTCCATAAGGTTGGGCTGTTGAATGAGTATGACAGATAACAGAGCTCAAGATAAGCTGCATATTTGCGTAAAATATGCATTAAATAAACTGAAATATGCAGACAAATCAAATCCTAAGCAACGAAAACTGTAAATATGCTTTCTGAATGAAATTAATTATATTATAACTATTAGATAAAACGACTGCGTATACTTCAACTGATAGATAAAATGATTGTGTATCAGCCGATTGTGAAACTCACTTACCGAGTTACATTAAAAGCTTCTGCGACAAACATACTGACAGATACCAATCGAAAAACACATGGTGCCTAGTCAATGTACATGTTGTATCTTAAACAGTTGCTGATTGGTGATAAAAAAAATAACATGTTTCCTACAATTCTAGATTTTGACTTTTACTATTCATTTAGTTTTTAATGATTTTCAGGGATTGTTACGAAACAGATTTTCAAGTTAAAATACCCATTTGTCAGAGAAACAGGTGGGTAAAAAAAATTGAATACTCTCTGAACAATGTGGATACCCAATTAAAATCAAACCCCTGAGAAAAACTCAAATAACCAAAAGCTTCTAGAGCTCTGCGATGGATATGCTTATATCAACCAGTCATATGTTAATTGGCTATTATTAACAATAATGGTTTCACTCAACAAGAAGTTCACTGCAGATGGTGGAGTTTGTTATTACCAGGTTTCACTATAGATGGTGGAGTTTTTTATAACCAGGTTTCACTATAGACAGAGTTTGTTATAACCAGGTTTCACTATAGATGGTGGAGTTTGTTATAACCAGGTTTTACTATAGATGGTGATGTGGGAGTTTGTTATGACCAGGTTTCACTGTAGATGATGAGTTGTTTTATCCAGGGTTGACTCTATACAAGCACTATCATTATCTCTCGGGGAGGTACTTGTCCTCGGCCTGCACCAGCTCCTGGTCGTCCTGGAGACGGAAAATCTCCTTCACTGTCACAACCTGCAACAGGCAAAGCTAGGTCACTAACGGTTCCAGCAAATCAGCAGTCATATTCATAGCCATATTGATATTCAAGTCCTTCTTTGTTTGCCTGATAATATATCAATCAAACAGTAATTCTGACCGAATTTACACACAGACCGTGTCTCCGTTTCAGGCAGATAATGATGTACGTCAAAATCGAGACAGTAAATAAATCATGGAGATTAGTCCCTATATTTACACAGTATATATGTTGGGGATATTCATACTCGTATCTTGCGAAGAGTGAGTGAGTGAGTGAGTGTGTATGGTTTTACGCCGCTTTTAGCAATATTCCAGCAGTATCACGGCGGGGGACACCAGAAATGGGCTTCACACATTGTACCCATGTCGGGAATCGAACTCGGGTCTTCGGCGTGACGAGCAAACGCTTTAACCACTAGGCTACCCAACCGCCCCTATCTTGCTAAGAAAGTGGCTAGAACTAGAAATTGTTAACTGAGCAAGCCTTTGACACTATCCATTGTTTTCTTAGAAAATGGAAGCAACAATTCGAAACCTGAAGACTTAAATGTTATGGTGACGCTTGGTGTTTGCATTATAGTGACACTAGACATTGGCATTATAGTGACACTAGACATTGGCAATATAGTGACACTAGACATTGGCATTATAGTGACACTAGACATTGGCAATATAGTGACACTAGACATTGGCATTATAGTGACACTAGACATTGGCATTATAGTGACACTAGACATTGGCATTATAGTGACACTAGACATTGGCATTATAGTGACACTAGACATTGGCATTATAGTGACACTAGACATTGGCATTATAGTGACACTAGACATTGGCATTAAGTGACTCTGGGTGATGGTGTTACAACACCAGGTGCTGGCATTACAATGACAGGTCAATTTTTTTTTTAATGTGAGTTTGTCATGGGTCTTTTTTCAAAATCGCTCTCAATATATTTAATCGAATCAGGAGCCTTATAAATGTCGCCTTTTACGGCAAGCATGGGTTGCTGAAGACCTATTCTACCCCGGATCTTCACGGGTTTGCACCAGAGTGAGTCAGTATGGTATTACTTCGCTTTTAGCAATATTCCTGCAATATTACAGAGGGAGACACCAGAAATGGCTTCACACATTTTACCCATGTCGGGAATCAAACCCAGGTCTTCAGCGTGACGAGTGAACGCTTTAACCACTAGGCTACCCGACCCCCCTTACTGCAGCAGACTCAGCATCTTCCCTCACCTTCCCGTCCTTCTCGATGCCAACAAGGCTCTGTTCTTGATGAATCTGCTTACTCAGCTCCTGCATGGCCTTCACCGACGCCCGGATATTGTGATTGGCCCAGATGATTGTGGATACGCCCATGTTTCGGAACTGCTCGGTCGGCGTGGTGTAGTACGTCGTCGGCACTAAGACGACCGGCCCCTGAAAACAGCCACAACTTTCAGATCAGCCTCAGTTTATTGCACAACACACTCTTTCACAATTGAAAGTGGAAGGTCCGTGGTTCGATCCTTGGCCGTTGATTCATAACGAACGAGTGGGAGATGTGGAATTTTTCTGTTTGTTTGATTTGTTTGTTTTTGTTGTTGAACGCCGCACTCCGCAATATTCCAGCTACATGACGGCAGTCTGTAAATACTGTATTCGACATAATATGCGCCCAGGGCGCTCTCGAAATTAGAAATAGGGGGCTCTTATTAGTATATAATTTTGGTGAGATAAAAAACAGAGTTGAAAGATTGTTAATTTTGTGGTTTATGCTGACAGCCTGAAATGATATAAAAGAAGATTTTGTGCATATTATACACAACAGATATATTTTCCAGAATTTAATTGCCCATAATTAAGGGTGCATATAACACACTAGTGCGTATTATACACGAATAAATAAGTCTAAATAAGTATGTTGATCAATCCGAAAGGGTGCTGATTGGGATTGTTCACAAGCCAATATATTAGCAAATATTCCTGTGAGCGCTTATTACGTTGAATACGGTAATCAAGTCAGATGTCATGAGCATCAATCCACACAATCAGGATATGATGAAATGCATCAGCCAAGTCAGCAGGCCTTACAACGCGATCCTGTTAGTCGCCTCTTACAACAAGCATGGGTTGACCAATTCTCCCTGTTGTTTGAGATAGCCCTTCAAGGTGTATTATATTTTTCTCAAAAAGGGAGAGCCCAAATTTTTTTTTGATTTTCAGCATATTAAGTGGACTGTGTTTCTTTTTTCTTTCTAGCTTTTGAGAACAAATAATTTTCTTTTTTTAACGGTCGGTGCCTAATTTCTTTATCCCCACCTTGTTATTCCATGCCTTCATGAAGCTCTCAATCTGGGACGGATCTTTCCGCTTGCTGTGCATCAAGATGGCGTCTGCTCCTGGAACAGAAGACATCACAAGAATGACACGACCATGACAGGCACCAATTAAACTGCAGACAAACTTGTTTAACCTGAGGACCCCCCCACAAGATTCTAAATCAACATTTGACAAAAAGCCTCGAATTTATCTCATCATGCTATAATAGAAAGTGTGGCATTACTGACAGGACAGTCTGTCTGATCCAAACTAACAGCAAGAATACCATCAGGGCTATAAATTCTAGTAATGGGATGATACACTGATGCATAAGTGGATCAAGATTTTTTACTTCTCGATACAAGTATTGATTACAATCGCACCCAAAGTAAAAAGTATCGATTCTTACTTTAAATGTATTCTTTGATAAACGTTACACCAAAACACTAATTACCAGTGAAAATGAGTTGTGAAAACAAATATTTTCATCTATTTATACTTGACACTGCCAAGTGTGCCAGGTATTTGGCCATCCTGTTTATTAAAAAGATGGTTTACGCACCACAGATGAGAGCACAAGTATCGTGATACGGATTGTGACCAAGGTATCGTGATACGTATCGTATAGCGCAGTTGGTGTATCGACCAGACCTGATAAATACTTTCATTGAATTTTTCTAATTAATCAGCCCATTTCTGGTCTCCCCCGCCGTGATATTGCTGGAATATTGCTAAAAGCGGCGTAAAACCTCACTCACTCACTCACTCTAATTAATCAGTGACTGATGATTATTAAACACTAGATACAAAGGGGATGGTCTCGTTGAAATTTTGCGACAGATGACCTATTTGTTTCCAAGAACAGACAGGCATAACTACACACAAAAAAGGTCAACTCAACAGATGCTACCACAACATTTCATCCAGAAGCAGTACTGTGAAAACAGATCCCAAACAAAACATGGCTTGGTCAGAGCTTAAGGGTCCTGAAACAACCTTAGTGCAACGATTGTCAAAAGTCTCTGTTAAAGTATGGGAGTTACAATCACCTTAGTGCTTTTGCAACAGCACCCAGATAATCTGTGTATTTGCGTAAAATATACACAATAAATCACTATCACCCAATTAGTTTTGCATTGTTTGCATACAAATATGCATGAAACATTTCCCGATAATTTTCAAATGAGTTATTTTCATCTAGCGTACCTCTATTTCATCACAGATCTTTAATTTTTTTATCAAATGCAGGCATCACAATCACTTGCACTCTACTGTAGTGAACATGGCATAAAAAAGTGCCGGATCTTGGTTATTGTTAATTTTCATAGACATGTATCTCTTGGTAGCAAGTTTTTTCAACCTTCCACACACTTGGGCCAGCGCACGACCAGATACAAATTAGAAGTCAACTAAAATAGCATTTAAGCAGAATTAATAATAAAAGTGTTCTCTCATTGATGTAGAAATACCCAACTGACTGGACCCAAGGGAGTAAAAATATATTGCATACCCAAAGAAAACTAAAAATACCCAGTGTGACAGACACGTGAGTACTAAATGGCTCAAAACAAAAAGTATCTGGATTGGTTGGTTGGTTTGTTGTTAAATGCCACACTCAGCAATATTCCAGCTATATGACAGCGGTCTGTAAATAATCGAGTCTGGACCTGACATTCCAGTGATAAATATCATGAGCATCGATCCACGCAATTTGGATGCGATGACATGCATCAACCAAGTCAGCAAGCCTGACCACCCGATTCCGTTAGTCGCCTTAAACGACAAGCAGAGTCGCCTTTTACTGCAAGCATGGGTTGCTGAAGACCTATTCTGCCCTGGATCTTCACGGGCAAAAAAGTATCTGTAGCCCTTGCTGGTGGAAAGACGCTATACTGAAAGTATACTTCTCCAATGAAGTTACGGGATATGGAAATACATACTGTAGTAATATGAAATAATTAGGTCTTTAACTTCTTTTTGTGTTGTAAATTCTTTTGTTTGACAGGTTTGTATACTTAACACTTCGTACCTGCTTCTAAGTATGCTTCGGCACGTCTCATTGCTTCATCGAGTTCCCAGCCAGCTATGAATGCTTCCACTCGGGCCACGATACAGAAGTTGGGGTCTCGCATATGATCCTTACATGCCTGGAAACAAAACAAAAAACAAATGAATTTAAAACAAAAGTCATCAGAAGTAGGGCTGGGCCGGGTAACTCGGGTACCCGGGTCGGGTGGGTACTGATCGATGAGTAGGACCTGGGTACCCATAGGACTACCCGGACCCGTGGTTAGTTACGTGATTATATATTTTAATGGCAAAAATTATCTAGAACTCTATGGTTACACTATAAGTGACAAATGTTCACATTTCTTTCCGACTATGCACGCATTCCTTCTGACTTTATATGTTTGCACAAAGATAAAAAACTTCAGTCAACTTCAGTGTATGCATGATCAGATCATTTTATACCTGTATCTAAATACATTTTGACAGGAGTACGGTCACACGTTTCCAAATCAGACATTTTGTATCTATCTCTTGAGACCTACAGCAGGTACCCGGGTAGGGTCGGGTAATAGGGGGGGTACCCGGGTGGTAAATTTGGACTCGTCCCAGCCCTAATCAGGAGATGACAGTCCCCACGGCCCCAATATATTCGAAAGCACAAATCATCTGACTGTCACATTAAGTCTAACTTGATGAGAGTATTTCTCTCTAATCTGTCTGTCCGTATACAAGAGTAGTTATTGTGCTATACCAGAACTATCCACTCGTTTCATAAAATTGGTATTACACGGGAGCTCGTTTAGTTTTCTATATTTCTCAATGTACTGATGCAGAATTCGGCAGGTCAAACCTTAAACTGACTGCGCATGTGGCGTGCAGGATACAAGCGGTAAATCTTACTAACACATCTATAGACAGTTAACCAGTGTAGCCTTCACCTCAATCGGCAACGTTCACGCTGGGGTATGGTCAGAATATCTTTTCGCCTTAACAATGATCTATTTGTGAAGATGTCCTGAAATACATGTTCCGTGATTCGATGACACATCAGGGATGACCACAACTGCTTTTATTGTAACAGCAAACCACTTGGTAGCGGTTCAAAGCGAGGCTCTGCGATCAGTTATCAGTCATTCCAGGTCGGTTAAATTTGTTGACGTTTTACAATCAGTATATAAAGAGTCGACCTTGTATGATGTATATTTTCAATGTATAAACACCCATATCTACATGGTATTGGCACCCATGAGGCTGTATGCATGCATTGCAGTACAGTGGCTTGGTGATGCGATAAGTGAAATCATTACTCCGGTGTTACGTGATCGCGGTGATCAGCTGATAATGATGGGGGAAAACATCGTGTCATTGGAAAACTTGAATTTATCAAAAATGTTAGTAAATTTTGTGAGCCATGCTTTACCGCATGCTATAACCGAGTTAGCGCTATATTGAAGCGCGCAATAACAAGGGAACACTGAACGTAACAACTTGTAATGTGTGTGAAAAGTCGCACAAAAATACGCTATTTGAAGGGGGCGTGACCTAAATGCAAATGTCCGATTGGGATCTTAAATTTTCCGGACCCCTGGTGAAATGTGAAGGTCTTATGCAATGTAAAGTTTGTCAGTAAATGTTGTGAAATTTGACAGCAACACAAGTATTTATCAGAGAGGTGAACAAAATATTTCAAGAATTTGGAAAGGAAACAGGCACTGAAAAGCTATGTCATCAACTAGATATCATAATACAAAGTTCAAAATAAAATAAAAATGGAAATCACTGAAGTCCATTTTGGAATTTGTAAGGGTTATTTTTTACAAATTTTAAACATTAGAAAATTCAGTACAGTGTGTGTGTGTGTGTGTGTGTGTGTGTGTGTGTGTGTGTGTGTGTGTGTGTGTGTGTGTGTGTGTGTGTGTGTGTGTGTGTGTGTGTGTGTGTGTGTGTGTGTGTGTGTGTGTGTGTGTGTGTGTGTGTGTGTGTGTGTGTGTGTGTGTGTGTGTATGTATGTATGTATAGTAATATTTAAATAACTGCAGTGAGATTGAACACAGTTTTAATAGGCTAGCGCTATCAACTCGTACCACGTACGAGTCTCATCAGGCCATAACTGAATAACGGACATGAAGTAGTAACATTTAGTTACGTGACGTCCTAACATTTAGGAGAACTATGACGTCACAATACCAAGGTGACAATGGACAAATAACTTACGCCTTTACATTTAACTTAGGGGCGTATTTATGAATGAAATGTTATATATATATATATTAGTTTAAATATGTATTCAAAGGTACATATACCAACTACAATTTTTCATCTTATAAATTAAAATTTATATATTCTTACTAATTTTTAATCTCTATTGTTATAATTGTAGTAACACTGCAGTGTCTACATCCAGTTTGCCTTGAAAATCATCAGATGATTGTTATGGAGAAAGCTCATTCTTAAATTCATTAGACCTTGCTTTGTATGTTTCCTTATTCTAAACAGATGTTTTAAATTCCCACACAAACAAATTTAGAATGTTGTTCTTTTTTCTTTTAACAATTTACATATTAAAAGTTGGATAGAGATCGCATCTCAAACATTGTTTTGTTTACTCAAAATGGCAAGAAACCTCTATCCTTAGACTGTTAATTAAAAGCATTTGACTTTATGGTAAGTCCTACTGTATGGGTCCGAAGTTTGGGGATATGAAAAAGCTGAAGCTGTTCAAAAGAAGTATTTATAAAAAATTAATATTGCCACTGGTCTGAGGACATTGACCCTAAATGTTTTAGTATATGGAGAACTTGGAAGGGTCCCACTCGATATACAAATTAGTAAAATACTTATCAGCTTTTGGCATACCGTAATCAACGTAATAAGCGCCCATGGCGATATTTGCTAATATATTGGCCAGTGAACAATCCCAATTAGCACCCTTCCGACTGATGAATGTACACAAGACATATATATTCTTGTATAATACGTATGTTATATGCACCCTTAATTATGAGGAAATTAAATTCTGGAAAAATATGTCTGTCGTATATAAACATTTCAGGCTGTCAGCATAAACCACGAAATGAAAGATCTTTCATCTCTGTTGTTTTTCACCAATTTAATATTCTAATAAGAGCCCCCCATTTCTAATTTTGAGAGCGCCCTGAGCGCTTATTACGGTAAATTAAACAGCCCAAGTGTACCCCCTAAGTTATCACAAGTTATATTTAGTCTTATAAAAGCTGACGGCTATATTTATTCCCCAAAATACCAGTTGCTTAGCTGTGTTGAAGATATACTGAACTCCTGTGTTTCATTATAACAGAGACTGGATTGTAGCAGCTGTTGAGAGATCCATGAACGATCAACTTAATCAATTTGGTACAGGACAGGGACCAGAAACATTATACTTTCTTTTGAGCCTAAAGCAGCAATTCTTTCACCAGTGAAAAATATTGTGACACCCCTTGTTCAGTAGCCTTCTGAACACATTTCAACTGTGTCCATAAAATAGCACTGATTAAATAGAACAGAATTACCGTATTTCTTCTATTAGATGCCAGGGCGTCTATGAATTTTTCCCAAGTTGTTGACCTGACGACAATGACAACTCACTACCATACTGAATCTCACATTCTACAGTCAAAGGATGTATTTGCCCAAAACGGTCATTATTGATGACCAACATATCACAGTATTTGAGACCCAGTGTCTAATAGAGGCCAGGGTTATATTTTCTTGATAGAGCATATGACCGGCGTCAATTAAGGTTCTCGCATCTAATAGAGGAAATACAGTATTATATATTAGCTAATATTTAGACATATGGTGAGTTTGGCACATGACAACGACAACAATATTGCACCAATCTAAACTAGGCTGTAGTGTAAGTGACTATGAGCTAGAAGCTAGACTTGCACAAGTCTCTAAGGCAATCATTATTAGTTGTCAACAAGTTGTCCCTATAAGAGTGAGTGAGTGAGTTGGGTTTAACGCCGCTTTTAACATTATTCCAGTTATATCACGACGTGTCAGCTTAATGTGGGAGGAAAGCCCGAAGTGATGCAGGTCCCACGAGCACAGGTATGGTGCTGACAAACTTAAAAACATGATCGGGGTGAATCGGGATTCGAACCCACAATCATTGATTTCTGGCATGCCTAAGGGACGCAACTCTGCACAGCGAATCGCGGCGCCTTAGACGACTGGGCCACCCGTGCCCCCTGTCCCTATAAGAGCCTAGTGCACTGTCCTCATATCTAGGCTTGCATATTATAAGGATAGAGTTACTATACACCCATAGACTTATCATTCAGTACAGCCTTGGAGCAAGGCTAGGTAGAAGCTCACATCTGCAGATCCTGGGAAGTGCATGTTTGTTGATACATGTCTGTCAGCTGTCAACATGTCACACGAACCTGGGGTCACGCAGCCTCCCCATCGGCTCAGTTCAACCTAGCACCATGGATGGAGGTACATGACCCATGATTCATTCATAAGTGAGTGGGGGCGGTCTGGTAGCCTAGTGGTTAAAGCATTCGCTCATCACGCCGAAGACCCGGGTTCGATTCCCGACATGGGTACAATGTGTGAAGCCCATTTCTGGTGTCCCCCGCCGTGATATCGCTGGAATATTGCTAAAAGCGGCGTAAAACATACTCACTCACTCACTCATAAGTGAGTGAATGTTAATTTATGCCGTAGTCAGCAATACTGAAGCCATATCACAGACATCTATATGTATTCGAGTGAGTATGGTTTTACGCTGCTTTTAACAATATTCCAGCAATATCATGGCGTGGGACAGCAGAAATGGGCTTCACACATTGTATCAATGTGGAGAATCGAACCCGGGTCTTTGGTAAGACGAGGGAAACCTTTAACCCAGAGGCTAACCCACCGCCATATACATTTGAGTCTCGGACAGACCAGTGAGTGGCTAGTAACATGAGCCATGATACATTCGCATTGTGACCTCACAATCATGCCATGCATCACATTTTGACCTCACAATCATGAAACATATCACATTGTGACCTAACAATCATGAAACATATCACATTGTGATCTCACAATCATGAAATGCATCACATTGTGACCTCACAATCATGAAACATATCACATTGTGACCTCACAATCATGAAATGCATCACATTGTGACCTCACAATCATGAAAAATATCACATTGCGACCTCACAATCATGAAATGTATCATATTGTGACTATTATGAAACATATCATATTGTGACCCCATTATCATGAAATGTATCATTGTGACCTCACTATCATAACTGATATATATATGTAAACTGTCAGCAAAAATATACAAGATGACCAAAAAACAGTCACTAAAACACTGCAAACTTACGGTCCAAAACACAACTTTGACACCCATACATCACCACTGAATGACCATTTCTTGTTTGTTTCATTTTCAGCTACAATCAGTGAGTGAGTGAGTGAGTATGGTTTTACGCCACTTTTAGCAATATTCCAGCAATATCACGGCGGGGGACACCAGAAATGGGCTTCACACATTGTACCCATGTCGGGAATCGAACCCGGGTCTTAGGCGTGACGAGCGAACGCTTAAACCACTAGGCTACCTGACCGCCCCTCAGCTACCATCAAACATGGGTGTCTACTTTCTTTTGCCCAGCAGTTTATATCATGACATTGTGAACTGTCCTACCCCTACTGGATTTCGAACTACAAAAGCATGGAATTTAACTGACTCGTATTGACTGACCTTGATCTTGAGTGCAAACTCTTCTACGTCAGCTAAAGGCTGGCTACGGCCATCGTGTAATGAGTTGGTCTTTGGAAACAGCTTGTCTTCTAAACATGCACCTGTAAACAAGTATTAGTGGAAGCATTTACAGTGACTTAATATTTTGAGATTAATTTTATTTTTCATCTCACAAATTTTCCTTGTCAATAATTTTTTTTTTTAAATGGTGTCCAGTTTGATTTGTGGCTAATTTGGTAACTGCGTAGGTTAAGTCAAGGTCAAAATTTAAATTATCCCCCCCCAAATTGGAACATACATGTTGATCCCCGTTACTTACTTACTTACTATTGGAGATTTAACGTGCGCTTTCCGACACTGTGCGTATTTCACACACGGTATACATGTACCAAACTTCATGACATTTTGAACAAAAATGGCCATACATAATTTTATGGCTGACATGAGAGAAAATATTTTCTCTGTGCATGAATAACTTTTGAACTGCATAAATTAATTATCATCAGTTCAAGAGAATATTTCAAAATAGTTTAATCAATGTTTTTTAACAAAGCATATGCCACATTTTCTGTGAAAAATATGTATTCATCTTTATATTAAAATAATTCTCAAGAAAACCGACAAACGGATCATACCAGCTACGCCTCTCTCTTCCAGCTTCCTCACAAGCCTACGTGCGTTGTTGAAGTTGCCGTAGCCAGTGTCAGCATCCACCAATACAGGAATATCGCATGCGTCCGTCATGAACTCCAGAATATCCAGGACTTGGGTCCAGGACGCTTCATTGCTGTCTCGCACCCCCATCTGAGCTGACATCGCCAGGCCGCTCGCCCACACACCCTTGAAACCTGACGGTGACAAAATACCAATATATACTCATTGCTGTCTCACATCCCCATCTGATCTGACATCGCCAAGCCGCTCGCCCACACACCCTTGAAACCTGACGTTGACAAAATACCAATACATACTCCTGTTTCCTATGTGTACCACTTAATGACAAAACTAACAATGAGTCAAGTGTTACCGGAGTGTCTTTATTCTTATCACGATATGTTGCACGTGATTTCCAAACTTTACACGCTAATCCTGCACGAAACAAATGGTACATCTCGAGTCACGGATCTTTGATGTCACATGTTTATTAAGAAGAAAAACCTTGAACATTTGAAAACTTATGATCGGAAATAGTAACATGCAAAAAATTATTTAATAATGACAACATGGGTGTATAATAATAACTTTATTGATCATTCTAACAATAACGGCTGAAGACGTGGCAACTTCCAAACTTTCTGGACGTTATAATCTATCGGACCATCATTCAGGCGATGTTTCCGACGGATAAGCCGACCCCTTTCTACAGAATCTTTTTTCTAGTCCTCAAAATTCGGCTTATCTGCGGACATATACGGTATACATTCTTCAGCAGCATAAGGAGTGAATAAAGTTTTAAACAAAGCCCTACAAAAATCATTAACTCATCTTTAGATTTTGTTAAGGTTATTACAGCTGTGATTAGAAATTTGGAAATAAGGTTCCACAAAATTAATTAACATGTTCTTTAGATTTGGCTTAGAATATTAAATGTCAGAATACAAATTTTGAAATAAGGCCCCACAATATTAAATTTTACTTTTCGAATTTGGATAAAATTGTTACATATATTAATAGAAATTTTGAAATAAGGACGCACCAAATCAAAAATTGGTTCTTAAGATTTTTTCCAAATTAAACTTTATGCCACTTTAACTGTTTCGTTTCACCATGTTCACCTCCCTTCACCTCACCATTGCTGTGATCATGAATTAAAACAGTCACACTCTGCATAGGTTACAGGCAAATAGGTAACAGATGGACTACAAAAATAGTGATCAATAGAGAACACTATTAACAATACATCCATGCATATCAAATTACACCATGATGTGTGCTGGCTGAGTAACTGTCAATATGACTTTTCGACATGTTCACAACAAGATGTGAATTCTGCGAGCCATTTTTGATGATATCATTGCTAGGATGTCTGCAGCATTTCAGCTAGAATAACATCTAGTCTCTGAAATGAACATATCATACAGGAAAAAACAGCTGTTATTAACAGTTATCTTAATAAAAATATAATAAAAAGGAGCCCAGTGACTCTCTTCATTTTCAGATACTGCAGTGATCTATACTTGCCAAACATTATAGACTTGCATGGGCTGTATTTGATACATATTTGTATCAGGGTCTGTAAGACAGACTACATTTCAGCTTCAAGTAAACTATTGGCATTTGTCTTTACAGCCATGAGGCATGGAAGGTCTTTGCAGAATTATGTCCCTTAGCTATGCCAGGATCCACTGATTGTGAGATTGAATCCAAGTTTTGCAATGATTATGTCTGTCATTACCATACCCATACTTATGTGTTTAAAAATGTGGTTTAAGACCTGCATCACTTCAGGCTTTCCTCCCACATCAATGCCGTGATATAGCTGAAATACTGTTCAAAACGGCACTGAACTCACTCACTCACTCAAGTGTACCTGCTTCTTGGACAATCTTTGCACTCAATCCATTATGGGCTTCCATTAAGTATTCTAAATTGTTGGATGTGAGCATCTGTTTCAGTTCTTTGGATCTCTGTAACGGAAAAAAAATAACATATTACTGTGCTGTTTGATTTGTTCATTTGTTGTTTAACGCCTCACTCAGATATATTTCAGCTATGCCGGCCAGTATAAAATTGAGTAAAGACCAGATACTCCAGTGACTGATATTGTGAGCAACAATCCACTTTGTCAAGGTGCTTGACATGCTTGAATCAAGGTTGTTTGTTTGTTGTTTAACGCAGCAATCTTCCAGCTATATGACAGTGGTCTGTAAATAATCGCATCTGGACCAGACAATCCAGTGATTGACATCATGAGCATCGATCCACGCAATTGGGATACGATGACATGCATCAACCAAGTCAGCGAGCCTGACCACCCGATCCCGTTAGTCGCCTCTTACGACAAACATAGTGGCCTTTTACGGCAAGCATGGGTTTCTGAAGACCTATTCTACCCCGGATCTTCACGGATTGCTCGGACCAAGTTACCAAGACTGATCCATTTATTAGCCTTTTACGACAACATAGGTTGCTCGGGACCAATATTCCCCACAGGGACTATGCTGAATGAACATGGCCTGAAACAAGCTTGAAAGTCGTGATGCCCGAAGTTCCAGGAGTATAGGGATTCATCATAGGGGTGAAATGTATCATTAGAATTTCACTGCACTACAAAAATTTGATCACAATGTCATATATAGATACGTAATATCACACACATAAGGACATATTTTATTTTATTCAAGGTGTAATTTCTCCATTTTATGCCCTATACTCATTCACCATAGCTTCGTTTGGAGTTCGGTTCCAATGACACAATACTATAAGTAGCCATCCAACCAAATTACTCCATTCTTTGAAGACTGGAATAATAGGCAGCGTTAGAAATTGGCGCGAGTCCTGCACTGGTAATATACGACATGAATATCTACAGAAACATGATCATTGCCTTATTGAAGGGAAAATTAATTGGGGATAGATATTTTTTGTATAAATATTAGCAGTACAAAAGCATTAATATCTACTTAAAATTTAAATTCATTCAACCCTTGGCATAACTAAGGTTTCCGGGGTAGAATAGGTCTTTAGTAACCATGCGTGCCATAAAATGTTACTATGCTTGTAATAAAAGGCAACTAACGGGTTCGGATCGAAAATTAGAAAATGAGAATACACATCTCATAAGCCGTACTCTCTCTCTTATTCTCTCTCATAGGCCGTGGTGTTTCTGTGTGGGTGTGTGCAATATAAAGTTTGGTCTCTCTCAATTTGAGTCGACCCGTGAAGATCCGGGGTAGAATAGGTCTTCAGCAACCCATGCTTGCCGTAATAGGTGACTATGCTTGTCGTAAGAGGCGACTAACGGGATCGGTGGTCAGGCTCACTGACTTGGTTGATGCATGTCATTGTATCGCAATTGCGTGGATGGATGCTCATGATGTCAATCACTGGATTGAGTTTACCACAGACCGCTGTCATATAGTTGGAATATTGCCGAGTGCAGCGTTAAACAAGAAACAAACAACAAACAAACATAATATTCTAGAAAAGATTTTGTCCAGCTAAAAGAAGACTGTTGGTTTGTTTGGGTCAATTTAAATTTTAGCGTTGCTAAATCTACAGGTATCTGATGAGGATGGTGGTACCCACAGGACTACCCGGACCCGTGGTTAGTCACGTGATATATTGTTTCATGACAAAAATTCACTATATAACTGCATGGTTACACGAAAATTTTAAGTCTCTCATGTTCGCATTTCTTTATGACTATGAACACGTTCCTTCTGACTTATATATTTTTGAACATAGCTAAAACTTCAGTCAACTTTAGTGTATGCATGACCACATCATTTTAAACGTGTATCTAAATACATTTTGCCAGGGCTACTGTCAAACTATTCCCAATTGGACATTTTGTACCTATCTCATGACACCAACAGCGGGTACCCGGGTAGGGTCGAGTAATAGGGGTGTGGGTACCCGGGTAGTAAATTTGGACTCATCCCAGGCCTATTTAACACCGCTTTTAACCAGTATTCCAGTTATATCGTGGCGTGTCAACTTAATGTGGGAGGAAAGCCTGAAGTGATGCTGGTCTCAAACGTTTACCACTTCGGTGAAACCCACAAGCAAGGTTTGGTGCTGACAAACCTAGAAACAATCGGGGCGAACCCATAATCATAGGTTTCTGGTGTGCCCAAGGGACGCAACTCTGCACAGCTAATCACGGCGCCTAAGACGACTGGGCCACCCATGGCCCCCGGAAACATACTGGAACACTATGGAAACACAATGTTGATTGCGAAAGCCGAGGATGATTTATGATGCTGCTGATGGTGATGATGAGTGAGTGGATGAGTGAGTGAGTGAGTGAGTGAGTATGGTTTTACGCCGCTTTTAGCAATATTCCAGCAATATCAAGGAGGGGGACACCAGAAATGGGCTTCACACATTGTACCCATGTTGGGAATCGAACCCGGGTTTTCGGCGTGACGAGTGAACGCTTTAACCACTAGGCTACCCGACCACCCCATGATGATGAGGAAGGGAATACAGATGGTGATGGGAAGGAGGAAGATAATGAGGTGAAGTGAGGTGAGATGGGGTTTAACGTCGCATTCAAGATTATTGCACTTATATAAGTGACATGCATGCACGTGTGTGTGTGTGTGTGGAGGCTTGTACTAATCTGGACTGATGCCGATTTTTAGTTCTAGTCCACTGAGATACCATGCCGCAGTTAATATGGATACCCCACTCAGACACAGTATACTGACTCTGAGCTGACCAGTCCTTGTTTTAGCCCCTTTATACCAAGCACCGGGCAGGGTAACAACAAGTACCATCACTTAACGTTTTTTGGTATGACATAGCTGGGGATCTAACCCCGGACCTTCCACTCTCCGGACAGACACTCTACCACTAGACCACAGAGGCGGTCTATGAGGAAGAGAGGAAGATGATCAGGAGAAGAGGAAGAGGATAATTTTGGTCTTATACCAATAACAAATACCAATAACTATTGCTTTATTAAATCAATATGACATGAATATCTACAGAAACATGATCACTGCCTTATTGAAGGGAAAATTAATTGGGAATAGATATAGATATTTCTTGTATAATTTTAAGCAGTACAAAAGCATTAATATCTACTTATATTCATTCAACCCTGGGGCAGTCGGGTAGCCTAGTGGTTAAAGCGTTCGCTCGTCACGCCGAAGACCCGGGTTCGATTCCCGACATGAGTACAATGTGTGAAGCCCATTTCTTGTGTCCCCCGCCGTGATATTGCTGGAATATTGCTAAAAGCGGTGTAAAACCATACTCACTCACTCATTCAACCCTTGGCATAACTAAGGTTTCTCTTTTAAGATGTTTAAGATCTGAATAAAAAATATTTTCTCCTCACTCTAAATAGGAAAACCTTGACAAAACCTTCTACGATGGCTGAAACTAAATGTCCATCAAGATGCCTTGAACATGTTCAAGTAATTCCAACTTACATATTTATATTTGAATTTATACTTCTAAGTTGAATATTTCACCAAATTCAGCTTTCAAAATCAATGTGGCTTTTGATTAAACTTGTCGACATTGGACATGTATAAAAGGTCTAACCCTCATCAATCTATTGGTTTCACAGATGCTTATACAGTCAATAATGCACTATAAGAGGATTTAAGGGCTGGGTCAATGTGCAAAGTCCAAATTGAGGTCAAAATTTGAAATTCCAAAATAATACATGATTATGTCTAGCCAACTTACTACACAGTAACCAAAACTTTGTAATTGACATAAATTATGTTTTAAATATGACTATGTCATGATCAGTCGTTTTTGATATTTGATTCAGGACTTCTTGAACAATTTTAGGTGTCAACGACACAACCACTGGCAGCAGAGACCATATAATAGATATGGTCTCTGCTGGCAGGGATACAAACTTGTATTAATGTGGCAGCTTTATCAGACCTGTTTTTTCAGTAGAAACCCGTATTAATTTTTAACAAAATCTGAATTAAAAAACAAGGAAATTGTATAGTAGTAAAGATAAAAAGTGATTTTGATCAAATTCATATTGGCAAGTAATGATGTCTATATAAGTATACACATCTTGTAAGCTGTCTCTCTCTCTCTCTCTCTTTGAGACCTGCATCACTTCGGGCTTTCCTCCCACATTAATCTGACACGCCGTGATATAACTGGAATATTGTTTAAAGTGGCGTTAAACCCAACTCACTCACTCACTCTCTCTCTCAAGGAATCTGTAAAGTAGTTAAGCGAAAGAAGTGATTTTTACCATGTTGATACTGCCATGTATTGATGTCTACATTAGTGATAAGAAAATTAAAAAATGAGAATACACATCTTATAAGCCATACTCTCTCTCTTATTCTCTCTCATAGGCCGTGGGGGGCGGTCGGATAGCCTAGTGGTTAAAGCGTTCGCTCGTCACGCCGAAGACCCGGGTTCGATTCCCGACATGGGTACAATGTGTGAAGCCCATTTCTGGTGTCCCCTGCCGTGATATTGCTGGAATATTGCTAAAAGCGGCGTAAAACCATACTCACTCACTCACTCATAGGCAGTGGTGTTTCTGTGTGGGTGTGTGCAATATAAAGTTTGGTCTCTCTCAATTTGAGTCGACCCTTGAAGATCCGGTGTAGAATAGGTCTTCAGCAACCCATGCTTGCCGTAAACGGCGACTATGTTTGTCGTAAGAGGCAACTAACGGGATCGGGTGGTCAGGCTCACTGACTTGGTTGATGCATGTCATTGTATCCCAATTGCGTGGATCGATGCTCATGATGTCAATCACTGGATTGTCTGGTCCAGACGCGATTATTTCCAGACCGCTAGCATATTGCTGAGTGCGGCGTTAAACAACAAACAAACATTCCAGTGAGTTGCGTAAAACAATATTCACTCTCATTCTTTCACATAGTCTACACAAAGAGGTATATAGATGTATGCACGTCTTTGGTCCACATACCACAGTATGCAAAACAGGCTACTATATACACATGACATGTAACAACCTGATAGCTGTTCCTACCAGGAAGTAGGAAGCAAGAAGGAAAACTTCTCACACGTCACTCCAAAATAAACCAGGCATGGTCAACCTACTTTCAAACCCTGTGAATTCAAGCTGTTCCACGTGTCACACGTCTTTCAAATGATACCATGGAGTCGTTTATGTTGTTAATATCGTATGCATATTGAAAAACGAAATATGGTATCAAATATACCATTACTGTCCGAAATACGAGATGGGCTTCCAGCACTCACCTGGCCAACCCCGCTATAACGCCTTCCCTGGAGAAAAGTGACAGCGGAGCAACGAGCTGGAAAAAAAACACATGTACTTGTGAAAGAGTTGAATTTGTGTGTGTATGTATTTGCGATTATATCATGGAGCGACACATCTATAATTACAACGCAAACACGGAAAACGATATGAAAGATACAAAGCAAGTCTACCCGGCATCCAAAGCATGCCGTCAAATGGTCGCTGTCGGAGAACCGCGTTATAATAAATAGTATGGCCGCCGGGTCGGACGAGCAGCCTACGAAAGAGGGAGTTTGTGCCATGGTTGACTGCTAACAGTCTAACAGTTCATAAGCGTGAAGATAAACCATCTCATAGTCTTACCTTGATCGTGAAAGAGATTTACACTCCTGCATCTTGAAAGAAACCGTACCGGCAACATCGCCATCAGTGCCTATGTGTCTGGTGCCGAAATGGAAATGAATTATGAAAGTGCGTCAGTTTTCAAACGTGAACAGTTTTTAGGGGATATCCTGCGCGAAAAACCACGCTGTCTATAAATATCCACCTGCTCGGCCAGCTACGCTAGTCTTATGAATGGATATATGACTTGAGTATCAGTGGTATTCGGAAGCATATCACGTGACATCACTCAAGCATTGATTGATACTACCACTTGATACCGGTGTTGGCGGAAAATACTACCCGTGAAATTCATTCCAGTTTCACTTATGGAGCAACTTGGCTCTATAGTACAATCTTTGTATGGATGTACTGGTGTTAATTGTTAACGCCACACAATATTCAAGCTATATGACGGCAGCCTGTATACAGTATCGAGTCCGGACCAGACAAACCGATGACTGATACGTGCAAGGTTGCATGCAGTCGTGATACAATGAGTGAGTTGGGTTTAACGCCCTTTGAACAGCATTTCAGTTATATCAAGGCGTGTCAGCTTGATGTGGGAGGAAAACCCGAAGTGATGCAGGTCTCAGATGTTTACCACTTTGGTGAAACCCACGAGCACGGGTATGGTGCTGACAAACCTAGAAACATGATCGGGGCAAACCGGGATTCATACCCACCATCATATAGGTTTCTGGCGTGCCCAAGGGACGCAATAATCGCATCTGGACCAGACAATCCAGTGATTGACATCATAAGCATCGATCCACGCAATTGGGATACAATGACATGCATCAACAAAGTCAGTGAGCCTGACCACCCGATCCCGTGAGTCGCCTCTTACGACAAACATAGTCACCTTTTACGGCAAGCATGGGTTGCTGAAGACCTATTCTACCCCGGATCTTCACGGGTCGACTCAAATTGAGAGAGACCAAACTTTATATTGCACACTCCGTCACGATATGGATGAAATATTGCCGATGTGACTTAAAGCATTACCTCTCTCACTCACTATATTGCACACACCGACACAGAAACACCACGGCCTATGAGAGAGAATAAGAGAGAGAGAGTACGGCTTATGAGATGTGTATTCTCATTTTTTAATTTTCTTATCACTAATGTAGACATCATTACATGGCAGTATCAACATGGTAAAAATCACTTCTTTCGCTGAACTACTTTACAGATTCCTTGAGAGAGAGAGTGAGTGAGTGAGTTGGGTTTAACGCCACTTTTAACAATATTCCAGTTATATCACGGCGTATCAGCTTAATGTGGGAGGAAAGCCCGAAGTGATGCAGGTCTTACACGTTTACCACTTCCGTGAAACCCACGAGCACAGGTATGGTGCTGACAAACCTAAAAACATGATAGGGGCAAACCGGGATTCAAACCAACCATCATATAGGTTTCTGGCGTTCCCAAGGGACGCATCTCTGCAAAGCGAGTCACCAAGACTTATCACTTGATCCATTTAGTTGCCCTTACGACAAGCATATCGTATTTCCTTGATTAAACGCCCGGGAGTATATATCCTTCAGACACTCTTTATTCCCGGCGTTTAATAATGGGGAGAATTCTGTGCATATAAACTACCCGGCGTTTAATCGTGGCCCGGAGTTAAATCGAGACCTCGGCATTTATTCGAAATCGGCATTTTATTCGAGGAAATACGGTAGACTACTGGGGACCTTTACCGATCCTGAATCCCCACGGGAGCGTTATCACAAACGTGCTGTTTGTATGGATGCTAGATTCCGTTAATAAATTATAAACACACACATTTGTTCAAATACTTTTGTCATTCAATGAAGTTATAAACACAGGGGCGTTTCCCACCAAATTTATGATTAATTCACCTTTGAAATACTGCCTAGACTTATGAATCCGAATTATGCCGCTGATGTAATATGATCAGAACTAATGGCTACAATTGCAGTGTTATGTTTTGTTTGTTGTTTAATGCCGCAGTCACCACTATTCCAGCTATATGACGTTAGTCTGAAAATACTCGAGCTGGACCAGACAATCCAGTGATTAACATAATGAGCATTGATTCATGCAATTGAGATACAATGACATGCAACCAACCAAGTCTTCGAACCACACACACACACACACACACACACACACACACACACACACACACTGAACGACATACCTAGAATGTTTGATTTGGTTAGCATGTAAAGTCTATTGGAGGCCTAGTCAAATGCCAATTGAATAACCATTTCCGTATTCGACGTAATAAGCGCCCCGCTCTAATAAGCGCCCATGGCGATATTTGCAAATATATTGGTTAGTGAACAATCCCAATCAGCACCCCTTTCCGATCGAAGAATGTACACAGGACTTATTTATTCGTGTATAATACGCACTCGTGTGTTATATGCACCCTTAATGATTGGCAATTAAATTCCTGAAAAATATATCTGTCGTATGTAAACATTTCAGGCTGTCAGCATAAACCACGAAATTTACGATCTTCCAACTCTGTTTTTTCCCACCAAAATAATATTCTAAAAAAAGCCCCCTATTTCTAATTTTGAGAGCGCCCTGGGCGCTTATTACGTCGAATACGGTATGTAAATATTCATTATGTTATAAGTACTGTGTTTTATGTAGCCTTGTACCAGCTGCTGATACCGGTGGCTTGCAGCATTGGGCTGAGATGTATATATGTTACAATTCCGACAAGTTATTAATTTGTATGCATTATATATATAATGACAAAAATTATAGAGGTTAATCTGTTTGTTGTGGTTTTAATATTTTCAGTTAATGTTAGAAGGGTTGGGCAATGTTTAAACAACCATGTACAAGATGCCCTTAACATAAGATTACAGAGCTGTGTATTTGCGTAAAATACCACGGGGTAAGTTTAACTTTCGAAATTTAGAAATCTTCAATCAATGAAAAAGGAAATCTCTTTTCAAGAAAGAACGGAGATATAATACTGGATAATCGAGGTTGCCCACACCCAGGTAAATTAATTCAACAGCTCTTGGCTCCACTCGGGTTTCGATATTCAGAGTATTCATGAGATATATATTATCTGATTGATTTGAATAAATGAACAGGGTTATAGACCGACTACTCACTCAACATGTGGAAGTCTGGAATCACGATCAGAAACCTAAAAGACATCATGTCGATCCGTGGTCTAGTGGTAGAGCGTCCGCTGGGGTTCGATCCCCGGCCGCGTCACACCAAAAAACGTTAAGTAATAGTACTTGTTGTTACCTTGCCTGGCGCTCAGCATCAAGGGGCTAAAACAAGGACCGGTTGTCTCGGAGTCAGTATTCTGTGTCTGAGTTGGGTATCAATGTTAAACTGCGGCATGGTATCTCAGGGGGCTAGCACTATCAATATGGCATTAGTCTAGGCAAGTACAAGCACACACACACACACACACACACACAGACACACACGTGTGCACGTGTGCACGTCACTATATAAGTGCAATAATCTTGGACGCGACGGTTAACCCCATTTCACCTCACCATAAGAGCTTGAATATTAATGCCTCAGCCGCAAAACAACATTCAATCACGTGAGTAGGTTCAGTAAAGGACCCATAGGGTTTCCGGGCTAGACTGGGTCGTGCCTCCTTTGGCGTTGTCAGCAATGTTACGGTTGACTTTACAACTTTTACTTATATTTTATTTAAAGTGTTTCATTGTCCAATGTGACTTTTCGGCATAAGGACCTGGGCCCACTTGCACAAAGCGATCTTAGCGCTACGACTATTGTAAGCCTATGTTAAAGTATGGGAGTTACGATCATCTTAGCGCTAAGATCGCTTTGTGCAAGTGGGCCCTGATGTGGTATATCTTATAATTCACCCGATGAAGGAGTAAGCATATACTCCGAAACGTTGTGTTCCTCACAATAAAGAAGTTGACATCCGTATATTCTCTTCCTTATGTGTATCACTTCCAAATGCCTTTCAAACACCCTTTTCTTCTCTTCTACTTCCTATACAAACGGGGGCGGTCGGGTAGCCTAGTGGTTAAAGCGTTCGCTCGTCACGCTGAAGACCCGGGTTCGATTCCCGACATGGGTACAATGTGTGAAGCCCATTTCTGGTGTCCCCCGCCGTGATATTGCTGGAATATTGCTAAAAGCGGCGTAAAACCATACTCACTCACACTCCTATACAAACGCGTGTCGTATAATGGACGATTTTATGGATCGGGTAGTTATGCTTGATGACTTGGTTCATGGCGTGTCATCGTACCACGACGGCGGGAGACGTTGCTCATAATATTGATCACTAGCCTGTTTGGTCCTGGCTCAATTGTTTAGGTCGCCGTCATATAACTGGAATATTTGGGAACCTATGCTTAGCCAGCATCTGTTGTTGTTGTTGTTGTTGTTGTTGTTGTTGTTGTTGTTGTTGTTGTTGTTGTTGTTGTTGTTGCTGCTGCTGCTTTAGGTGTTTAATAGGTCGCCTTCTGCCTCAGCAATTTCGGCTGACTTGTCCCTCTTTGGGACTCATGTTTGTGAGTAGGGTACACATATATATTGTGAGTTTTAGTATTGATCAATTTTCTGTTTTTGTATTGATAAGATTTCTTGGTTTAGTATTGATATATTATTTAGGATTTTTAGAAATTGATAGAATTTTTTTGACTGCTCTGTTTATATACGTTAGAGTAGCTAACCATCTCTCAGAAATAGGGTTAATTTGGCCTTCGCTATTATATCCATTTGGCTTTAGGAGATCTACGACAGATAGCGGATCTGGCTGCAAGTCTTGTTTGAACCGAGCCCGGGCTGGGGCACGGTCTTGAAAGGACCCTAGTCTGTCTTACAGACCCTGATACAAATATATATCAAATACAGCCCATGCAAGTCTATAATGTTTGGCAAGTCTAGATCACTGCAGTATCAGGAATGAAGAGAGTCACTGGGCTCCTTTTTATTATATTTTTTATTAAGATAACTGAACAACTGGTTTTTTTATGTACGATATGTTCATTTCAGAGACTAGGACCCCAAAGGGGTGTGATATTTGCGATAACCTGTGACATGCCCATTAACTCGGCTCTGCTGCTAAACCCACCGTAAACATCATAAAAAGAGGGGATTTATGCTTCACAACATTTAACACCCCACCATGAGTACCCTTCTGTTTTCTTCCAACGATACGGTCAGGAAACCATACCGCGTTATAGCGAGGTTCCCCATTCGTAAAATTGTTTGCGGGTGTCGCTACTCGATCCAGTCTATATAGACGCTGTAATGTGAGACAGATATAGGTGTGTCGGCTAGTGCCGCCTACAGCATTGTCTCAATGAGCATGCGGTTTATCCTTGTGTCAAAATATACCGTAAATGCTTTATTAAATTTCACGGATTTTTTTTTCCGTAACACCCAGGTTAGGCTTCTTTTTTTAAATCCAACACAACGTAATTGAACCAGAGACCATAAAATAGATTTAATTTATGGTCTCAGATTGAAACAACAACCGCTTTGCTCTCTTTAATATTAATCCTTGGTCTGCGTACATAATATTCACAGGATTCATGCCCACAAACGCACCGTTTTTCACGGTCGACGTCCTATACGTTGAATACAGGATCTACGTTAGATTATCAAACTGCGGCAACACATTTGTCTCTTTTCAGCATAATCCATGTCAATTCATCAGATCCAGCCATCACATTTGTTACATTTATCGATTAGTATTATAGTTCAGGTCATGAATAGTTTGTGGCTTGGCGCCGAGTATAGCCCCGCCCATAACGTGAGTGCAGGTCCCAATACACCCCCACACCTCTCGTGCCCTCGTTCGCCTCTCACACGGCCTGCTCGCGTGTTCCCCCGTAAGCTGCGAGTACCCGTAACCGGGCACCAGGTCGACTCTGGACCCTCTACATGTCGTTGAACTCTGGGTCGAACGGATTTGATAAGCTGTCGTATTCCTGCGTGTGTGTAATATAGAGTTTGGTCCCCCCCCCCCCCCCCCCTCTCTCTCTCTCCCTCTCTCATGAACTGTCGTGTTCCTGCGTGTGTGTAATATAGAGTTTAGTCTCCTCCTCTCTCTCTCTCTCTCTCTCTCTCTCTCTCTCTCTCTCTCTCTCTCTCTCTCTCTCTCATGAACTGTCGTGTTCCTGCGTGTGTGTAATATAGAGTTTGGTTCCCACCCCTCCCTCTCTCTCTCCCTCTCTCATGAACTGTCGTGTTCCTGCGTGTGTGTAATATAGAAATTGGTTCCCACCCCTGTCTGTCTGTCTGTCTGTCTGTCTCTCTTCCATGAACTGTCGTGTTCCTGCGTGTGTGTAATATAGAGTTTGGTCTCTCTCTCCTCTCCCTCTCTCTCTCTCTCTCTCTCTCTCTCTCTCTCTCTCTCTCTCATAAGCCTGCGTGTGTGCACTATAGAGTTTGGTTCCCACCCACCTCTCTCTCTCATGAACTGTCGTGTTCCTGCGTGTGTGTAATACAGAGTTTGGTCTCTCTCTCTCTCATAAGCCTGCATGTGTGCAATATAGAGTTGCCCCCCCCCCCCCCCCCCCCTCTCTCTCTCTCTCTATTTCTCCCATGAACTGTCGTGTTCCTGCGTGTGTGTAATACAGAGTTTGGTCTCTCTCTCTCTCATAAGCCTGCATGTGTGCAATATAGAGTTGCCCCCCCCCCCCCCCCCCCCCCCCCTCCCCCCTCTCTCTCTCTCTCCCATGAACTGTCGTGTTCCTGCGTGTGTGTAATACAGAGTTTGGTCTCTCTCTCTCTCATAAGCCTGCATGTGTGCAATATAGAGCTGCCCCCCCCCCCCCCCCCCCTCTCTCTCTCTCTCTCCCATGAACTGTCGTGTTCCTACGTGTGTGTAATACAGAGTTTGGTCTCTCTCTCTCTCATAAGCCTGCATGTGTGCAATATAGAGTTGCCCCCCCCCCCCCCCCCCCTCTCTCTCTCTCCCATGAACTGTCGTGTTCCTGCGTGTGTGTAATATAGAGTTTGGTCTCTCTCTCATAAGCCTGCATGTGTGCAATATAGAGTTCCCCCCCCCCCCCCTCTCTCTCTCTCTCTCTCCCATGAACTGTCGTGTTCCTGCGTGTGTGTAATATAGAGTTTGGTCTCTCTCTCATAAGCCTGCATGTGTGCACAATACCTTCCCCCCCCCCCCCCCCCCCCCCCCCCCTCTCTCTCTCTCTCTCATGAACTGTCGTGTTCACCTGTAAAGTAGTAAAATAGTAAAGCTAAGTGATTTCACCATGTTAATACTGCCATGTAATGATGTATATATCAGTGATAAGAAAATGACATGAGAATACACGTGCCTCAAGGACACACACCAGGACTAGATGATGTTGCGATGTAGATACAGTATCAAGTGTCCAGTCATTCTCACGCGAGGACTGGCACGGTACACAGTGTGTCATGCCACTGTCAATGCTCACGTGCAAGGAACGCTGATAGCGGTATTGATCCATTCTCGTGCTGACTTATTTATAAATATATCGCGGCACACGTACAAACAGGCAAAAGATGGACCGCGCCATAGGATGAGAACGCCGACCAGCCACGTCAACTCGTCTATCTGAAGTGGTGACAGCCTCCTTCTACGAGTCATCCGATAACGATAAAATAAAAGGGAATGATGTCTTGTTTAAAGGGGTACCAGACACACAGGCTAAAAGCACAGGAACTCGATGATAGCGTTCATAATATAATATATTCGTATAGAAAAAAAATTCACACCCCTCTATATATATAGTCGATATGTATATAGAGGGGTGTGAATTTTTTTCTATACGAATATATTATGCAATACACGCTATCATCGAGTTCCTGTGGCTAAAAGGAAGTTCTAGCAAGTTTTTGTTTGATGCAAGTCAGTCTTTTTTCCTTCCCATTTTTTTTTCTATGAGATCTGGGATCCGTGAAGATCCGAGTTAGAGTTGGTCTTCAGCAACCCATGCTTGTTGTAAGAGGCGACTAACGGGATCCGGTGGTCAGGCTCGCTGACTTGGTTGATGCACGTCATCGTATTCCAGTTGCGTAAATCGATGCCCATTATATCAATCACTGGATTGTGGTCCAGATTCGATTATTTACAGCCCGCCGTCATATAGCTGGAATATAAACTGAGTGCGGCGGTAAACATCAAACAAATAAATCTATGAGATCTGGAGAACTAGCTATTATTAATCTATGGGTTTTTTCTTAGTATTTTGCTATTATTATGGTGATGTGACATCTGGTGGCTTGTATATATTAATTTCAAACTTGGTAATATATATTAATGGCTGTATTATTATGTAACTAGTGGACTGTGCTGTCGGGAGTTGCACATCTCCTACCTACCTCCTGTGATAATAAGTTACAGCACGTGAGACTTATAAAATATTATTATTATTGTCTGCAACAGACATTTATATTATGTATATGCATCTATGAGATAATTACCCAAATTACGTTGACAATGCATCCATTATAAACATGGCGCGATTTACATCATCTAGTCCTAGACTGAAACTGACTGACTGAGTGAGTATGGTTTTACGCCGCTTTTAGCAATATTCCAGTAATATCACACATTGTACCTGTGTGGGGAATCGAACCGGGCTTTCGGCGTGACGACCGAACGCTTAACCACTAGGCTACCTCACCGCCTCTAGACTGAAACTGCATGGACACCAGGGCCCACTTGCACAAAGCCATCTTAGCACTAAGACTATTGTAAGCTTATGTTAAAGTATGGGAGTTAAGATCATCTTAGCGCTAAGATCGCTTTGTGCAAGTGGGTCCAGACCGAGAAGCATACAGACTTTTTCTGTCTGAACTGAGCATAATCGGACATGACTTTTCAAATGTCTTTTAAAAATATGCATATTACATACAACCGGTTTGCTGTGTCATTTTTTGCATGTTTAACGCCGCACTCAGCAATGCCGCCGTGAAATATAGATTATGGCTAAAAGCGGCGTAAAACCAAACTCACTCACTCACTCAATTCGAAGTGACGAGAGAACGTATTAACCAATAGGTAAACGGAAAGAGGCGTCTGTTGAGATCTGTTTGTATTATGTTTGTTTGTTGTTTAACGCCACACTCATCAATATTTCAGCTGAATGACAATGACTTGTAAATAATCGAGTCTGGACCAGACTCACCCTGAATCCCAATGGGGGCTTTGCGGCATGTGTCGGGACATCACAGGAACTATAGCCCTATCGGAGGTGTCAAAACACTACGGAAGCCTTTTAGGGCCATTTGTTTTTTTAATTCTTTTCGATACTATCTTGAAATTTCAATTTAGTATCTTGAAATTTTAACTTAATATCTTGAAATTTGAAGATAGATACTAAGTTGAAATTTCAAGATACTAAGTTGAAATTTCAAGTTATTATCTTGAATTTTCAAGTTATTATCTTGAAATTTCAAGACGATTATCTTGAAATTCAACTTAGTATGTATCTTGAAATTTCAAGTTAGCATCTTGAATTTCAAGATTCTAAGTATGTATCTTGAAATTTCAAATTATTATAAAAAAACAAATGGCCCTAAAAGGCTTCCGTAATACACGCTTAAATATCTGATTTAAAGAAAAACCCTTCCTCTTTCGGTTGAGGCTGGGTTGAGCCATAGCCTTGCTCCAAGGCTTTACTGAAGGAAAAGTCCATTGATGTGTAGTAATTCTATCCTTCTAACAGGCAAGTCTACATCTAAGGACTCCAGTCTCTTATAGGGGCAACTTGTTCTTATTATTTACATAATTTAGAAATTATGATTTAAACTAATAATTATTGCCTTAGAGACTTGTGCAAGTCTAGGTCGGCCAGGGCAAGTGATGAAATGTCTTGATCCCTCGACTCTAAAGTTTACGCAATACTATGCATGATTCCCAAACAATTAACCGTAGATCGAAATTGTGTCGTACATATTTATTAGCGGTCCTCCCCCATCAATTCGACTACTTCATTCAGAAGTTGTTATTGTCATTTGATACTTCTGATTGACCACTTAGAAAGGAGTATTTCCCAGTTTTGTGGTACAATTGATAAACGAAATGTGTTTAACTTATCTTAACGAATCCCTTATAGTCCTGCACCATGACAGTGGAATATATTTATTTTATGAAAAAATAATAATCTAGAAATGCATACAAAAGCAAGTCTAGCCAGCTCAAGCTAGCTCTATTCTGAAATCAGCATAGGGAATTTTTTTTATTTTTAGAGTCAAGAAGGATATTGTGTAATATAAGATTTCAGAGACTAAATGTTAGTCTACGAATCCCTAAAAACATGACTTAGGACTGTGTTATATTTTTGCTATATCAACAATAAATTTTTCACCGAAGAAATTGATATGCTGGGGTAAAAGCATACAATTTATTACACATGTATCCTTTGGCAACATGGGTTATAAAAATATATATTTTTATTTGTTAATTTATACGAAACCCAGTGAATTAAGTTCTTTCCAAACGCCGTTGGTATTCCGAAATACTTCTTCCCGACACGGGGTTCATTTTGAGGCGACACCGCCAAATACGTCTGATGGAAGAATGTTTATGTCGTTATGCACCGGACACCGGAGACTGAGGCGGGCAGCTTTTTGTTATGGTAAGTTTTATTTTATCTTTCTCCTGTACACGAGACGCTCACGTGCTCGACACCCACAAGGGCCGTGACACATTCCTGGCCACTTGCCGGGCAAGATACTGTATGAAGCGGCTTGAAAATATCCTAGACGATGCGCCAAATGAGAAGTATGATTGCTCTTCTCCCACTCGGGTAAATTGTTAAAGGCGTTAGATGTTACTGGAATATTGCTAAAAGCAGCGCAAAACGTACTCACTCTTGGCTATTTTGTATCAACTGAAAGATAACTCCTTGAATCAGGGTATGAAACTCCCAAAAATTTCAGCCAGACCACAGGACTGGCTAGCTGAAATACTTGCCAGCCCTGACCAAAACCTGCCTGCCCACTATAATCATATGTTTCTCAGGATAAGCTAACGGGGTTTCTTTTTGGTTACATTTTATCATTCATCTTTACATGTGAAGTAATGATTATCACCGGGAAATATTTAGAATATTGTCACATATGAAATATAACCCGACCGTCGGGCAGGGGGATTTGAAAATCTGGCAGCCCGAGTTGAAATCAGTCCGTCTCGGACGGTCGGGCAGGTAGGTATTTCGAACACTGCTTGAATACATAAATTGTCCCACCAGAATACATACATGCACCTTAGGGGCTTGTAACGCAAAGATTAACAGCAAGATATACTGTCGCTACTAGCGTACGTCATAGTTCCAAGAAAAGCTTGAACGCCAAAATCAGCAGCAAGATATATTTCAACTACCGGTGTCAAAGTACTGAAAGGAATATGACACCACTAGTGACCCCTCTTCTTGTAGCCGAGCGCCGCGATGGGGTCCTACAGTCAGGACGACCCTACATCACATCAACGCGGCTCTCGCCTGTATCTTGCTGCTAATGTTTGCGTTACAAGCCCCAGTGTGCAGTACGTCTCATCCACGGATAAAATAATAAATCAAGTCTTCATACACATAGTGGTGTTGGAACTGTTGTTAAGATTTATTCCTTTCTTTCAGATAATAATTTGATAAAGGGTACCTGATTGTCCTCAGTCAAGTTATACACGACAACCATGTGACTCAAAATAAATGTTTTTCAAAAAAAATCTTAAAGTATACCTGTAAGCTGTTGCAAATATCATGAATGTAGTATTAAAATCAGATTTTAAGTTTAGGGTGCAAACCCTGACTTCTTGTTTTCATGGATGAGAACCCAAGTGAGAAAATGTAATGAATCTGTTTCTCTCAAAAAGTTGTTCATCATTATACAGATCTTGAGATGATCTCTGAATGTCTTCTCTGAGTATATGAATTCCCTTGTTTACAATCAAGGCTGTTTAGAACAGATCAATGTGAAGAACAACCTCTGCCATGTTTTTGGCTTCAAGTTTTACCTTAGTTTTATTCAGGGTCAGTTTAAAGTTTTAAGATCAAATTTTGTCTTAGACTAAAGATATTCTTTTATATTAGCTATGTGATGCCCAATTTAAGACAAAATCTCATTTTGTCTTATTGTTTGTTTGTTTTATAACACCACACTCAGCAATATTCCAGCTATATGACAGTGGTCTGTATCGAATCTGGACCAGACAATCTAGTGATTGACATTATGAGCATCGATCAACGCAATTGGGATACGATGACATGCATCAACCAAGTCAGAGAGTCTGACCAACAAAATCCCCTTAGATGCCTCAAAAATACAAAATATGGACTAAGTTATTTTCATGATTCTGGGGCCTGTTGTCCTGTATCCATGGTAATGTCAACCTCCACATATTTAAAACAGATGGGCTGATAAAGCTGATAGTGTGCACGCATGTGTTCCCACCAATGATGACTACAAAATAAGAAAAAAAAAAAAAAAAATTAATCTTTTTTGCTTTAATCCAATTTCTTCAATAAAACCTAGTCTTAGCAGCATGACTCCTTGTGTGAATTCTAAATGTAGCAAAAGTGTTAGTTTTTAAAACTTTTCACAATTGCTGCCCCAAATGCACCAGAATTCAAGGTTTGTCACTATTTGTAACTTAATATTATATTGTTTCATGGTTTTAATAGGTGCCCCCTCTGTCAATTGTCTATGTGCCCAGAGAACTGATTGAGGCAAGCATCTGTATAAGTGCTTTGTGGCATATTTGCATATCCTTCTTTCCTTACCATTTTTTCAAAGTAACCAGTACAACTTCTACAAAATGGAATCTCAGCTCTGCCACTTTCTGCTTCAGGGGGGCATGGGTGGCCCAGTCATCTAAGGAGCTTAGATTCGCTGTGCAGAGTTGAGTCCACTGGTTGCATGCCAGAAACCTATGATTGTGGGTTTGAATCCCAGTTTGACCAATTATGTTTCTAGGTTTGTCAGCACCATACCCGTGCTCGTGGGTTTCACCGAAGTGGTAAATGTCTCAGACATGCATCACTTCGGGCTTTCCTCCCACATTAAGCTGACACGCAGTGATATAACTGGAATACTATTAAAAGGGGGTTAAACCCAACTTACTCACTCACTCACTCTGCTTCAGGATGAAAATCCAAACAAAAATTGTTGAATTTTTAGAACATATTAACGAACATATTTAGTCCACTAGTCTTTAAAATGAAACCCTTAAAATGGCAAATCTCTACTATAGTACTTATGATACCTTAATTATTGGGCAGTGGCAAGGACTATGTTACTAGTACCAATGGCTATCGATAGTTTTTCTTTTGCTAGTCACTGATGAAGATAAATACGTATCATGTTTGATAATTAGCTATATCAATGTAAGAAAACCATACAACTGAAGTCATTTGTGACATGTTTTCCACAAAAAAAAGCATTGTAAGACTAATCTTTGTCTTAGAAACGCAAATTGTTACTTTGATTATTTTTTTGCATTTGTATGGCAGATGTTATTCTGGTTTGTGGATGATGAATTAACAAAGATTGATGGTTTACAAGAACATTGATGTTGGCTGGAAGATCATCACACATGGGTCAAGTTGATAGCAATCAATATTTGTCAGTTAAAGGTCATGTATGTTTGTTTGTTGTTTAACGCCGCAATCGGCAATATTCCAGCTATATGACAGCGGTCTGTAAATAATCTAGTCTGGACCAGACAATCCAGTGATTGATGTCATGAGCAAGGATAATTGGATACGATGACATACATCAACCATGCCTGACCACCCGATCCCGTTTGTCGCCTCTTACGACAAGCGTAGCCACCTTTTAGAGCAAGCATGGGTTGCTGAAGACCTATTCTATCCTGGTTCTTCACAGTGAGTGAGTGAGTGAGTATGGTTTTACGCCACTTTTAGCAATATTCCAGCAATATCATGGCTGGGACACCAGAAATGGGCTTCACACATTGTACCCATGTCGGGAATCGAATCTGGGTCTTTGGCGTGACAAGCGAACGCTTTAACCACTAGGCTACCCAACCGCCCCCCCCGGTTCTTCACAGGTCGTTAAAGATTATTATAAACATACATAATCATTATTAGATTTCAGGAAACTTGTCATCCAATACATATATTCTTGTGTTATATACTCATCTTTACAATTTGAGTATTTTTAGAGTTCTTGGATTTCAGATATATTGGTGATGGCCATGGTTCATATTTTGGGAACAATCAATTAAAATTTTAAAAATCATACCCTTGCATGTTCTTCAAAATGGATTCAGTTATTATTTGGTCAACTGAACTGTAAACCAAGTTCCATAGATTTAAGCTAAGTCTTTGATCTGCAACATTCTTCTGATGTGTCGTGATCTATTCTTCAATGATTAGTGGATCTATTTTTATCTGATACTATGCTGGGAGTGCCCCTCTAAATAACCACCAGTATATCTGTATGGAGCATGGAGAGTGTAAGGTTGGCGGTTCACATGATGGGGTGTTTAACTGTGGCATGGTGTCTCAGTGTGCTAGCAATGTTAAAACGGCATTAGTCTGGGTAGTACAAACAGCCACACTCACAATTGCATGTACGCAGCTACAGTCAAGTCTCGTTAATCCGACAGTCGTTTATCCGACAATTGGCTTTATCCGACACAAATGATGGGAACCGATTTAATCAGTGCTATTTAGACCCGTTAATCCGACAGT
Source organism: Haliotis rufescens (assembly GCF_023055435.1). Taxonomy (NCBI): domain Eukaryota; kingdom Metazoa; phylum Mollusca; class Gastropoda; order Lepetellida; family Haliotidae; genus Haliotis; species Haliotis rufescens. The sequence goes on along the minus strand of NW_025963835.1, from coordinate 26,537,934 downwards.
CTCGCACTCCGACTCTCTCTCCGACACACCTAATTTGCAACAAAATGCTGAAATCACTCATTAATCAGTCTCGTTAATCTGACAGTGATCAGCGTACTCTGTGGTCATCTGCCAGCGAGTACACAGACCCGTGTTTTGATGCAAGACGAGTCGGCGAGTAGCTGCATATTTCAATGGCTGCAGAGATAAACTTGCTTAACAATAAACAATTAATTTTTTAAATACACAAAACAGGATTAATCACATGCCTAGTATACCTCAATCTCATTAAAATCGGATACAAGTTCTCGCTACCGCTTAAGACATCCCATTACAGGTCACGTCAGAACGACCTTTCGCTAACTTTGACCGACCAATGAAATTATTGACAGGATGTCCAATTTTCGATCACGAACGTTGATACTACCTAATTTCGTGTATCCGACATACTCGTTAATCTGACATGATCATATGCAACTAACATTGTCGGATTAATGGGACTTGACTGCATATAAGTACAATAATCTTGAATGTGACATCAAACCACATTTCACCTCACCTCACTGTTACACAAGGAAAAAAATGACATATTGGATTCTCAAATAAAACATATACAAACACTGACATTGAAACCTCTGTTGAGGTCAACATCATCTTTTTGATGTGTAGTGATCTAATCTTCAAAGATTTGTGGATCTAATTTTATCTGCTAACTGTGGAGGGAGTGCCCCTCTACTTAACAGCCAGTACTTTTGCATTACATATAAAACAAATGACAAGAATAAAGATTGAAACTCTTCCCCTTTCAAGCCCCAGAATCTGTTGAATTGAGACATGTTTAAGTACACACAAGATCTTTGGGCAATTAACCATCTGTCTGGTCCGAAACAGACGAAAATAGTCCCGTTTATTTTCGTGGATCACTTTCTGCTGATCCTTCTGTTCCTCAGGTCTGTTATTAAATCCGTGTGTGTTTACGTCAATACCATCAGCAGGTGCGGGACGAGGAGGGGGATGTGACCATGTAATTACCCTCACAGTTAGACAGGATTACTTACAGTTGAAACAATTAACCCCTGCCACGGAGAGTTTAGAAACTGCCACAGATTGGAAAGTCTGGACATTCTAAATGAGTTCATTAGGTACTGAAAATGAGCCAGCTGTGAATCACCATTCAGAGCATAGTTCATAGTTCAGCTACAGCCATGTTCATTTGCTAGTTGCTTGTTGTCAGTCTGAAAGATTTAATACAATATCCATGAAAGTAGCATGTTTTCTTCCAACTTCTGAATGCCTGGAGCGTCCGGCCAGAAAACAAAGGTTTGTTGTTTTGATCCAGGCCGCATCATACCAAAAGATGTTAAAAGATGGTACTTGTTGTTACCCTGCCTGTGCTTTGCATTAAAGGGACAACTACTGGTTGGCTTGGAGTCAGTACACTGAATGTGAGTGGGGTATTCATGTTAAAACTGCGGCATGGTATCAGTGGGCTCGAACTATAAAATCGGCATTAGTCTGGACTAGTACAAGCACACACACGCGCGCACGCACGCACACACACACACACACGCACGCATGCACACTCACACACTAGGGCTGGGACAAGTCCAAATTGACTACCCAAGTACCCGCTAGTTGGTTTCCAGTTGGCCTAAAATTCAATATAGGTGATCGGAAAAAAATATTTTAAAAATCGATTTCCAGATTAATACTGCTACTAATTAATGAAAACCAAACAAGTTTTAAGATGGCAAGGTACTGAAAGATACTTGATCGGGCTTTTTAAAGATTAAAGATTATTATATGTGTCATTCACTATTTCTTATAAACAACAGTGATGAAAGTTGTTTTTTTATTTCACCTATTTGAAAAACAGTCGGTCCAAAAGAAAATCGTCAAAAGTCATTATATTTTTTTTCTAATTTCAGGTGTCTTTTGTGTCTGTCGGTCTTGAAAACTAAATGAAAAACTAGCACCATCCAAGCAGAGAGTGGAATGCCAAGAAATGATTTCACATATTGTACCCATTTTGTGACTCAATGTTTGCGTGTTGAGTTGAATCTTTAGCCACTAGGCGACCAATGAGTGAGCATCATGATGTGTGATTATGCTCACAGAAGTAGTGATCGTGAGAAAATCTTTCTGATCTTTCTGGGCGCTGATTTTGAGACTATAGATAGTGGGATTTCGGCAAATATCATTTCTTCCCTTCGGTTATTGGTTTGTTTAGTTGTACGTTGCTGTCTTGTCACATGTTTCTATCATGATATAACATTTATACCATGTTTTCCTATAATAATTAAGTACTTCTCCGATGTTCCTTCCCTTCGGTTATTGGTTTGTTTAGTTGTACCTTGCCGTCTTGTCACATGTTTCTATCATGATATAACATTTATACCATGTTTTCCTATAATAATAAAGTACTTCTCCGATGTTCCTTCCCTTCGGTTATTGGATTGTTTAGTTGTACCTTGCTGTCTTGTCACATGTTTCTATCATGATATAACATTTATACTAAGTTTTCCTATAATAATTAAGTACTTCTCCGATGTTCCTTCCCTTCGGTTATTGGATTGTTTAGTTGTACCTTGCTGTCTTGTCACATATTTCTATCATGATGTAACATTTATACCATGTTTTCCTATAATAATTAAGTACTTCTCCGATGTTCCTTCCCTTCGGTTATTGGTTTGTTTAGTTGTACCTTGCTGTCTTGTCACATGTTTCTATCATGATATAACATTTATACTAAGTTTTCCTATAATAATTAAGTACTTCTCCGATGTTCCTTCCCTTCGGTTATTGGATTGTTTAGTTGTACCTTGCTGTCTTGTCACATGTTTCTATCATGATATGACATTTATGCCATGTTTTCCTATAATAATTAAGTACTTCCCCTGTGTTCCTTCCCTTCGGTTATTGGATTGTTTAGTTGTACCTTGCTGTCTTGTCACATATTTCTATCATGATATAACATTTATACCATGTTTTCCTATGAAAATTAAGTACTTCCCCTGTGTTCCTTCCCTTCGGTTATTGGATTGTTTAGTTGTACCTTGCTGTCTTGTCACATGTTTCTATCATGATATAATATTTATACCATGTTTTCCTATAATAATTAAGTACTTCTCCGATGTTCCTTCCCTTCGGTTATTGGATTGTTTAGTTGTACCTTGCTGTCTTGTCACATGTTTCTATCATGATGTAACATTTTTACCATGTTTTCCTATAATAATTAAGTACTTCCCCTGTGTTCCTTCCCTTCGGTTATTGGATTGTTTAGTTGTACCTTGCTGTCTTGTCACATATTTCTATCATGATATAACATTTATACCATGTTTTCCTATAATAATTAAGTACTTCCCTTGTGTTCCTTCCCTTGGGTTATTGGATTGTTTAGTTGTACCTTGCTGTCTTGTCACATATTTCTATCATGATATAACATTTATACCATGTTTTCCTATAATAATTAAGTACTTCCCCTGTGTTCCTTCCCTTGGGTTATTGGATTGTTTAGTTGTACCTTGCTGTCTTGTCACATATTTCTATCATGATATAACATTTATACCATGTTTTCCTATAATAATTAAGTACTTCCCCTGTGTTCCTTCCCTTCGGTTATTGGATTGTTTAGTTGTACCTTGCTGTCTTGTCACATATTTCTATCATGATATAACATTTATACCATGTTTTCCTATAATAATTAAGTACTTCCCCTGTGTTCCTTCCCTTCGGTTATTGGATTGTTTAGTTGTACCTTGCTGTCTTGTCACATATTTCTATCATGATATAACATTTATACCATGTTTTCCTATAATAATTAAGTACTTCCCTTGTGTTCCTTCCCTTGGGTTATTGGATTGTTTAGTTGTACCTTGCTGTCTTTTCACATATTTCTATCATGATATAACATTTATACCATGTTTTCCTATAATAATTAAGTACTTCCCCTGTGTTCCTTCCCTTCGGTTATTGGATTGTTTAGTTGTACCTTGCTGTTTTGTCACATATTTCTATCATGATATAACATTTATACTAAGTTTTCCTATAATAATTAGATCCACATCAAGTGCTTTTATGAGTTATCATGATGTATAAATATTACACCATGATAACTCATAAAAGCACTTGATGTGGATCTAATTATTATAGGAAAACTTAGTATAAATGTTATATCATGATATTTCACTCATTCCTTCAATATATTATTCAATTTGGTGATTAAATTATGATTGAAAAGTATGGTTAATTCCTGTCTAAAAATTAACACCAAAATATACAAGCAAAAATGTTCGAAGTATAAACATTTTTATAGACTTATTTCAATATTTCGACTTATCCGACGTTCGACACAACCAAAATTGATGCATAAAGAAGAAATATGCAGGGGTAACCTTTACTTGGAGTCAGCCATAAGTTCGACACATCAGTGTTTGACTGTAAGCCTCTTTTGAAACAGTACTTTTTAAATTTTCAATTGTCCAATATTCAGCAAGTTTAATGTAGTCTCATTATTCATATGGCCTTGGACTTGCCTGTGTCAATTTCAGCAAGACAGTGTCTATTTTTGGTCAATTAGTAATATTGTGTACAATAGGATAGTCACAAAAATATATCTAAAAAGTGTCATGTTTAGTATGAGAACACATCAGTGAATCGGTGTAGCTTTTGCATGATAATGACAAACCAACTGATGGTGATTCCACAGAAATAACCTTCACATACACACAATGTAAATCTTTTCACAATCAGCATCGTTACAAGTCCAATACTACACAAAGCGCTGAATACTCTGTTGTATGTTGGTGTTGACAATTTCGGTAAGGTAAAGACGCACCAATGGATCCCACACTCTATTAAGGGCTATTGTGGCTGAACGAAAAGGGAAGTATGGGTCTATTAACATCCTTTGAAATGACCTGCTACAAGAAGCTGGCCCATTATGGGCTGAAGCTAAATGCTGTCATTTACCCTGCAGATATACAGGAAATGTCAACGGGACCCATTACCTGAAGAATGGTACCGTTGGCGCCAAGGCAACACAGCAAAGGGCAGCTCTCAGACACTGGCAACGTGTAGCCATGTTTGCTTACAGTCTTGTATTTTGACCTTTACATCTGAAAAATGTAAACAGTCATTTAAGAGATTTTTCATGCTGTGGATGAATATCATTGAAAAAACATTTTTGATATTGTGTTTAATCAGAATAGTAATATTTCAAGACAATTTTTTTTTAAATATTTGTATTCATTTTTAAAATTTGAAAACAAAATCATTATATGAGTTACATCCATTAGGTTTTTGTTGTTTTTTTAATAGGAAAATTATAGAAATGTTTTTGTGTACTTGTTTTTTAGAGGAAATTTCAGAGAAACAAGGTGAAGTATTCTGCTATACTTCCTTAAAAAATTACTCTCTTGGGGGAAATTAGAAATTGAAATCTTTGTTTGAAATGGGGGATATATCTGGTGAAATAAACTAAATATGTCATAAGGTATTCGTTTGGGCATTCCAGTTACATGTTTACGAATGATATAGTCAAATCCTTCATATTCCTGGGCCTGCTATACTCCCATACTTTAACAGAGACATACAATAGTCTTAGCACTAAGACCATCATAACTCCCATACTTTAACAGAGACATACAATAGTCTTAGCACTAAGACCATCGTAACTCCCATACTTTAACAGAGACATACAATAGTCTTAGCACTAAGACCATCGTAACTCCCATACTTTAACAGAGACATACAATAGTCTTAGCACTAAGACCATCGTAACTCCCATACTTTAACAGAGACATACAATAGTCTTAGCACTAAGACAATCGTAACTCCCATACTTTAACAGAGACATACAATAGTCTTAGCACTAAGACCATCGTAACTCCCATACTTTAACAGAGACATACAATAGTCTTAGCACTAAGGCCATCATAACTCCCATACTTTAACAGAGACATACAATAGTCTTAGCACTAAGGCCATCATAACTCCCATACTTTAACAGAGACATACAATAGTCTTAGCACTCAGACCGTCGTAACTTCCATACTTTAACATTGATGTACAAGTCTTAATGCTTAGACCATCGTAACTTCATTACTTTAACATAGATGTACAAGTCTTACCGCTAAGACCATCGTAACTCCCATACTTTAACAGAGACATACAATAGTCTTAGCACTAAGGCCATCATAACTCCCATACTTTAACAGAGACATACAATAGTCTTAGCACTAAGACCATCGTAACTCCCATACTTTGACAGAGACATACAATAGTCTTAGCACTAAGGCCATCATAACTCCCATACTTTAACAGAGACATACAATAGTCTTAGCACTAAGACCATCGTAACTCCCATACTTTAACAGAAACATACAATAGTCTAAGCACTCAGACCGTCGTAACTTCCATACTTCAACATTGATGTATAAGTCTTAACGCTAAGACCATCGTAACTTCATTACTTTAACATAGATGTACAAGTCTTACCGCTAAGACCATCGTAACTCCCATACTTTAACATAGACGTACAACAGTCTTAGCACCCAGACCGTCGTAACTTCCATATACTTTGACATAAATGTACAAGTCTTAACGCTAAGACCATCATAACTCCCATACTTTAACATAGGCTGAGATAGCCTTAGCACTAACACAATACTTTAACTTAGATGTACAATAGTCTCAGGGCTGAGACCATCGTAACTCCAGTACTTGAACATAGTATACTGCATCCAACGTAATAAGCACCCCACTCTAATAAACGCCCACCGCGATATTTGCTTATATATCGGCTAGTGAACAATCCCAATTAGCACCCCTTCCAATTGATCAATGTACACAAGACTTATTTATTTGCGTATGTGTTATATGTACCCTTAATTATGGGCAATTAAATTCTGGAAAAATATATCTGTCACACATAAACATTTCAGGCTGTCAGCATAAACCACAAAATTTATCTTTGTACTCGTTTTTTTTCACCAAAATAATATTCTAATATGAGCCCCCTATTCCTAATTTTGAGAGCACCCTGGGTGTTTATTATGTCGAATACGGTAATCATTTACTGTAAGATTAATTCATATCCCTACATATCTTATCTTGTTAGAAGACTCTTATAATGTTTCTATTTTTGTCAGCACCATACCTGTGCTTGTGGGTTTCACTAACGTGGTAAATATCTATCTATTACTGAAGGATTGAAAGTATATCACATTAAGAATTAAGAAATATAATTTTGCACTCACGGATACTTTTATTATGTATTTAGTCATAATCAAGTCATTAGGAACTTTTACATTTTTTATATCTTTATCAAAACAGCACAACTATATCATTACATTACTTGCATCTCAGAAGTCTGACAGTTTCAACCTACACTCCCCCACTGATCCCCCAGACATTGGCCCTTACAAGGAGTGTCAGCCTATCTAGTATTTAGCCCACGTGAATAAAACATTTACACAGAGCTTTTAGTCTGTCACCTATCAGCCTGACTCGTACTCCCCTGGGAAACTACATGATGAAGGGAGGTGCAGCCCTCCTGCTGTCAGCCAGTCGAGGGTGTTGCGATCAGGAGGGGTCCCTCTCATGGTGTAAATATGGGTGTCACAATTCACATCCTCCAAATCTCCAGGGTTCACGTTTCGATAAACTTACACTAACCCCTGGATCAATTTCCGTAGTTTTTGCAGTTTTGAATTACCCGCCCTTGATTTCAAGTTGCCAATTGATTGGCTACGCTACTAGGTCTAACGTACCAATCAGAATGCGAGTTACAAAATAGTCTTAATGTTTAGTTGCCCAGTCCTATTGATTATGATCGATTCTGCCAGAAATTAAACACGCTAACGAAAGCGATCAAAATTTTTTTGATGGTAAGGATGTCTCCATGTCCCTTAAAACTGGCTTTGGTTTCCAGGTAATAAGAGTTACCTCCCTTACCCTTATGTTGACCTTTGATAGGTCATGAAATGATAATGAAAACGAAGGGCAGGTAATCTGAGATCACAAGAACCAAGGGAATGAATCCATGGGTTGGTGTGAGTTTACCAAAATGTGAGCCCTGGAGATCTAGAGGATGCATAATTCAGGACTTACGGTACTTGCATCGTGTCAGTTTTGATCCAAGTTCCTCTACTTAGTAGCTGTCCTTTGTTTGTTGTTTAATGCCGCACTCGGCAATATTCCACCTATAAATAGTCAAGTCTTGATTGAGTGATTGACATCATGAGCAACTATCTACGCAGTTGGCATACTATAACCAGGGTATTTTGGAAAAAGGTTTTTTTAATATTTACTTAAAATATAGTTTACTAAATTAAGCTTTTGGGTAAAAATATGGATGCATATGAGAGAAGTGACCGCACAGGGTGAGGGCATAACCCCCAGGGCAAATGATTATGGATTTTGCTTTTATTAGTCATTAGTGTGAGATTAGTAGAATACGGTCTTGCAATAGAAATGTCAGAAGAGAGATAGATGGATGGAACAAAATTGTTAGATTAGTGGTGGTCAAATATTTATGAATACTACTGCTTGACTGGTATGTCTAAATAACAGGATTAAGTATCTTTTCGGCGCCTTCCAGTCTGGCAGAAGTAGTTGAGGGAATTTGATAATATGAGTATGTCCAAGTTGACCAATGACTTACCTACATCCTTACCTGTGGCACCTGATGACTCTCCTATAGTCACACCTGTGGCACCTAATGACTCACCTATAGTCATACCTGTGGTACCTGATGACTCACCTATAGTCACACCTGTGGTACCTGATGACTCACCTATAGTCATACCTGTGGTACCTGATGACTCACCTGTAGTCATACCTGTGGCACTTGAGTACTCACCTATAGTGACATCTGTATGTAAGCAAGCAGCCTCATCAATTTGACCTGGCAAAACATCATTGCCAACTTCCAATCCACCTGAAGAATTAATTCTCAACTCACCTGTGTGTACACCTGCTTGGTAACATCTACTATCATCCATGGACTCACCTGACACATCACCTGTCAAGGCTGTCCCATGTACACCTACCACACCTATCTCACTACCTATGTCATCGTCTCCAGGTAAGGTGTGAGTGAGCATGTCACTAGACAATCTCAAGTTGACACCTTCCCCAGCATCAATATGCACTGAAGGGCTATCAACAGGTGAGCATCCCTGTGACAACAAGTCACCCTGTGTACTGACATCTAAACAAGACTCAATGGTATCACCTGGTATACCTGTGTGTATATCAGAACCTATACATGTCATATCATCCTTGTCATCTACATGTGTATAGATACCCTTGACATCTAACTCCTGAGTCCCGTCAATGTCATTCTGGAATGTCACCCTATTTGGGGAAACACCCCGTTGTCCATATGAAATTAACCTATTGTCTCGCGCATTCTCTGCTGCCGTTAAGGTCGAAATCTGACCCTTCAAGTCCTCTATGACCGACACAAGCTTATCAGTCGAGGGAGCAGCACTACCAAAAATAAGGACAAATTAGACAACAGTTTTGCAGCTTTAGCAAGGGCTTTTTCCCTAAGTCAGTTTTCTCTTGAGAAATTCAATGGAAGTGATCCAGAAATTGCAAGTTCATGGTTAAGCAGATATGAGAAATTTAATTCTTTACATAATTATTCAGAAGAATGGACAAAGACAGCATTTAGTTTATGGTTAGACAAAAATGCTTTAAAGTGGCATGAAGCTCAAGACTTTAGTGACAATTCCTGGAATGAGGTGAAGACAGCTCTCCTTGCAAGGTACAAACTAAATTCAGCAAAAAGATATGAAAGACTAGACAAGCTTTATAATAGGAAACAGAAACAGTCTGAGGATTTTGAGGACTTTCTTCAAGAATTGCAATATGAAGCAAAACGTCTTGATAGACTGGATGACAACTTTCTCATGGATGCCGTCATTAGGAATTCTCAACCTCACATTAAACAGTTCATTTTGACAAGATTGCATGAGACCAAGGATCAAGTCCTGGAAAGTGCGAGAATAGCAGATGCTGCATTTGGACTGGCCACATCAGAGAATGACAGACTTGTGTCTGTTATAGAGGAGCTCGTTGGACAAGTATCCTTATTGACCAGTGCAGAAAATACTCGAACAGGAGGGAACTTTTCATATGAGCATCAGGATGACTCTATGTACAGAAAGCAGTACATTAAATCTGCGACTGAGTGTACTGATGACCAACAACCAGTGAAGAATGTGACACAAACATTCCATCAACATAACAGAAGTGGTTGTGCATCAACACATGTTAATATCAGGGACATGAGTGACAATGATGTGCCTTGTGGACAAAACTGGAGCCCTACTCCAAGGAATATGAACATGGAGGAGCATAGGGTGTCACAACCACAATTATGGAACATTTGTGGACAATGAGGTAGGACACATTTAAGTATGTCTGAGAGTCTTGTGAGATCTATGCAATGTTTTCAATGCTGTAGGATAGGACACCTAAGCAGATTCTACTTTTCTAATTAAGCCAAACATATGCAAGGGTTAACAGGGGCAGTGCTACATGTGGATTTGAGCCTGCCGCCAATATAGCAAATATTGATTTTGATAATGTTGATATCATAGGCCACTCTTTTACAATGAGAAATAATACAGAACCGGATCATAGAAATGATAAGTGATTTGAGCGAGATTGTTGTTTTGACTTGTAGTGTGGGCTTATCTCACAGCAGTATTAGGGTTAAGATATCTGGAAAGACTTACAGTGCCCTATGGGACTCAGGTGAAACTTTGAGCTGTATGAATTCAAATGTATTCTCATCTATTGGAGGTGAGAGTAGTTTTCCTATAACGAAATGAGGTGCAAGGTCATTGGTCGGTGCAGAAGGAAAAAATGTGTTTAAATGTATCTAAAATTCCTCTTACAGTTGGTCAGCTATGTGTTGTACAGGACTTTGAGGTCTTTTAGCCTTATCAATTGATGTGTTGTTAGGCTTAGATTTCTTGAGAAGCCAGAAGCTAAAATTGATATTAGCCATAATAGGTTGACTTTGTAGGATGGACTTACAGAGACAAATTTCATTGCCTATTCAGATTAATTCCAACCTTGTTACATGTATATGTGATGTGGTACTGCCACCACACGATGAAACTTTGTTGCCGGTGTACGTTAATGACCCAGATATAAAGTTAGGCGTTGTTGATCCAATTGAGTCTATTGCAGAATGGTTACATGTGTGAGGTGCTAGATATCTCACTTCATCTGTCAATCAAGTACCATTGTTTAGGCTGATAAACCCTGCTAGTTCAGATATTAAGTTGGCGATAGGTGTCATTGAAGAAGTCGATATTGCCGATGTGTATGGAGAGTAAGGAGACACTGACACCACACATACCACGCCTATCACCACAGGTGACAAAGCATTCAACCATGTTGATATTGACGGGAATCAATCATTAGGTGACAGGAATAAGGATATCCAAATATGAAATGGAAGTTGATAAGTCGTAGAGGAATGCGATTCCAAGTCTGGGTGTCTCGAAAAGAGAAGGTCCTAAGTGAGTTTCTCAATTCAGAAATTGTGGAGGATTTCCATGTCAGAAGAACAATGACAGGGAAAGTGAAGAAAGAAAACAACAAAAAGTAAACAATAGAACTGCACGTAAGGAAGTGTGACAATCATATAGGTATATGATATACGGAGGATATGTAGATCCAAGGTTATAATTACAAGTTGGTTTTAGTCCCAAGTTATAGTGTCATGTGTCAAAGCAAATGGGTACCCAGATAAGAAATCAAGGATGATAATGAAAAGTCGTAGAGGTAACATGCCTACGCAGATATGAAATGATGAACAACGTCGTAGAGGTAACATGCCTACGCAGATATGAGATGATGAACAATGTCGTAGAGGTAACATGCCTACGTAGATATGAAATGATAGTAAGTCGTAGAGGTCACATGCCTACGCTGTCAAGCCGTGGAGGAGACATGCCCACGTAGTAATAATGTCGACAGGGACGTAGAGGAGACATGCCTACGTTATTTGAATATAAACACATAGATGAGGAAATGCCTATGCTGTTTCAAAGCTTGAAAGATCAAGTCTAGAGATGCCTGACAGTCTCTAGTGGTGAGGTAGATATGTTTCTACCTCAAGTTGCTGAGTATATTGAGGACAGTCGAAAGACTAACGATGAATTCACTCGGGACGAAGGACAGAGGGTCGATTTGTCTCGTAGCCTGGGTGAAGACCTATAAATCGGTCGTGGGATGTAGATGATTGGCCAATCATATTTGTACAGAAGAGTTTTGCCTAGTCAGAAGGCTGTTGTATACCTCCTGTTGAGGAGAGGAAATGTTTCAAGAGAGTACAGACGGAATATTAAAGAGGTTTTGTTTTTTTATGAGTTGAGATGCTGACACAGACAAAGACACAACAATAGGAGTGAAAAGGGAAATACGGTTATATATATCTGCGATTGAAGATGTAAGAAATCAGAAGTTGTTTAAAAACAAGGCCGTTTTAACTTCAAAATATTCAACTGACCCACAAGTACAACATATTATTGATACATGAACTGGAACTGTATGAACATAAGCGCTGTGTTCTGCGGTCAACTTAATGTTGCTAGACATTATTTATGGGAGAGTAATATGTTGTATGGTACATTGGTGACGATCAATTGGGATTGTTGTTTATTGTTTTCACTTAGGGAAGATATGGCTTCATAGGGATAACAGAGTAGGAATTGAGATTAGATTTAAAATCTGAGAGATTACTTGTATATTTGCGTTCTAAAGGACCTTAGGCTTCGCACTTAAAGCTATGATGACACTACTCATGATGTGGAACCCATTGACGACATGCATTCCGGATATCTATCTCTGGGGTAATACCTTCAGATATATGGGACGACTTAACATACGAACAGACATGGTATCATATATTCACTACTTAATTGCCAAAGATCTCTAACTACCCGAGATCTGCTTAGAGATACTTCTCTTCAGGCAAATCATACATCCTGTGATGAGAATATGAGGGCTGTATTGAATTTTACTTATCGCATACATGACGACACTTTCGAAAACAAGTTAGAAGGGGTTACTTTGATCAGGAACATTATTCTTCAAGGTCAAATTGTTGATTCTCAGACTCGCTCCAAGAGAGCATTGCTACCTATTATTGGTGAATTCTCACACAATTTATTCGTTACCGCCGTGACATGACGTGAACATAATACGACAACATATCAATATCTTATCAAATAGAATGAGAGCGGAAGAAGCAGCTTTTTATGTGTCACAGGATTACATGGGTTTGTACATGTCTAAGGCCAATGACAGAATGGACGGTTTGAAGCAAGGTGTAATTGCATAATGAATTGACTGAACTGATAAAGGTAGAGGATGCTAAGATATGATGGTTTCAGGCCATGTATGCATATTGGATACAACTTGTTGCAAAGGAATTACATTTTGCTACTATGGTTGAAAGAAAGATTAATCAGTTGAGCACAGGATTATATAAGTTATTACAAAATGTACTATCACCCGAGTTGATACCTTTCCGACACTTAAGGCGGACTCTATCAAAAATAAGGAGAGCATTGAAATGTCACAGTTTTAGAAATTTAAGTGATCTCAGACATACTAGTGTCCTCTTGTATAAATGTTGATGTTATACTGTATTCAAGATGTTACTTTTACTACATGTTTTATGTTTTTGTGCTGACCTATATGCATTTATTTATAATATATATGAATGGGTACACCTACCATATGAGAAAAACATATGTTGAATTTCATGAGAGAAAATCTATCCGTTATATGTTACCAGGATGTTGTATATGGTGCATTGTATTGCACCTCAGGAGCTGATAGATTGCATGTGCGATTACTGCCCAATGAGACATTTGACAATATTCTATATAGGTGCATGTCCAGTGACTTTATGATAAGTTGATGTTGTTTTGATATTCAAAAAAACAAACTATTGTGATTGTTGAGTCAGGTGAGATGTTGTTTGTTTACTGTGTATAGATGCTGAAGCTAAATTTCAACATTTACTTGAGAAATTATAAGAACAAACTGTTGTAATCTTCAGTTAAAGAGGACTTCATGGAGTGTAATACATGAATTTACAGTTATTTCCTAATTGATTTACAAATGACTGAATCTTTGGACAATTAACCCTTTTTGAACATCAGAGATTGGACTGTCAAAGATTTCACTGTCATACATGTAGGAATGAGCAACCTGATTCTATAAGATGATGGAGAGAATCATTTCTTAATAAACTTCCAGGACATTTTTGATCATTTGATATGGAGAACTTTTCCCATTGGATCGAGACCATAAGAGTCAGAGTAAGTTGAATATGTTCTATAACATACGGACATGGAACATGTTGATGATACAGAATAGTAAGACTATATATTGGATACGTAGAACTCTGAAACTGATCATCAGTTGGTTATTGGTGTTGTGATACTATTGTGATTTTTGCCTGAAGGAAAATGCTCATATGTCTTTAAATATAAGATCGAAATGTTAAGAAAATGTTTTTATTACCAATCTGCATCTACTGAAAAAGTGTAAATTTTACAAAGAAGAATTGTTTGATTATGCCTTTATAAGTCTTGGCATGTTATTATTCTCAGATAGGTACTACCCAAGACAGATCCTATCTGAGACATTATCTTGTAAAAATTTAATTGTATTGATTTTTCTGGTCCTCAGATGCATACACACACAAGTTGTTACATATTGATATTGTACTATTGTATTTACATTTCATATTCTGTTATCATTGGTCAATCGCATGGGACATGCTCTACAACGGGAAGGGCATGTATAACCAGGGTATTTTGGAAAAAGGGTTTTTTAATATTTACTTAAAATATAGTTTACTAAATTAAGCTTTTGGGTAAAAATATGGATGCATATGAGAGAAGTGACCGCACAGGGTGAGGGCATAACCCCCAGGGCAAATGATTATGGATTTTGCTTTTATTAGTCATTAGTGTGAGATTAGTAGAATACGGTCTTGCAATAGAAATGTCAGAAGAGAGATAGATGGATGGAACAAAATTGTTAGATTAGTGGTGGTCAAATATTTATGAATACTACTGCTTGACTGGTATGTCTAAATAACAGGATTAAGTATCTTTTCGGCGCCTTCCAGTCTGGCAGAAGTAGTTGAGGGAATTTGATAATATGAGTATGTCCAAGTTGACCAATGACTTAAAGAAGT
Organism: Haliotis rufescens; assembly: GCF_023055435.1. Classification (NCBI taxonomy): domain Eukaryota; kingdom Metazoa; phylum Mollusca; class Gastropoda; order Lepetellida; family Haliotidae; genus Haliotis; species Haliotis rufescens. Next base: position 26,522,708 of record NW_025963835.1, on the reverse strand, counting down.
AATCAAATTGGTTAGTTCGAAAAGCTTGATGGTAAAACTAATTACTATGGAAGTTGGGGAATGACCATTATGACTCATTTCTCATGATGTCAAATGTGATTTTGGAGGGAGGAGCTAAAATTATCATCGATAGTATTTTGTTAGTTGTCCGAGAGTGGGGCGGGGAGTCGGGAGCATACAGCTGAACAGAACGGTTCACTGTGGTTTTGGGATCCCGAGTCAGAAAAGAAGTAGAGTTAACGTTCATCAGAAAAACCATCAGGCTCTTCAACCATCATCTAGGTATGTGTTGTATTTATATCAGGCAACAACAAGAACATAGCTGAGGACCATGTGTGCATATTTATGATTAATTCTATCATAAATAAAAAGGACTGGAGCAAACCATCTGACTTGTGATTTTGAGAGAGCTACATCATCCCTAGAACCAAGGAGTGGTACAAGTGACCATAGGTAGAAGGGTAAAGTACCTGGAACCTAAGGTTACATAACAGTGGTATGCATCAACCAAGTCACGAGCCTGACCTCCCAACCCCATGAATCGCCTCTTATGACAAGGATGGATATCTGAAGACCAATTATAAACCTGATGTTCACGGGGGTACTTTGTAGGTGAATATGCTGGACGCCCTCATTGACTACCCACTCTCCCATAGTGAGGAGCAGATCACATACTAGAATACTATTATTACTATTCTTATTATCATTTTTTTATATCATCATCATCATCATCACATCATCATCATCATCATCACCATCATCATCATCATCATCACCACCACCATCATCATCATCATCATCATTATTATTATTATTATTATTATTATTATTATTATTATTATTATTAAGACCTGTCACCTTTCACTACACAACTTAAAAAAATAAGTTTGGTCTTCATTATTATCATTAACCTGTTCAGCTTGAAATGTCATATATCTTCGAGATAACTGATGATTTTAAAATGGTGCCCTTTAACAAAGCTTCAGTCAATAGACGTGATGCAAAGTTGTGACAGATTGTCCTTTCTGCAGCTGAGAGTGTGTGTGTGGGAGGGGGCGTAATAAGACAACTTGATGGGAAGGAGCTAATGCCTGACATCCAGGAGCCACAGATGTTTGCATTTAATACTCATGAGTACAGAGGGGCCGCCAACCAGCCGTGGATCACACTGGGGTCAAATTGGGATTGAAACCCACGATTATCCAATCCTAACACGGATGAGGGACACATCGCTACACAGTGGCTTGAGAGACCTTGAAAAAGACCTTCAAGAAATTCCGCAGTGAAAGCAAGACAAGTGACGGTTATGAAATATTCAAACAGAGAGAGTGTTTCAGTTTATTAGCGTCAAGTCTGTGCATGTATTTATCACATTAAACTTGCTAATCTGAAAAAGCTGTTGAGAGCAACTCAGACATGCATCTTTATGGTAATATAATGGAGTGTGATGATGGGGGTCCCTGGTTCAGAATGTTTTAAACATCGGACAGATGAACTGACGTGCTTAGGGACAGACTGTTATATATTACTCAACAGATGATAAGGACTACCCGATTCTTTCATATTGCTGTAGATAATCTGTGATGGTGGTCCCTGACATGCCGAGGGACAGACTGTTATATATTACTCAACAGATGATAAGGACTACCCGATTCTTTCATATTGCTGTAGATAATTTGTTATGGTGGTCCCTAACAAGCTGAGGGACAGACTGTTATATATTACTCAACAGACGATAAGGACAACCCAATTCTTTCATATTGCTGTAGATAATCTGTGATGGTGGCCCCTGACATGCCGAGGGACAGACTGTTATATATTACTCAACAGACAATAAGGACAACCCGATTCTTTCATATTACTGTAGTTAATCTGTGATGGTGGCCCCTGACGTGCGGAGGGACAGACTGTTATATATTACTCAACAGATGATAAGGACTACCCGATTCTTTCATATTGCTGTACATAATCTGTTATGGTGGCCCCTGACATGCCGAGGGACAGACTGTTATATATTACTCAACAGACGATAAGGACTACCCGATTCTTTCATATTGCTGTACATAATCTGTTATGGTGGCCCCTGACATGCCGAGGGACAGACTGTTATATATTACTCAACAGACGATAAGGACTACCCGATTCTTTCATATTGCTGTAGATAATCTGTTATGGTGGTCCCTAACTAGCTGAGGGACAGACTGTTATATATTACTCAACAGACGATAAGGACAACCCGATTCTTTCATATTACTGTAGTTAATCTGTGATGGTGGCCCCTGACGTGCAGAGGGACAGACTGTTATATATTACTCAACAGACGATAAGGACTACCCGATTCTTTCATATTGCTGTAGATAATCTGTGATGGTGGTCTCTGACATGCTGAGGGACAGACTGTTATATATTACTCAAAAGACGATAAGGACTACCCGATTCTTTCATATTGCTGTAGTGATCTGTGATAGTGGTCCTTAACTTCTTTTGAGTAATATAAAAGTACAGTGAGAAAAGTAGTTATCCAGCTTGATAATGATGTAAGAATCTACATCAAAATGTTTTTTTATGCAATAACTTATGCAATAAATGCAATAAAACAGAAGTTGTTATCCATTATGTACATTTCTTACTTACTCGCCAATCTAATGCCAATCAAACAGCTAGAAAGTACAGTGTATTCTTGCTGAGTAGAAACATTTAAAGCGGAAGAAACTCTTATGTAGATACTTTCCTTTGGTCCTGGCAAGCTTTCTATATGATTATCATTATTTTATATCTGATAAGTGGAGTCCTAAGTAGAAAACCTGTTATCCAGAAACATTTCCTTGGTCACCAGAGACATGTTAAAAGGAAACTTTGACTTGATAGGTGGAATAGCAGTCAGTGTGGTTGTACGCACACTACTGACTAAGGCGTCAATACTCAGTTGGGTAAGTTACAGACAACTGGAAGTGCTAATCCCCACCAGACACTAACTGCCCTGAACACTCAATGTCATTTAGACAGTGGTAAATTGTAACAAATGTTATATTTGGGATAACACTTTCTTAGTAAAGTACAGATACTCGTACTTTTTGGGTTGAGTCCCATCCGGTAGATTCTCTAATAATTTGTGAAAGTCCATGAACCATTTGCAAATATTCGATTTTTGGATTATTCTCTCGAAGTATATCTATATTAAAATCTCCTGCAATTACAGTGTACATATTCATATCAACTCCGTTTCCTATTGATTGATCAATTAGTTCCCAATACGCTCTTATCTGCACGATAAACAATACCAATTAAATAATCACGAGCTTTGCATTTAACATGTACCCATATCGCCTCTAGACCAACTATAAGAAGCTGATCCATATATTTGACATACATATTACCTCTGACGTAAATAGCTACGCCATCCCCTCGAGTTGACGAGTCTTTCCTAAATGGAACCTGGCACCCAGGAATAATTATGTCGCTGTCGTGTATACACGTGTGTAACCATGTTTCAGATATGCAGATTACATCATAACGTCTAAGTTCAACTTCAAGGACATCTAGTTTGTCTTTAATACTACGAACATTTAGATAAATAATATTTAAATCTGTGATTATTAAGGGGCTTATTATTCCGGGATTAAGATATACATATCCACAGCAGAGGTACAGTATTGAAAGGAAAATTGAAATATGAATTATATAAGCAGAGAGACTTAAAAAAATGTATGAAGATTATAAATTTTGATTCGTGTTTAGTATGAAGATACACTGCAAAGGAGCCCCCCGCTTGCCTGCATTGTGCTACATCAGCTGCCATTGAATAAACTGAGTTTGCAGGAAAGCAGTAGGCTCCAACAAATTCAAGCGTACAAGTATCATAAAATACACATTAGCGCCAGCTTGGCGTATGAACATAATAAAGTCAAATGGCAATTCTTTTTGTTGAAGTGAACATTAAATAGCAAAAATGAACAAACAAATAAAAAGCAAAATTGAGAATGAGATAATTACCATTACCTCAGATGAGAAAATAAATCTGAAAGAACAGGGAAACAGTTATTTACGGAACCCTTGTCTGTGGGTGAATTCAATAACTTGTTTATAACGTAACCCAGTACCCAATTCAGAAACATCGAAAAACTACTAGCCCTCTCATCATAATGTTTTGCTATATGGCCATTATGTAACATGGCGAGATGCACCAGCATCCTGTTTTCCCTCAACCAAATTATGTAAACTTGAAAAGTAGCACATTTTCAAATGTGGATACATGTCCAAGGATATCAAGCAGTTGCCACATGTGAGGTACGTTCTGAATAATTGTTATCTTTATCAAAACGTTGATTAGACACATACAATTACCATGTGTTACCACAGGACTGAAATTTTTAAACTCAATTACCACAAATAATAGTAAAACGCTTCGTGTTGCATAACATACTTGATCGGGCATCTGATATCATGCATTGAACTCATAAGTTATAAGTCGTACAGTAGTGTAGCTTACTTATTAATTATACTTAAAAAGTATCACTATGTCTGGGTTATCAAGGTATGTAAATACGTTGTACTTATAATGATGTATAACCCACATAATATAAATAAAATATTAACCTTCACCCTTAACATGCTTAATGCACATTAAGTTTTTCATGTGCAATAGTGAACTGAAACCTTATTGGTTTATAAAATCTAAACGTGCAAACATGTATCAACTTATAAATGTTTGATACAATGATTATTAATAACTTAATCCCCATGGTGTAAGATGGATAATTATATTAGTCCTTAATTCCATGTAACTGACAAAAATCAAAATAAATTGAAATCATAATCACCGTCTTAGCGGATGTTGAGTGACTTCACACAATTCCTGATAAAAAACACTTTGTTTATACAAAGAACAATTAGAAATATCCGGACAACAACCTCGTACAGCATACACCTTAAAAAACATGAACATGAGAGAATATGGAGAGAATAGCACACACCTTGGTTACCAAGAGTGAGTGAGTGAGTTGGGTTTAACACCGCTTTTAACAGTATTCCAGTTATATCGTGGCGTGTCAGCTTAATGTGGGAATAAAGCTCGAAGTGATGCAGGTCCCAGACGTTTACCACTTCAGTGAAACCCAAGAGCATGGGTATGGTGCTGACAAACCTAGAAACATAATCTGGGTGAACCGGGATTCAAACCCACAATCATGGGTTTCTGGCGTGCCCAAGGGACACAACTCTGCACAGCAAATCGCGGCGCCTTAGACGACTGGGCCACCCGTGCCCCCTTAGTTACCAAGAAGATAATATGCAAGTTAGTTATTGTATATTTTCTTTCAGTGACCATGATGTGTATTTAGGCTTTATGACACTACATTGTGTATTTACTAACTTTGTCACCAGGTGTTAGTATCCATTGGTTGGAAGTTCCCCCCACCTCCAGCCCTCTCCAACCAACCAACCAAGCAATCAATTCCCAATCCACACCCACCCACCCACACACAAGAAAAATAAACAGATGACATTCAACACTGTCTGAAAAAGATCCTCGGATAACAATAATAATCACTATTTCTATTTGCATATCGTTCATATCATCCAAATATTGTGAACATAAGCGATAGTGAAAACCTGTCACAGATTATTACCTAGACCAATGATTGGTCATTGATTATCATCAACAATCTTGGATACATTGAATTCCACAGCTTTTGGGTGAATGAAGATGGCAAAATGAATACTTATCATTGCAGTCACTGTTTAACAATATAGTCCTGTTGTACTCGAGTGGCAATCAATAATTACATACCATTCAGGTTTCCAGTCACAAGGCGGTGAGTGAAGATGAGTGAGTGAGTGAGTTTGGTTTAATGCAGTTTAACAGTATTCCAGTTATATCGCGGCGTGTCAGCTTAATGTTGGAGGAAAGCCTAAAGTGATGCAGGTCTCAGACGTTTACCACTTCGGTGAAACCCACGAGCATGGGTATGGTGCTTACAAACCTAGAAACATAATCAGTAATATGAAAGTGATATGAGAGAATCTAGTGGCCCTTAACTTCTTTTGAGTAGTATAAAAGTGATATCACAGAATCGGGTGGTCCTTAACTTCATTTGAATAATATGAAAGTGATATGAAAGAATTAGTTGGTCCTTAACTTATTTTGAGTAATATGAAAGAATTGGGTGGACCTTAACTTCTTTTGAGTAATCAGCTGTAATATGAAAGTGATATGACAGAAATGGGTGGTCCTTTACTTCTTTTGAGTAATATGAAAGAATTGGGTGATTGGAGTGGTATGTAAAAGAGGATGAGCCAGGGATGTTTGAGGCAGATTCTGTTTTCAGTCAGTGCTTCAACCCTTAAAGGGAGGTGGGGTAGCCTAGTGTTTCAAGCGGTCGCTTGTGTCACTGAAGGCCTGGGTTTGATTCCTCACATGGATAAAAATGTGTGAAGCCCATTTCTTGTGTCCCCAATCCGTTCACTCTTTTAATCCTAGGTGTGTCTAATGATAATTGATGTTTCATTCAAAGCAAAAGTGTGTGAGATAAAAAAAAAAAAAATTTTTCGACCACAGAATTTTTTAATTACATATTATATTTATCCAGTTATCATAATAAAACACAGCCTTTACAGATTATAAGCTCCACACATACTACTAGTAATCATGTTATGTTTTCATGATGTGGTTCAATTCAGTGCAGAACATTGCCGTAACAGGCGTATATGCTTGTCGTAAGAGGTGACTTAACGTCGTCAGTCTTGATGATGTGGTTGATGCATGTTAAAATATCTCAATTGCATGGATCGATGCTCATGATGTTAATTACTTGATTGTCTGGCCCAGACTCGATTATTTACAGACCGCCGTCATGTAGCTGAAATATTGCTGAATGCAGCATTAAACAACAAACAAACAAACAGTGCAAAACTACTTTGATTAATTCCTGAATGTTCTTTTTCAATGCATATGTACATATGAAGTTTGCATTCCGAAGACCGCTTCCATACTTTAGTACATAGAGCGTTTGTCCAGAGAGCGGAATGTTGGATTCCAAGCGGCAGCATACCAAAAGAAGGACTTATCTGCTTGGAGTCAGTATACTGTGTCTGAATATGGTTTTCATGTTAAACTGCTGCATGGTATCGCAGTGGGCTAGGATAACAACAATGGCATTAGTCAGGACTAGCACAAGCACACGCACGCACGCACGTACACACGCACGCACGCACGCACGCACGCACGCACGCACCACACGCACACACGTCTTTTTTTTATCTTTTTAAAAAGCTGACTACATATCCAGGTGAGCTACAGTGCCTACTATTTGACTTTTTGCATCATAACCTCCTGCAGCCTCTTGACAAAAAATAAAGATGGCTTAAATATCAAAACAGAAAGAACCTGACTCATAGAAAGTAGGCTCTAGCAGCATGTGGCAATTCGTCTCTTACCAATAACATGATGAAAACAGGAAAAGATGAACCAGTTTAGGACATGCTGTAAAACAGAGGTGAGGTGTCAACGTTATCGGGAATTTATATGTCCATACCCCTACTTCACAATCTCCTCAGCTGTGGGGAAGGAAGCTGCAGTAGATTTATAATTAGCTGCGGCTTTCCCTTATTACCCGATATTTTGTGGTGAGATTAGCTAGATGTGGTTGTGCCATTCCCACGAGTCCTGGTTAATCTGAAGATTGCGGTAGAATCTCCATCTCCCGGATGGCTAACAATTCTTCCTCACCTCGAGCGGCTTAACAGGCAGTTTGCCAGTTGGACAAGGTAGGCGCCATGTCTCTGTCTTCTTATGTTGATTTACAGCTTGATGTTGGATCTTCTTTATAGTTACAAGATCTTGGTTTCAACAATCTACCACTTAGAGGATTTACTGTAATGCTGATGTCCATTTAAGTGATTAGCCAGAACATTCGTGTTGTCCCTGTGTTTCTTGCTGCAAGTTCTTGATGTTGGGAAACTTTTTTCCTGCAGCCTAAAACAACTGCAAAATCATACTGACTTATGTACCATCATATAACACTGAGGATCCAGGGTAGAATAGGTCTCCAGCAACCCATGCTTGTGGTAAAAGGTGACTATGCTTGTCGTAAGAGGTAACTAACGGGATGGGGTGGTCAGGCTCGGTGAATTGGTTGATCCAATTGAGTGGATCGATGGTTATGATGTCAATCACTGGATTGTCTTGTCAAGACTCGATTATTGCTGAGTGCGGTGTTAAACAGCAAACAAACAACAAACAAACAACAACAACATACTAACAATTGTACGTTTGACTAACACCACCGTACCTGACCGATGATAGACCATTATAGTCTGGAAGGTAACTCAAGGTACTGACGTTTACTACAATATCTGAAAAACTATCGGACCTACTCCAGTCAAAGTTGGTATGAGATTATTAAACAGTCATACATAACTGGATATTACATTTGAAGACAATCGGTGCATGAATACAAAATCTGTCTATTTAGCTATAACTATATTTCATCAACAACCAGGCCTGTTCTGACCCGTGATGACATTAGCCAATCAGAAGGCAGCTTTCTCGTGCTTTACGGCACTAAATTCAAATTGGCGACAACGTTTTGAAACATATTTTGACAAATTCTCGATTAAAAATTTGAAACCTGAACAAAAGGAACATTCTGGAATGGTAAATGTATGGTCTAGATTGTATGGATTCAGTCGTTAAACCCGTAACTATCATTTGGAATACCCTGTGTTAAAGTTTTCGAGGTTGCATGATTAGAAATCACATTCCGACTGTCACTTTCATGATCTGGTAAGCAATGCCTTGATTGGTCGAATGTAAGGTCGTTCTGACATGACCCCTAATGGGATGTCCTCAGATCTTTGTTTAGCGGGAGCGAGAACTAAGATCTGATTTTAATGAGATTGCCTTAAATCCAATCCAGACATATAGGTACCTGCATTCTCTGTAGATTGTGCTGGTTTCCCTGTGGGATTCTGGGTTAGAAGTGGTCTCCAGCAACCTCTGCTGGTCTCCCTGTGGGGATTCTGGGTTAGAATTGGTCCCCAGCAACCTATGCTGGTCTCCCCGTGGGATTCTGGGTTAGAATTGGTCCCTAGCAACCTATGCTGGTCTCCCTGTGGGGATTCTGGGTAGGAATTGGTCTCCAGCAACCTATGCTGGTCTCCCGGTGGGATTCTGGGTTAGAATTGGTCTCCAGCAACCTCTGCTGGTCTCCCTGTGGGATTCTGGGTTAGAAAAGGTCCCCAGCAACCTATGCTGGTCTCCCTGTGGGATTCTTGGTTAGAGAAGGTCCCCAGCAACCTATGCTGGTCTCCCTGTGGGGATTCTGGGTAGGAATTGGTCTCCAGCAACCTATGCTGGTCTCCCGGTGGGATTCTGGGTTAGAATTGGTCTCCAGCAACCTCTGCTGGTCTCCCTGTGGGATTCTTGGTTAGAGAAGGTCCCCAGCAACCTATGCTGGTCTCCCTGTGGGGATTCTGGGTAGGAATTGGTCTCCAGCAACCTATGCTGGTCTCCCGGTGGGATTCTGGGTTAGAATTGGTCCCCAGCAACCTATGCTGGTCTCCCCGTGGGATTCTGGGTTAGAATTGGTCCCTAGCAACCTATGCTGGTCTCCCTGTGGGGATTCTGGGTAGGAATTGGTCTCCAGCAACCTATGCTGGTCTCCCTGTGGGATTCTGGGTTAGAATTGGTCTCCAGCAACCTCTGCTGGTCTCCCTGTGGGATTCTGGGTTAGAAAAGGTCCCCAGCAACCTATGCTGGTCTCCCTGTGGGATTCTTGGTTAGAGAAGGTCCCCAGCAACCTATGCTGGTCTCTCTGTGGGGATTCTGGGTAGGAATTGGTCCCCAGCAACCTATGCTGGTCTCCCCGTGGGATTCTGGGTTAGAATTGGTCCCTAGCAACCTATGCTGGTCTCCCTGTGGGGATTCTGGGTAGGAATTGGTCCCCAGCAACCTATGCTGGTCTCTCTGTGGGGAATCCGGGTTAGAAAAGGTCCCCATCAACCTATGCTGGTCTCCCTGTGGGATTCCGGGTTAGAATTGGTCTCCAGCAACCTATGCTGGTCTCCCTGTAGGATTCTGGGTTAGAATAGGTCTCCAGCAATCTATGCTGGTCTCCCTGTGGGATTTTGGGTTAGAATTGGTCCCCAGCAACCTATGCTGGTCTCCTTGTGGGATTCTCTGTTAAAATTGCCTTGATTTTATAACATTTCTGAATGTTATGTTGAAACAAATGTATACACTTATGATTATGTAGGTTGAAAATGATTTAGATAACTAGCCTAGCCTGAAAAAGATTGTTATATATTCTGTGATTTATGAAAATATGTTTAATATTTAACACATTTTTGGTTTAAGATTTTATTTTAATAAATTAACTTGAGGTTAACACTCCTGTTAACCTTTTTTCTATCTCTGTGTATACTGATCGAGAAAACCTCCACAAAAGACATGGTAATTACTTATTGTTGAAGAAATATTATCATCGACAATAGACAAAATGTTTGATGTGATCATTGTGATTTATTAGTAAAATGTTTTATGCTTAAAAATCCCTGGTCATGTATAATGAGTTCTACCAAAACATGATGTACTTTTACCAGGAACAATAAAAATTATTTTAAAAAATAAAAAAATGGACAAATTATAAGTCAACCTTAGATGTCATAGAATTTATTTGGTCTATTTCTTAAATGTTTAATAGCAAGCAGATGATCATTGAACAACTCAGCTACCATAGCTATCAAACAAGACGACAGTAAACACTTCAATGGAAGCAGCAAACATAGTGGAGAATTGTGTTTTGCTGAAAATCCCACGTAATATTGACCATAAAAACACATTTATGTCATGCTCTTTCAAAAGACACAAAATAGTATGATATTGATTTTGTAGAGTCCTGGGTGGTAGTTGGAGGAGATGAGTTGTGTTGTACAGTGTGTGTCGTTGCCCATGATGAAGCCATGTGGATGTTGGGCACAAGCAGCCTGCTGTCACGGATCCAGGCATCACGTGGCAAGGCATGTTTTCTGTCACATGGTTTTGAGGAAAGATCAAATTATTGTTTGTGTTTGGCATGTTTTTCTTGTCTTGAGTACAAGTCTGTGAGTTTGCGGTGTTGTCAATATATCACTACAGCCTTTTCTGGCTTCACCTGTCATATAAACCTATTGATTGGGATCTCTATTAAGTAAGAGAGTTCTTTCTATAGGCATTAAAACCTATTGTGAGGTTTTACTTTCAAAGTAAAACCTATTATGAGGTTTTATTTTCGTTTGGGAGGTTTTACTTTGAATGTAAAACCTCAAATCCCAGGTTTAACAAGTAGCAATTCAAAATTTTAATTCAATTAAAATTGAATTTCATGTGTACAGTTCCGCATGGACATTTAAAAGCGACATCACTTCAGAGTCTCTGGTGAAAGGACAGCAAGGTTTCAAAACACGTGCTTTTGAACAAGTGCTTATCAATGCTGCACAATTTGCACGTGCAGTAACTGCTAGCCGTTACGTCACAACTACCTCTATGTAACAGTTGGATTGTTTAAAGTCGAAAATCTTGTAAAGCAAAAAAGACCTTTAAAATTTGCAAACTTTCATTTTGAAAAGTTTAAAAGAAGTGGAATATTGCAACACAAACATTGAGAAACCGAAGATTTCACTTTCATTTAAAAGTAAGTATTTTGGTTGTGTTTTGTTGTTGACACATCCAAGTGCTCTTGAACGCCTGGCAAGTCAGCAAATTTCACTTGCAAATTATGATATCACGTCTTCAAGGAAGCGCTATAATGAAGCGCCTCATTTATAGATGCTCGTTATAACATGTAATCAATTTATTAGTATGGAAAAACACTTTCCCTCGGTTTTGGTAGACAGAGCATGCCCTGGGGGTCAGGAAAAACCGCAGGGGCTTTGCCCCCTTGATTTTTCCCTCTTCCCAGGGCATGCTCTCTACCAAAACCTTGTAAGCGTGTTTTCTCCAATACTTAACCCATTCCTTCCTGGTGAATATCATCTGACCTGTTTTCATGCGTATCACCATATCACATCTTGGTCAATATCACCCTTCACATCTTGCTCAATATCACCCCTTCACATCTTGGTCAATATCACCCCTTCACATCTTGGTAAATATACCTCCAACAACCACTCTCCCCCAACCCCCCCCCCCCCATCACATTGTGATCAATATCACCACCATCACATGTTGTCAATATCACCACATCACATCTTGATCAATATCACGCCTTCACATCTTGATCAATATCACGCCTTCACAACTTGATCAATATCACCCCTTCACATCTTGATCAATATCTCCCCATCACATCTTGATCAATATCCCCTCCATCACATCTTGGTCAATATCACTGTATCACATCTTGATCAATATCACCCCTTCACATCTTGGTCAATATCACCCCCACATCACATCTTGATCAAAATCACCCATCACATCATGGTCAATATCACCACATCACATCTTGGTCAATATCACCACATCACATCTTGGTCAATATCACCCATCACATCTTGGTAAATATCACCACATCACATCTTGATCAATATCTCCCCATCACATCTTGATCAATATCACGCCTTCACATCTTTATCAATATCACCCCTTCACATCTTGATCAATATCTCCCCATCACATCTTGATCAATATCCCCTCCATCACATCTTGATCAATATCACCCCTTTACATCTTCATCAATATCACCCCTTCACATCTTGGTCAATATCTCCACATCACATCTTGATCAATATCACCCCTTCACATCTTGATCAATATCACCACATCACATCTTGGTCAATATCTCCCCATCACATCTTGATCAATATCACCCATCACATCTTGGTCAATATCACCACATCACATCTTTGTCAATATCACCACATTACATCTTGGTCAATATCACCCATCACATCTTGATCGATATCTCCCCATCACATCTTGATCAATATCACCCCTTCACATCTTGATCAATATCTCGCCATCACATCTTGATCAATATCACCCCTTCACATCTTGATTAATATCACCACATCACATCTTGGTCAATATCACCACATCACATCTTGGTCAATATCACCCATCACATCTTGGTCAATATCACCACATCACATCTTGGTCAATATCACCACATCACATCTTGATCAATATCTCCCCATCACATCTTGATCAATATCACGCCTTCACATCTTTATCAATATCACCCCTTCACATCTTGATCAATATCTCCCCATCACATCTTGATCAATATCCCCTCCATCACATCTTGATCAATATCACCCCTTTACATCTTCATCAATATCACCCCTTCACATCTTGGTCAATATCACCCCCACATCACATCTTGATCAATATCTCCACATCACATCTTGATCAATATCACCCCTTCACATCTTCATCAATATCACCACATCACATCTTGGTCAATATCTCCCCATCACATCTTGATCAATATCACCCATCACATCTTGGTCAATATCACCACATCACATCTTTGTCAATATCACCACATTACATTTTGGTCAATATCACCCATCACATCTTGATCAATATCACCACATCACATCTTGGTCAATATCACCACATCACATCTTGATCAATATCTCCCCATCACATCTTGATCAATATCACCCCTTCACATCTTGATCAATATCTCGCCATCACATCTTGATCAATATCACCCCTTCACATCTTGATTAATATCTCGCCATCACATCTTTATCAATATCACCCCTTCATATCTTGATCAATATCTCACCATCACATCTTGATCAATATCACCCCACATCTTGGTCAATACTGCATTTAAACATTATATCTCTATTTTTCATTGGTTGAGAAAGGGTCACATGACCTTCCTTAAAACACTGTATTGCCTTGAGACCCACCCTGCTGGGCAGCAATCCAAGTGGTATTGCCCTGCAGGATTAAGACTCAAAGGAGAGAAAATGTTTCAGCGAGATTTCAGCGCAAGGCTTGTTGTGTTTCATCTCCTGTGACTTCCTGTGACAACTCATTCAACTATTGTTGAATTTGAAAGATTCTTGTTTTTATATTATGTTGTACAACAATTATTGACCACAATTCAGGCAATATCATTTTTATGGACCCATAAATCTTGGTCAATATCAAGACGACTTAATTGGATAAGGTTATCAGACTTCGTGACTCAGTTGATTGCATGAGATCAAGGTTTGAATAGATCCTGGGGGACCTGGTTCAAATATGTCACAGGGCCTGGATTAAATTACAGTATTTGACGTAATAAGCGCCCCGCTCTAATAAGCGCCCACGGCGATATTTGCTAATATATTGGCTAATGAACAATCCCAATTAGCACCCCTTCCGATTGATCAATGTACACAAGACCTATTATTCGTGTATAATACACACTCATGTGTAATATGCACCCTTAATTATGGGCAATAAAATTCTGGAAAAATATATCTGTCGTATATAAACATTTCAGGCTGTCAGCATAAACCACGAAATTTATCTTTCAACTCTGTTTTATAATAATATTCCAATAAGAGCCCCCTATTTCTAATTTTGAGAGCACCCTGGGCACATATTACGTCGAATACGGTAGTTCCTCAGGACCTAGGTTAGAAAATGTCCCCAGATATTTTAACTCAGGTCCCCAAGACCTATTCTAATCCAGGTCCCCGGGTCACCAGGATCTATTCATCACCAGGTCCTGGGGACCTAGTCTCACCTTGGTCCTGGGGATCTGGACTAGAATGGGTGCTGGGGACCCAGGTTAACCCCCAGGTCCCAGGTTAGAATAGGTCCCAAGGATCTGGAGATACTGGTTAGAAAAGAGTGGTTGTCACGTCAGATCTGAATCAAGTTTTCCTCAAGAATTCATCTTGCTATCTGTTGAGGAGTGACAGCATGTAACCAGTGCTCCAACACCAAGTTTGTTCTGACAGTATTGCACTTATTTACATTGCCGAGAGTAATTGGGTTGAAAATGTCATGGTGTTATATGACAGTAATAAGTGACAGAAGTAATATCAGTTTATTTTAGGAATATGCTGGACTGTTGAAAGATATAACCAAAGCATTAATGCCTTTTAAGGAGAGACAGTGTTTCAGCATAAGTAAAATTGTCTGAGGTGTATAATTTAAAATTGTGCAAAATGTATTGTTAGGAATTGAAAGTTAAAAGACATTTGCAATTTCACAGAGATCAACCCACTGTTCAAATTTCTGTCACAAAGGAGAAAGTCCCAATCCTTTGAAGAGACTCTTTTCTTTTACTATCCTGAGGGCATTTGGGGTCAGAATAGGTCCACAATGCCTGCTTGTCGTGAGAGCCGATCGCCATTAAACAGAATCAACAGGTCAGGCTCTATGACTTGACTGATTGTGTGTCATTGTGCCTGTATTGGACATTGATCAATGGCATTGGATATAGCCTGTCGCAGACTTGATTATCTTCAAACTGATGGGATATAGCTGGACTTTTGGTATTTTCTGTGTTAGAAAACGAATAAATGAAACAATATTTCTTTATGCAGTTTATTCATTAAAATCCTCTTACTTCTCTTCCTCGTTAATGATGTTTCTAGGTTTGTCAGCACCATACCCGTGCTCATGGGTTTCACCGAAGTGGTAAACGTCTGAGACCTGCATCACTTCAGGCTTTCCTTCCACATTAACCTGACACGCCGTGATATAACTGGAATACTGTTAAAAGCGGCGTTAAACACAATTCACTCACTCACTCACTCAGTATTAAATAAACACTGTATGACACCAGTGTGCTGTCATCATCGTTCCTCAACTTAATAAGGGACCAGATGATGGATAATAGTGGTGGATCATGAAATCAATATATCATGAGAACCTCTAAAACTCTTAAGTAGCTTTTGTATAGAGGGATTACACATGCTAGTTTTGTTCATTTCCCTTTGTCAATCCCTATTACAGCCACAGCCCTTGTAGTGTACATGGGATTTATGAGTGAATCTGTCCCGGTGCAGATCGGCTTGTCTCACACATCCTGATGAAGGCATTACACTGTACTGTCCCTGCAGCTGCAAACTTACAGCACTTTGAGTGGACTCAAGAAACAAAATCTTATGAAGGCCAGATCAATTAAATTCTATAATGACAACAACCAGCAGCAACAACCACTAATGACCAAAAACAACCAACAACCAACAACCAACAACCAAAACAACAAACAAGAACAACCACCACCACCACCACCAACAATCAAGAACAACAACCAAGAACAACAAACACCAACAACATCAACAACCACCACCAACAACAACCAACAACAACAACAACTAATGACAACACCAAAACAACCAACAACCAAAAACCAAAACAACAACCAAGAACAACCACCACCACCACCATTAGCAACCACCACCACCAACAACAACCAAGAACAACAAACACCACCAACAACAACCAAGAACAACAAACAACAACAACCAACAACAGCAACAAGCAACAACCAAAAACAACAAACAAGAACAACACACAGCAATAACCATCACCACCAACAAGCAACAACCACCACAAATAACAAACAAAAACAACACACAACCACCACTACAACCACCACAAATAACAAACAAAAACAGCACACAACCACCACTACAACCAACAGGCAACAGCAACCAAAAACAGCAACACCAAAACAACTAACAAACAACAAATGCCATCATAATCAACAACCACCACCACCAACAACAACAACAACAACCACCACCACCAACAACAACAGCAACAACAACACAACATAATAACAATAATAAAATGATAAATACAAAACTCTTTGGAAATGTCCATATACAGCCTCAGACCAGAAATATATATAAAACAATATAAACACCAGAAACCTATCATCGTGGGTTTGAATCCCGGTTCACCATAATTATGTTTCTAGGTTTGTCAGCACCATTCCCGTGCTCATGGGTTTCACGGAAGTGGTAAACGTCTAAGACCTGCATCACTTGGGGCTTTCCTCCCACATCAAGCTGACATGCCGTGATTTAACTGGAATACTGTTAAACAGCGGCGTTAAACCAACTCTCTCACTCAATGCACAATTAAGCATTAATTGTATTCGTCACATTCCACATAACGTCTCACTAACTATGCCATTTAATGACAAGTTTGGAATGAAGGGAAGGTCAAAAAAGGGTTTGATTCCTTTGAAATTCACCTGCATCCTACACGTTTTTTTATTATAATATGTTGAGAGTTTTGACTGATCTTTATAACAGTATAAAGTAAAGATAAATCTTTAGATTTTGATATATCTCAATATGCTGTGAGATGAATTTAGTTGCCAGGAACATTGTATAAACAAACCTGTTGTTTCAATGCACTATAAATGCTTGAAGCATCTATTCAGATGTCGTTGAGGACGACATTCAAGCAGCTTCAAATGACACCCATGGTGACATTCACTTTGATTAAGCCCACTGATTCTAATAAAAGAAATCTTGAGAGAATAGTTTGAAGCCATTTAGATGTTGATGACTGTTCCTTGCATATTAACAGACTTCACACACATTTCAAATATCATCAAACTGTTAATTTGGTTTTAATGAAACTCTGCAGTTTATCTGATTACTTTCATTCGATTTAAAAACTTGTGTATCGTAGTTATTTGATTTCTCTGATACAATATTGGAATTAGCTGCGATGATGTCTGTTAAGTCTCAAAGATTGTAGAATCAGATCTGTAATTGAATATTAGTTTCTTTGATGCAAAGCCCGGGGGTAAGAGATCCGATTCCAGGTCTTCAATACTTGCAGTCTCATGAAGGTACTGATGGTGTATGATGTTTAGTACATAGTAGGGCTGGGACAAGTCAAAATTTACTACCCAGGTACCCACCCCCATACTACCGACCCTACCCGGGTACCCGCTGTAGGTCTCAAGAGAAAGGTACAAAATGTCGGATGGAATTTTTTTACCATAGCCCTGGCAAAACGTATTTAGGTACATGTATTAAACAATCTGGTCATGCATACACTGAGGTTGACTTTATTTATATCTTTATTCAACCATATGAAAAGTCAGAAAGAGTTGATGCATTGTCAGAAATCATTAGCGACCTGTAGTCTAACCACTGAGCTGTACTGTATAGATTATTTGTCATTAAACAATAGGGGCGGTCGGGTAGCCTAGTGGTGAAAGCATTCACTCGTCACGCCGAAGACCCTGGTTCGATTCCCGACATGGGTACAATGTGTGAAGCCCATTTCTGGTGTCCCCCGCCGTGATATTGCTGGAATATTGCTAAAAGCGGCGTAAAACCATACTCACTCACTCACTCACTCATTAAACAATATATCACGTGACTAACAACGGGTCGGGGTAGTACTGTGGGTACCCAGGTCCTACTCAGGACCCACCCGACCCTGGTACCCGAGTTACCCATCCCAGCCCTAGTACATAGGCGGTAAAAGTGCAAGGAAATAACATTTCACTTTGCTTTGAGGTTAAATATATATTTGTTCAGCTTTGTCTCGAAATATAAAACAAAACGAGATAATTGTGACTGAACTTTGTGTGAATGACGTGGAGATCTAACTAAGTTACTTCAGAGATGACGTCTTTGCATTGGACATGATCAAGTCTTTGAAAGGCATTTAGAAGTGATACACATTAGGAAGGGAATTTATGGATGTCGACTTCTTTAAAATGAGGAACACAACATTTGAGGAATATGCCTTCTCCTTCATCAGGTGAATGAATGCTATGAGGCAGAGAGCATATATATGTCCATGTAAGAACAACAAAAGCAATAAGATAACAAAAGGTGGAAACTTAATAAGGAAAGCCAGCAGATAATTGGCGCTGATAGGTGATTAGCAATAGACAATGGACGCCCACACTTTACAGTAATTAGCGCTGATAGTTGATAGTTATGGACAACTAGAAGCCTGGACTTAAATTATTAAGCATATTCACCTGATGAAGGAGTAAGAATATACTCTGAAACGTTGTGTTCCTCATAATAAAGAAGTTGACATCCATAAATTTTCTTCCTTATTGAACATGATGTTGAAAGAATTATAACCAGGTAATTTTCATATTTGTTTTTTTATTTGTTGAAAATTGGGATTGACAAAAGTTAGGGGGGACTGGTAATTTTTTATTTTTTATTTTTGATTGCCAGTCCACCCGGTCTGGCAGTTTCAAAAGCCAGCGTGAACACTGGTGTGACATCTCCACCCTGTGACTATATTCCTGTAGGGAGCTGTCTGGCACATACTCCATTTAGAGCTCCCTCCTTGGTGTCGTGGGGCGGTCGGGTAGCCTAGTGGTTAAAGCGTTAGCTCGTCACGCCGAAGACCCGGGTTCGATTCCCGACATGGGTACAATGTGTGAAGCCGATTTCTGGTGTCCCCCGCCGTGATATTGCTGGAATATTGCTAAAAGCGACGTAAAATCAAACTCACTCACTCACTCCATGGTGTCGTGGATAGAATGTGTGCCTGGCTAGGGGAAGGTCGTGGGTTCAATCCCCGGCCTCATTATATCAAAAGATGTTGAAAGATGGTACTTGTTGTTACCCTGTCTGGCGTTCAGCATTAAGGGACTAAAACAAGGACTGGTCAGCTTGGAGACAGTATACTGTGTCTGAGTGGGGTATTCATGTTAAACTGTGGCATGGTAGAGACAAACAGACACACACACACACACACACACACACACACACACACACACACACACAACGCACACATTAATCTTCAGCACAACATAAGCTCCATTACGACTCGCCTGACTTCATTTAGAACAGTGACAAGGGGCTAAAAATAGGACTGGTCAGCTTGGAGTCAGTATACTGTGTCTGAGTGGGGTATACTTCTTAAACTGTATCATGGTAAACACACACAGACAGACAGACACACAGACACACACACACACACAAACACACACACACACTAATTTTCAGCACAACATAAGGTCCATTTTGACTCACCTCACTTCATTCAGAACAGTGACAAGGGGCTAAAACAAGGACTGGTCAGCTTGGAGTCAGTATACTGTGTCTGAGTGGGGTATGCTTGTTAAACTCTGGCATGGTAAACACACAGAGACACAGACACACACAGACACACAGACACACACAGACACACAGACACACACACACACAGACCCACACACACACACACACACACACACACTAATCTTCAGCACAACGTTATGCTCCATTTTGGCGCACCTCACTTCATTCAGAACAGAGACAAACAAGACCAATATACCGGTACTTGCTGCATCTCCTATGAGTGGGTTTGCCAAGCATGGTAAAAAAACTGTCACTGAAGTGTCCATTTCCTCACCAAACATGTTTCCTTTGGGGACATGAAGCTGATGTGAAATTAGATCCAGCAGTAAACTATTTCATTCATGTATCGATCAAAACTATTTCCAGGATATGATGACCAGTATAGATTTCCTACCATCGTAGGTGGGTCTTTGTCTATAATTGGTCCATTGGTCTGTTAGTCAGGTATTTGTTTAATTTTCATACTCTGTTTATCATTGTGAAAATAGCATCCTTTTTTTGGCCTTTGTAAATTTGAGAGAAAATTTGACACCTTGACAGTTCCTAATCATGTGATTTGTCTATTTTTGTGTCGAAAACATGTCGAGTTGACGTCACTGTAGATTATAGAATCTGTTGATCAAAGTAGGCTGAGTGTGTTTTAAGACTGCAGATAAAAATATAACAAACATGCAGACATTTCAAAACTTATAATTAATCAACAGGGATATGCTGGGAGGGGAAAATGTACGTTGCCTTGATTATAGAAGCACTGGTGGTTCTTCACTGGATAGATCACAGCAGGTAATAAAGCAAAGAAGCCTGCGGCTAGATGGAGAACAATGCCCCCCATCCCCCCCCTCTCCTGCCTCCGTACTAGTGTTGATGTTATCACAGTGGTGTCGCAACACCTTGGATGTGTAGCAAGCACCTGCTGATAAGCTCACTACGTCTCTGGGGACAGTTGCAGGGTCGTCTGATAATGGTGGTTAGTGATCTACTGCTGCGCTCCAAGGACGATGGGGAAATCATACTTCTGAGAAATCTGTTGTTTATTAAAGTGAGTGAGTGGGTTATGTTTAACACCACTTTGAGTTATTTATATACAAGATTAGTAAGTGAATTAATCTACTCATATGCAGAAATGGTTATACCCCAATATGGGTTGTTTTTCTCAAAATGAAAAGAAAATGATCGTTTCTTTATAAATAATATATTTTATCGTTTGTAATTTATAGTATAGATAGCATAGGTGGCAACTACTATTGCTGACCAAAAGCATCTCCCTCTGCCTTGCCAAATTAGTAAGGCCATTGTGGCAGCTTTCGCCACCGACCTAAATGTCGACTACCGCTGCCAGGCCAATACACGTGGCAGTTGGTTAACTTAAGCTATTTTTACGATTCCATGGCTGAAAAGTTGGGAAAGACAAGGTTCCCACTGAGAAGCAGGTAACCCTGGAAAGGTTCCCACTGAAAAGCAGGTAGCCTTAAGTGCGAGCAGTAATTTGGAAGCAAGTTAATTTGTTACTAGCAGGGTAGATCACACCACAAGTTGAAAGCACATTGTCAATAGTGTTCGCAGTGGTACAAACATACTTTGTCTAAGACACTGCAGGGTTAGGTGGCGGGTAGGCTCGTCACTCTGGTGGCCTTGGTAGATTGTTTGTTGATTATTGTGTGTAGTTCTATCCGTAACCCAATGGTTTGGCCATCTTGCGCTAACTATTTGCCCATCAGGTAGGCCCCAAAGCTAACCTCACCAGCTGCGTCTGTGAAAAGCTGAAGAAAATCGCGGTCTACCCAGAGTTGATTCGAAAACAATGTAAACCAGTGAGAAATGTTGACCACATTCGTAAGTATTCCTTGACCCAGTTGGGACAGTGCTGTTTTCGTAGGGAGCCTTCAGTGCAGATCGAGAGATATCTGCAGGCTGTGATTGGAGGATATTGTGTAAGATTTTTATGTCTTTTAAATGTACATCCATCCAGTTATTAAAACTGACCATGTTTTTCTATATTTAGTACTGTCTTTTTCAACATGATGACTTATGCTGAATGTGACCACAGCTATTTTCAAGTAGGTGACATTTTGTGCGAAACTGGGGTGGTGTGTTTAGCTTCCTGTACTCGGAAAAGGAGCTGGCTAAGCTAGGCATTATTTTTGTTTGTGTTTGGCGGTTCCATTACAATATGGTTATTGTCGGTGTTTGTTTTTTTAAACAACCTTTTCTCATGGCAAGCAATCAACTCTTCGCATTTATTTTTCATTTAATTCTGGTCTTCAACAACTTTACAAACTGATGGGGGGACACAATTGGCCCAGTCGTCTTAGGCGCTGCAATTAACTGTGCAGAGTTGGACCCCTTAGGTTTGTCAAAAAACTGATTGTGGGTTCTTATCCCATCACCATACACATGCCTTCATCCCACATCAAGCTGACATGCTGTGAAATAATAAAAATACTGTTCAAAGCGGCATTAAACCGAATTCACTCACTTCCTCAATTGAGGAATTAGCTGTGAGGTGCATCCCCTGCCAGAAACCTATGATCGTGGGTTTGAATCCCTGATCTGTCCTCATTATATACCGTATTCAACGTAATAAGCGCTCGGGGCACTCTCTAAAATCTCAAAAAGGGTCTCTTATTAGAATATAATTTGGTGAGAAAAAAACAGAGTTGAAAGCCTGAAATGATACAAAAGAAAAGTATGTGCGTATCATACACGACAGATATATTTTCCAGAATTTAATTTCCCATATAATTAAGGGTGCATATAACACACGAGTGCGTATCATACACGAATAAATATGTCTTGTGTACATTGATCAATCGGAAGGAGTGCTAATTGGGATTGTTAACTGTCAAAATCAGCATTAAACAATTCTCACTCATTCATGGCTCTTTTGACAAAACAACGCTTAGAGAGCTTGGTAAATTAAGAACATATTTGATAACAGATTCCTAGTGTTTATTAGAGGAAATATGGTAAATGAGATGCTAATTTATGGATAACAACTTCTTTATTAACTGTAAAGGGGACGTTTTGGTATAGATACTTATACCGTTGTCAAGCAATATACAGTAAATAAAGAAGTTGTTATCCATAAATTATCTCTACTTTATCATCCGACAACTTCTAAGTAATGCCAATCAAACAGTTTAAATGAGATGCTGTTCAAATGAGATACTGTTTAAATGAGATACTGTTCAAATGAGAAACTGTTCAAATGAGATACTGTTCAAATGAGATGCTGTTCAAATGAGTAACTGTTCAAATGAGATGCTGTTCAAATGAGATACTGTTCAAATGAGATGCTGTTCAAATGAGATACTGTTTAAATGAGATACTGTTCAAATTAGAAACTGTTCAAATGAGATACTGTTCAAATGAGATGCTGTTCAAATGAGTAACTGTTCAAATGAGATACTGTTCAAATGAGATGCTGTTTAAATGAGATGCTGTTCAAATGAGATACTGTTTAAATGAGATACTGTTCAAATGAGAAACTGTTCAAATGAGATACTGTTCAAATGAGATGCTGTTCAAATGAGTAACTGTTCAAATGAGATGCTGTTCAAATGAGATACTGTTCAAATGAGATGCTGTTCAAATGAGATGCTGTTCAAATGAGATGCTGTTCAAATGAGATACTGTTCAAATGAGATACTGTTCAAATGAGATGATGTTCAAATGAGATACTGTTCAAAAGAGATGCTGTTCAAATGAGATACTGTTCAAATGAGAAACTGTTCAAATGAGATACTGTTCAAATGAGATGCTGTTCAGATGAGATACTGTTCAGATGAGATACTGTTCAAATGAGATGTTGTTCAAATGAGATGCTATTCAAATGAGATGCTGTTCAAATGAGATGCTGTTCAAATGAGATGCTGTTCAAATGAGATACTGTTCAAATGAGATGCTGTTCAAATGAGATACTGTTCAAATGAGATACTGTTCAAATGAGATACTGTTCAAATGAGATACTGTTCAAATGAGATACTGTACAAATGAGATACTGTTCAAATGAGATGCTGTTCAAATGAGATGCTGTTGAAGTGAGATACTGTTGAAGTGAGATACTGTTCAAATGAGATACTGTTCAAATGAGATGCTGTACAAATGAGATACTGTTCAAATGAGA
This sequence comes from Haliotis rufescens, assembly GCF_023055435.1. Taxonomy (NCBI): domain Eukaryota; kingdom Metazoa; phylum Mollusca; class Gastropoda; order Lepetellida; family Haliotidae; genus Haliotis; species Haliotis rufescens. The sequence goes on along the minus strand of NW_025963835.1, from coordinate 26,498,521 downwards.
TACTGTTCAAATGAGATGCTGTACAAATGAGATGCTGTTCAAATGAGATGCTGTTCAAATAAGATACTGTTCAAATGAGATACTGTTCAAATGAGATGCTGTTCAAATGAGATGCTGTTCAAATGAGATGCTGTTCAAATGAGATACTGCTCAAATGAGATGCTGTTCAAATGAGATACTGTTTAAAGGAGATACTGTTCAAATGAGAAACTGTTCAAATGAGATACTGTTCAAATGAGATGCTGTTCAAATGAGATGCTGTTCAAATGAGTAACTGTTCAAATGAGATGCTGTTCAAATGAGATGCTGTTCAAATGAGATGCTGTTCAAATGAGATGCTGTTCAAATGAGATATTGTTCAAATGAGATGCTGTTCAAATGAGATGCTGTTCAAATGAGATACTGTTCAAATGAGATACTGTTCAAATAAGATGATGTTCAAATGAGATACTGTTCAAAAGAGATGCTGTTCAAATGAGATACTGTTCAAATGAGAAACTGTTCAAATGAGATAATGTTCAAATGAGATGCTGTTCAAATGAGATGCTGTTCAAATGAGTAACTGTTCAAATGAGATGCTGTTCAAATGAGATGCTGTTCAAATGAGATGCTGTTCAAAAGAGATGCTGTTCAAATGAGATATTGTTCAAATGAGATGCTGTTCAAATGAGATGCTGTTCAAATGAGATGCTGTTCAAATGAGATACTGTTCAAATGAGATGATGTTCAAATGAGATACTGTTCAAAAGAGATGCTGTTCAAATGAGATACTGTTCAAATGAGATACTGTTCAAATGAGATACTGTTTAAATGAGATACTGTTTAAATGAGATGCTGTTCAGATGAGATACTGTTCAGATGAGATACTGTTCAAATGAGATGTTGTTCAAATGAGATGCTGTTCAAATGAGATGCTGTTCAAATGAGATGCTGTTCAAATGAGATGCTTTTCAAATGAGATGCTGTTCAAATGAGATACTGTTCAAATGAGATACTGTTCAAATGAGATCTAGTTCAAATGAGATGCTGTTCAAATGAGATACTGTTCAAATGAGATACTGTTCAAATGAGAAACTGTTCAAATAAGATGCTGTACAAATGAGATACTGTTCAAATGAGATACTGTTCAAATGAGATGCTGTACAAATGAGATGCTGTTGAAGTGAGATACTGTAGAAGTGAGATACTGTTCAAATGAGATGCTGTTCAAATGAGATACTGTTCAAATGAGATGCTGTTGAAGTGAGATACTGTTGAAGTGAGATACTGTTCAAATGAGATACTGTTCAAATGAGATGCTGTACAAATGAGATGCTGTTGAAGTGAGATACTGTTGAAGTGAGATACTGTTCAAATGAGATGCTGTTCAAATGAGATACTGTTCAAATGAGATGCTGTTCAAATGAGATACTGTTCAAATGAGATACTGTTCAAATGAGATGCTGTACAAATGAGATGCTGTTCAAATGAGATGCTGTTCAAATGAGATACTGTTCAAATGAGATACTGTTCAAATGAGATGCTGTTCAAATGAGATGCTGTTCAAATGAGATGCTGTTCAAATGAGATACTGCTCAAATGAGATGCTGTTCAAATGAGATACTGTTCAAATGAGATGCTGTTCAAATGAGATACTGTTCAAATGAGATACTGTTCAAATGAGATGCTGTACAAATGAGATACTGTTCAAATGAGATGCTGTTCAAATGAGATGCTGTTGAAGTGAGATACTGTTGAAGTGAGATACTGTTCAAATGAGATACTGTTCAAATGAGATGCTGTACAAATGAGATGCTGTTGAAGTGAGATACTGTTGAAGTGAGATACTGTTCAAATGAGATGCTGTTCAAATGAAATACTGTTCAAATGAGATACTGTTCAAATGAGATACTGTTCAAATGAGATGCTGTACAAATGAGATGCTGTTCAAATGAGATGCTGTTCAAATGAGATACTGTTCAAATGAGATGCTGTTCAAATGAGATGCTGTTCAAATGAGATGCTGTTCAAATGAGATACTGTTCAAATGAGCTTTAACCAAGCTCACTTCTCTAAAACTGTGATCAGATACCATGTGTTGCAGACTAAGCTGTGATGGTGTGTACCTGATACAAATCTGATGCTTTAACACATGTGGGATGCACAGTCAGACAGCTGTCCCATAGAATGTCAAGTCATCTATTTTTCATTCAGAAAATCAATAGCTGCTACGAGGAAGTTATGGTCATTTTGAGTTAGCAAG